>NW_006300377.1:3882344-3901105 GCF_000327345.1 Myotis davidii | reverse complement strand
ACCAGAGCCTGGGAGATGGGTCCCAGGAGGGTGTCTCCTGGCACAAAATGGTTCTCCTGAAATTCATTGTTTATTTCCTTTCTTCTTATAGTTTGTCAGTGGGAGTGGGATGTGGGATGTGGAAAGACTGCAAAATAAGACAGCCAGGCATTGGGGCTTTTGTGAGCGTGCTCCCTGACACTTCAGCGGGGAAAGTGAGCCAAGAACAGTCATGTCTGGGATTCCTAACCCCATTCACACTGTCACATCTAACTCTGCCCAGCAGAGTGACCGGACCAAACACCTACATCAGCGGTTCTCAGCCTGTGGGTCGTGACCTCTTTGAGGGTCGAATGACGCTTTCACAGGGGTCGCCTAAGACCATTGGAAAACACGTATATAATTACATATTGTTTTTGTGATTAATCACTTTGCTTTAATTATGTTCAATTTGTAACAATGAAAATACATCCTGCATATCAGACATTTACATTACGATTCATAACAGTAGCAAAATTACAGTTATGAAGTAGCAACAAAAATAATTTTAGGGTTGGGGGTCACCACAACCTGAGGAACTATATTAAAGGGTGGCGGCATTAGGAAGGTTGAGAACCACTGACCTAGATGGTTTTCTGGCACTTAAAAGCCCTCTGGCAAGACAGACGGATTTCTAGGGCCACCAGCAGGGTGCACACACATGCCCCTCTTTCCCCACCCACCCAGGGTCAGCCCAGCCAGGCCTTCCTCTCTTGCTCGTTGGAAGGCCACAGGATAGAACCCACAAGGTGCCGGAATGCAGTGGGCGTGTGTCTGTGTCCTGATGGGTGGCATGTGTTTCTCAGCAGATGGGATGGTTACATAGGGGCACCCATTCCCCCCATGCTGAGGCAGTGAGCTCGGAGTGCTGCCCATCCCCTGCCTTCCCCATCATGACACCCTCTCAGGTATTTGCTCCGTTACAATTTGTCACACAAAAGGTTTTTCTTGCCGTTTATCCCAGGCTAATTTTAGAAATTTGTTTTCACCTTCCGACATTGATTCCTGGGGCAGCTTGCAAGCTGCCAGGAACGAAAAATCAATGGTGACAGCAGCAGAGTGGGACCCGTTCTTCATTAACCTGGAGCTCCGAGCAGCCCAGCCCTGTCGCCTCCCTCAGGGCTGAGTTAGCCCTGGGCGAAACTGGGCAGCCGGAAAGTTTTCCTTTGGTGACCTTGAACTTTCTGTTCTGAGCCTTCCCGGTGTGACTTGCTGAGGCCTTGTTCTCCCGGTGTGTCTGCTCGCCCTCCTTTCCCAAAACTTACTCTCCATCCAACATGGAGACAGGGAGGGAGAAGAAGTGAGCAAGGTCCACTGAGAGTTGTTCATATGCCAGGCACTAGGCGAGGAGGCAGTTGACGTGCATGAGCCCAATGAAGTCTAGCTATCATTCTCAGATGCGGGAAGCGCCCCCATTTCACAGAAGAGGAAGCTGAAGCTGAAGCATAAAGGGATCAAGAAACAAGAAAAAGCCCAGCCCTGGCCAGGTGGCTCAGTTGGTTAAAGCATAGCCCCCATACACCAAGTTTGCAATTTCGATCCCCAGTCAGAGCACATACAAGAAGCAACCAATGAATGCATGAGTAAGTGAAATGACAAATAGATCTCTCTCTCTCTCTCTCTCTCTCTCTCTCTCTCTCTCTCTGTACCTCCCTTCCTCCCTCCTTCCCCATTTCTCTATCTCCCTAAAATTAATAAATAAAAAAAGTATTAGAAAACAATGTCCCACAGCTAGAAAGAGGGAGGGGAAGGGGGGGCTGGAATCAGAGCCTCGCTGACGCCAGGCCCGTGTTCTGGTCCCTGCATGCTGTCGCCCTGATCACCACCACAGCACCGGAGTCTGAGAGCAGATGCCTGGGGACCAGCATCCCCCAGGGACACGGAAAGTGTACTTTGCCCTCCATCCTGCAGGTCCCGCTCAGCGGAAGGCTCTGCTGAGTCCTCCACACAGGGACCGGCCCTAATGAAGTCTCCAGGGACCTCAGGCTGTGGTCCTGCGCCCCAGCTCCACCCCTGCGAGGCGGCAGAAGGGGCTAAGGAAGCTCTAATTCAGAATTCACAGGTCCCCAGAGCAGATGTGCAGCCCTCTGGCCAAAGGTCACCCGCAAGATGTGCAGAGCCAAAGTGGATGCCGGAGATCTTTGAAAGGAGTTAAAAAGAGCAAGGCAGAAAGACAGGCCGTGAATTCCAGAGTGGAGAAGGAGGTAGTGCTCAGGGAAGTCCAGGTCAGCCCTGTTCAGCACCAACACGAGTGGAGCCACATCGCTAATGATAAATGTTCCCGTAGCCACACTTTACAAGGTAAAACAAACAGGTGAAATTAATATTAGCAATATATTTATCCCAACAGAGCTCAACTAGTATTTCAACATGTGATCAATATAAAAACTTGTTAATGAGACTTTACTTCTCTTTTTGTACTAAGTCTTTGAAGTCCCCCGTGTATTTTACTCTTGCAGGACATCCAAGTTCAGACTGGGCAATTTCAGGTTCCCCATAGCCCCGGTGGCCACTGTATTCTACGTAGAGCTAGATCCATGGTTTTTAAATGGAACCTAGCGCTCCTCACAAGTATTCCAGGGGTCCCCTAAATGTTTGGTTTTAATTTCATTTCTATGTGTTTTAAATTAGTACTAAACATTTTTTTAATCACACTTAACGACGTCCCAAACCAAACTTTAACACGTTGAAGATGACCAGTAGGAAAACTGGTGTTCATATTTGAGATGAAATATTAATTCACCTTCTCATAGAATAAAAATATAGTAATAAAACATCTTGTAACCTGTTTTAAATATTAGTCATACATTAGATTTCAATGAAGTAATAACAATCACCACCAACATTCATCACACATTTGCCAGGTGCTAAGTGATTTACTGGAGTCGGTTCATCAAATTCTCACCACAGATCTCTGAGGTGGGTAACATCATTCCCTTCAGTGTCGCAGGAAGGTGCTGGGAGTGGGTTGTTCAACAGCAAAGAGCAATGTCAGGATTTAAACCCAATACCAGCTGTCTAGCATCTAAACCCAAGTTCTTTAAGCACCAGACTATAATTAAAAACAGAACAACCCACCGTGCCAGTATAAATGCAGACCCTTTTCAAAGCTCAAGCTACCGCCTGTCAACTCCTCTGCACCCAGGTTAACAGCCTGCATCACCCACGGTCTCATCAGGCCCTCACACACACAAGCACACAACACTACATTCCTGTTTAGTTCAACAAATATTGGCTCACACGACTATGTGTCAGTATCAGCTGTGGCCTCTCCATAGCCAAGATAAAGCTCTCTAAATCTACTTAGCCCCCGACCACAGGGGAGAGGTTGGATTTTATCCGGTGAGTGATATGATGCCAGTGAAGGGTTTAAGCAAAGGGGGTGACAACAACAAAAATCAGATTTGCATTTTAGAAAACTCATCTGATAGCTGCAGTGGAAGTAGATTGGAGGGCATTGGGACTAGAAAAAGGAAATCAATTAGAAAGCTGTTAGAGTGGTAAATACGAGACAGGGCCACAATTACAAAGGTCCTGGGAGTTAGTGATTGAGTAAATCAGTGAGTGGTGACAACAGAAAGTTGAGAATAATCTTGGTTTCTGATTAAAGTCACTGAGTTAATGATGGAACCATTAGCTAAACCAGAGCATACAAGAGGAAGGTCTTGGTTGAAGGCAATGAGTAGGCACGAGGTTAGATTTTGACATAAACCTTCTAGTTGACTGCTCAACAGCCATTCCACCCCTCTACCATCTGTCACAGAAACATAGTCTGAGGAAGTCACTCCAGATCCAAGATGGGCCCTCACCCATAAACCCAATTATGATAAGCCAAACCCTTGCCAATGTCTGGTTCAGAGCATAGGTGTAAGCCAGTGAGCACATAGCATTGCCCTCGACTCTGTTGGTGTAGAGGCCATCAGTTGATCCATTAAGACCAGAAGAAAGCATCTTTCTTCAACTGTTTTGGGAGAGGAATGCTCTCCTAATGTGAACAAGAAAACAAGTAGGCCTGATCGCTACTGACAGACTCCAGGAGTCTGGGGCTAAGGCAGTTCTGGGAGAAGAGTATAATGAAGAGACTGAAAAACCTGGACCCTGGATGAATTCATTGAGCCACTGGATCAAGCCACGCAGCAGCTCAACCTATCATCTTATGTAAGTCAACACATTTCTTAATTGTTGAAGCCACTTTGAGTTGGGTTTTCTGCTACACGCAGCCACAAGCCTCCTAACTGATAGGGATACATTGAATAGAGGTAACCCAGTACATGGAGCCCCTGGAGTTGTGCAAGGCAGCATCCCCAGGGGAACCTGTGAGACACTAACGGGAAGGTGCCCATCAGGCAGATGACTCTTCAACCTGAAGCTCAGGAAAGAGGTCAAGCTGGAGATACAGATCTGGTGTCATCAGATGGGATATCAACTGAGAAAATAGAGGAGGCTGACCAAGGAAAGCACATGGGACGTGGAGAGGAGAGAAGAGCAGGGTCGAGGAAGGAACCCTTGGAGATGCTAGCATTGGCAGGGCTCTAAAGAAAACAAAGGTATAGAGCAGTGATTCTCAACCTTCCTAATGCCGCGACCCTTTCATACAGTTCCTCATGTTGTGGGGATCCCCAACCATAAAATTATTGTCGTGGCTACTTCATAACTATAATTTTGCTACTGTTATGAATCATCATGTAAATATCTGATATGCAGGATGTATTTTCATTGTTACAAATTGAACATAATTAAAGCATAGTGATTAATCACAAAAACAATATGTAATTATATATGTGTTTTCCAATGGTCTTAGGCGACCCCTGTGAAAGGGCCTTTCGACCCCAAAGGGGTCATGACCCACAGGTTGAGAACCACTGGTATAGAGAGAAATGACGGAAAGTATGTGGGGAGGAGACTGAAAGAAATATGACCAAAGAAGTAGAGAGGGAAGAAAAATAAAGGAAGGATGGGGCAACTACTGAATAGTGAAGAACACTATGGAAAGAGACATGGATAGGGACCATGGGGGAATATTAACTAAGGGGCAGGCAAAGCTGCTTTAATACTGAGACTCATAAGTATAGTGGCTTAAATAAAATCCCATGGAAAGGGTTTCCCTTTCCAATGTTCAGTACAAACACCTTCCATGTATGAAAGCACAATATGCTAATGATATGCTGAGGCCACTCAACCGCTCACTATGATGTGCACTGACCACCAGGGGGCAGACACTCCAACCGGTATGTGAGCTTGCTGCTGGGGTCTGGCCAATCGGGACTGAGTGAGATGGGCCGGACACACCTTGGTGCCCTCCCGAGGTCCCTCCTGACTCCACTAGCCAACCTCCCCCATCCCTCCCCGGCCCTGATTGTGCCGGTGGGGTTCCTTGGCCTGGCCTGCACCCTCTCGCAATCTGGGACCCCTGGGAGGATGTTGGAGAGCTGATTTCGGCCCCATCCCGCAGGCCAGGCCGAGGGACCACACTGGTACATGAATTCGTGCACCGGGCCTCTAGTAGTTGATAATGGTGTATTATATAATTAAAGTTTGCTAAGACATAGATCTGCAGCAGTCTCATCAAAACAAATGTAAATACGTGAGGTGTTGAATGTGTTAATTAACTTAGTTGTGGGAATCCTTTCATAACGCATACATATCAAATCATCATGTTGTACACTTTAAATATATTACAATTTTATTTGTCAATTATAGCTCAGTAAAGCTGGGGGAAAACTTAGAAGGGATAAGCAGAACATTTTTAAACTGTAATACAGAGTGGGGGGAAATAATCTGAGACAACCCTGGAGAACTACCCTGAAGTTCTGTAGGCTCACAAACTTCACCTGCCACGCCTTTGCCCTCTCAGGAGAGTGCCTTGCCGCCCAGTTACTGCTGCACGACCTGCTGGCTGCACCTAGGCCCCTCCCCTCCCTGCTTCCTGGCCCATCAGCCCATCTGGGAATGCACACCAGAACCAGGCAGAAAAGGGAGATCATCACATTCAGATGCTTTGCATTATGTAGGTCATGATTCCCATTTTTATTTTTAATCCCTCCCAACCACTGACTCTCTCCTCAAAATTCCTTCCCTTGGCCCGGCACCCCTTACACGTATACCTTTATTTCTCTCCTTCCCTTCATCAATATAACCATCAACTTGTTCCCAAGCCCCTGCAATCTGGCGTCTGCCCCATCACTCAGCTGAAGCTGTCACGAAGGTCGTTAAATCGAATGGTCTTTTTCTCAGCCCTCTTCCTCCTCCACCTGGCTGGGTCTCATTAGACACAATTGACCACCTTCCTTGAAACTCTCCTCTCTTGGCTGCCGTGATGTGCCACTCCACACGCCTGCCCTCCACCTGCTCCCTCCCTCCTATCACGGAATCCTGGCTCTGTGCCTTTCTTTCTGCGACTCCTCAAAGACAGACAAAGGCAATGCAACTTCTGCATAAGGCAGTCATCCTGCTAGCCTGCTCTGAGGCCCTGAGCAGCTGTTCCCACTATTTCTCCTCCTGCCCCAGCAAAGACGTAACCTGGGTTCATATTTCAGGTCTGCCACTTATTTGCTGTGTGATCTTGGCAAATTACTTAGTATCTCTGAGTTCGTTTCCTCCCTGGGATAGAAATACCCCTCTTTCAGGTTTTGTATGATCAGGCTAGGCCAGTGGTCGGCAAACTCATCAGTCAACAGAGCCAAATATCAACAGTACAACGACTGGAATTTCTTTTGAGAGCCAAACTTTTTTAAACTTAAACTATATAGGTAGGTACATTGTTATTAACTTAATTAGGGTACTCCCTAATTAAGAAGAGCCACACTCAAGGGGCCAAAGAGCCGCATGTGGCTCTCAAGCCGCAGTTTGCGGGCCACGGGCTAGGCTTTAACTTAATAAACAACTCTCTCACTCCCACCACGCCCTCAAATCTCAGTGGTTTAGCAAGCATGTTACAATCCAACTCCAAGGAAGAGGCCAGGGAACTACTACACAAAATTATGCAAAAATTCAGTCCAGTGGCTCCACCATCCCTCAGGGATGGCTTTTCGGTTTCAGCAGCCCAGAAGGAAAAAGAGTGAGCAAGTGTGTAGAAGATTGTGTGTAATATTTTGGGGGCACAGACAGGAAAGTGGCATAAATTACTCCTACCCACATTCCATTGACCAGAACTCAGTCACATGACTTCACCTGATAGCAAGGGGAGGCTGGGAAATGTAGTTCCAAGAGAAACGGAAACAGGGATTTGATGAACACATAGTCCTCTCCATCACAGGGTTGCTGTGAAGATGGAAATAATAGAAGTGAATCCTGTGGTCTTTCAGGAACAGAGTTGGTGCTATATGAATAGTAGCCGTTAGTAGCTATTTTTGTCCTGTTTGCAAACTTTCCCAAATGTTTAAGTCTGTACAGACAAAGACTGAGATAAATACAGGGACTGAGGGAGCAGGCAGAAACAGGGAGGGAGGCAACTGTTGTGGCCAGAAATGGCAATGCAGGCCAGGCTTGGGGTATAGAGTTGGAGTAAGAGCAGGTGAGTGTGGGCAGAAGGCTCCCAGGAACAGGGACGGGAGCCTAGCGGTGCTGAGCACAAACTCTGATTTCCTGACCAGCCCTGGCTCCCACCTGAGCCAGACCGGCCTTAGAAAGATCTGAGTTTCCTTGGAAACCATTTCTCTGGTCCTCTCTGCACATTATCAGCCAAGTTGGTTGTAATCAAACCCCCACAGGGCAGAGAATGAGCTCTCAAACTGCCGTCCTGGGGTTCCATCCAAATTGCTTGCATTTCCTATTTAAATTGGTAATTTCCCCACAAGTGCTCCCCCTGCCCATCCTGAGACTTGTTAAGAAGGGAAAGCTCTGGACAGGCACCCAGACATAGCCCAGGGTCCTTGGGAATGACTCCAAGCAGTCCTGAGTTCTCTGGCAAAGCCGGGCCTCTGGACAGCCACACCAGACCAGGACCCTGTCCTCAGGCTCCTTGGGAAAACAGAGGAGACAGCCTGGACATGAGCCGTGGAGAAGGGCCTACATGGGCCACAGCAGGGGGCTCCAGAATGGTGGGCACCATGGTCCAGACTGCATTAGAGGGACTGACTATTGTACCTTCTGCAGGTACACGCTTTCCAAGGGGGAGGGATGGGGGCTGTGCTGGGGCACCAGATGTTCCTAAAGTTCTCAGAGCCGAGGCCACCCTAGGGAGAGCTGGGGAGGTCCCAGAGTGTTAAGCAGAATGAATCCAGGAGGCTCTGAGGCCCCTCCCCTCCACTCTCTTGGTCACACAGACACATGCTTAGATAGCCATAAACACATGTATGTACGAAGGCACACATATGTACTAAAGAGATATGCGTGCCGCTATAGACAGACACCTGCCTGTGGACTTGAATGTCATGCATACTGAGCCCCCTCCAGGCACAGTGGGCATGTTCATGTTCATGGTGGACAGAGGCTCCGGCTGCAGCACACAGGGCACACCTGCATGTGATGGTTTCCGTGAACATCCAGGTACACAGACACACCACAGTCCTGCCTATCACGATGGCACCGTCACTGACCCAGACATGTACTCAGACACACGTGAGACTGGGGGGGCGGGGGGGAGAACCAGCTGGGAGATGCACCTGCTTTGCAGGTGGCTAAGCAGGGGCAGCAGGATTCCAAATTACTAGCAGCTCCAAGGAGATGTGGCCAAACTGAGTCTAATCCTTCTGCACCTGGGAGTCTAATCTGGACATGACTACAAGGGCGGATGGGGAACACCTGGGTGGGGCGGGGCAGGGACTTCCTGGGTGAGGCAGGTTCCCAGATTGCGGTAGGGATCAGGGACCAGGAACGGCTCCTAGGGGAGGCCTTACTCCCAAAGGTGAAGCTGGCTGTCAGAGCCTTACCCCAGGGGAGAAGAACAGGTAAAACCAGGAACCAGCCATGGGCCTGGGCGCCTAAGTGAGAACCACGGAGCTTGTGGGCCGAGCTTCCCTCAGCTCTCAGATCCAATATTCAGGGAAGTGCAGGCTCTATTAAGATCTAGAGCTGAGGGAAGACAGACCGCAGCCTCTGAGCCAGCCAGACCCCAGACTCTGTTACTCCCTTTGCTGCCAAGAAGATAACTGGAAGACCTGCCCTCTACTCCAGAACCTGCCCTCAGGGCCCTCCCTCCACCCCACCTGCCCGGGTCTTCATCTCTCCTCCCACTGGTGGGAGCTGGTAGCCGAGCTGCAACACTGAGGAGCGGGGAGCAGGGGCTGGATTCTGAGGCCCCGGGCAGCTGTCCCCACTATTTCTCCTCCTGCCCAGCACTGAGAAGAGTCCCACAGAGCTTCACAGCCCACCTGCTTCTTTCTAAGCAAACAGGTGTGAGAGAAGCACTGAGAACTCCAGCAGGACCGCCGCAAACAGCTGTGTGCAGCTGTGATCCTGGTCTCCTGGCAGTTGGCTGTGGGGAGGAGAGTAGGGGTGAAATTTCAGAACACCCGAGTTTTCCTCTCTCTCTTTTTCTTTCTCCCTCTCAGATATGACTCTCTCTGACTAAAATATCCTTTCACCTACTGTCTCCTGGAAAACTCTTATTTAACCTTCAAAACCTTGTCCAGGTATCCACCCTTTTATGAAATCTTTCCCGAGCACTCCCCGTCTGATGAATTATTCAGTCCTCCCTTGGGGCTACCTGCATCATACCTATGTTATGATTATCTATTCATGTCAGATGTCTGTCTACCATTTGAGTATGAGCTCCTTGAGGGTAGGAGCTATGTGGTACCCCCAACACCAGCTCAGGCTCTAACAAAACATGTCCAGGAGCAGCAATGCGATGTAGCAGTTCAGACAGTGAGCTCTGGGGTAAGCCAGATCTTATTCTGAATCTCAACTCTGCCCCTTTTAGCTGTGGGACTTGGACACGTTGTTTCAACTCTTTAAACCTCACTTGGCCTGAATGCGAAATGGGAAGAATAAAAAATAATCACTATCTCATGGATTGTCATGAGTAATACATGATATAATGAAAATTGAGAGGTTAGCCCAGAACCAGGCAAGCAATTCCCTTTGTTATTATCCCAGGAGCATCTACTACCCAGTGATGGCGAACCTATGACACGCGTGTCAGAGGTGACACGTGAACTCATTTTTTTGGTTGATTTTTCTTTGTTAAATGGCATTTAAATATATAAAATAAATATCAAAAATATAAGTCTTTGTTTTACTATGGTTGCAAATATCAAACAATTTCTATATGTGACACGGCACCAGAGTTAAGTTAGAGTTTTTCAAAATGCTGACACGCCGAGCTCAAAAGGTTCGCCATCACTGTACACTGTTGAGTCATAATGACTCCCATGCAGTCCTTTCCCCTAGAGAGCTCACCAGCAAATGAATGCAATTAAGTGTGATGAGTTCCAGGACAGCAGAGGCGCTCTGGGAGCCCAGAGCAGGAACCACTACACTACCCGGCCACGTGTTCTAGTCGTGACACTCATTGGCTTTGGAATCAGAAAGTCCCAGGTTCAAATCCTGACTCAGACAGTGACTAGCTGTGTGAACTTAGGGAAGTTATTTAAACACTCAGAAACTTTGAAATGTAATGGAAATTTAATTATACAAATAATGCAAAATAATATGTGTCTGGGGGCGGGGGTTGAGGGGGCGGTGAGCAAGGAAGACTTCCCAGAGAAGGTGACATCAGGTCTTGACAAGTGACTAGGAGTTTTCCAGGTGGAAACGGGCAGTCGGGGCGTTTCCAGCAGAAGAAGCAGCAGGTTTAAAGGCTTGGGACCCCAGAGGACAATGAGCAGTGTGTGGATTCCAGATCACAGACAACGAAGGGGGAGGGGTGGAAGAGGGCCTAGCCCTAAAAAGAAAGGCAAGGCCAGATGGGACAGACCTGGAACATCACGCCAAGTGGCTCCTGGCACACACCTCCAATGACAAGAGTCCCTCCTCTAGGATGTGCCTGGTGCATGCTTAGGGCTCAATAAGTATCTGTAGGAAAAACAAATAAATGAGTTAGTGACGCCAAGACCCTGGCCCCTACCCATTCTCTGCTGGAATTCCAGCTCTTCTGTGAATTAGCTGCAAGGCCTTGGGCAAGTCACATAACTTCTCTGAGCCTTGTTCTTCACCTGAAATTGGAAGGGGGCGGGCAGAGTCATCATGCCCTCCCAGGGGGTTGTACTAAATGAGAAGCTGCCACCAGTACTTGCCAGCAGGAGGCTCTCAAGTTCTTGGTCGGGATTACTGTCTCTGAAAGTAACTCTTTGAACACAGATGACTTAACTCCATCACTAACATCGTCAGGCCCCTCTCTGGGAGCTTCTTGTTCATTATCTCATTGGTCTTCCGAGCATCCCCACCAGGAAGACTTTGCAGCCCCATTTTACAGACCACAAGCTCAAAGGGGTTACGTGATGTGTCCAAGCGTGTGCCTAAGCCACACAGCCAGACAGTCAGATTCAGGACCCAAACCCCGGTTCCTCTCGTTCCAAAACTTGCCACCACATGGAGGATTTTTTTAAAGCAATAAACACCTTTTCTTTCTTTCTTTAATAAAACATGGCATTGATGGAAACCCCAATTTATAAAGCACGCGAAAGCAGAGGTACTCCTGATGAAGCAGAGGCAGGGGGAGCAGCACCCCTGCTCACTTCTCTACTTGTCCCACTCACCCACCCAGCCACCCACGTCCCGCTGACCCCCTGGGTTCCTGGGAGCACAGGCCCACCCATGGCACTCCACTCCCTCCCATCTAAACCCCTTGGCCAAGCCCTAGCTGGTTTGGCTCAGTGGATAGAGCGTTGGCCTGCGGACCATAGAGTCCCAGGTTCAATTCCAGTCAAGGACACATGCCTGGGTTGCGGGCTCGATCCCCACTAGGGGGCATGCAGGAGGCAGTCGATCAACGATTCTCACTCATCATTGATGTTTCTATCTCTCTCTCCCTCTCCCTTCCTCTCTGAAATAAATAAAAATATATTGGGGGGGGGGAGAAATCTCTGCTTTTGCTTGCTTTATAAATAAAAATAAAAAATAAACCCCATGGCCAAGAAACTTACAACAAAAGTTAGACCCACCAATAGGCCTGACTTCAGAAGCACAAGTCCTGTGCTCTGCAACTCACAGAATAAAACATATTCCTTGTGATCCCTATCCACGTCTTAATATTCCTCCTGCTAAGGTGCCCGAAGGTCCCTCAGATGTCTGGTTCCAGCCTGCTAGTCTTTGAACTCGAAGCATTCTAAGCAACCAGTAGTCCACTTAATGATTCGGGGAGACTTGAAACCTGGTACAGGCAGCAATCAGCCAGTTCTCCTCCGCAGAACGTCTGAGAGGGCTGGATGCTCTCCCTAAGGGCTCCGGTCCAGGGTTGGCTGCTTGAATCAAAGAGTTAGGGATCATGGAAAATTCATTTGCAGCCACAACAGGATGCTGTTAGCAAGCTGTCCTGCGGGTGGGAGGTGCGGGTAGCTCACTTGTATCTCTATCAGAAGCCATGTCCCTGGACATTTAATAATCAACTCTGCTTGGCTTCACACTATCAGAGCCCAGAACTGGGTTTTATCTCAAGGCCCCATGGCCTCAAAACCATGTCAGAGACAGGCTGACTGCCCTGCCCTCTGGCTAAGGACAAACGATAGCAGTTGGAGTCTCTGTGAATCCCCACCACCCATGTGACCCTGTTGTGGGCCTGCCTCCCTTCCCAAAAAGATGAAGGTGCCATGGGAGGGCTTCGCCCCGCCCCTCTCAACAACTCCTCACATCCTCACCCTCATCCCACCTCCCGCCCAATGGTAACAATGCAGTGGAATTTGTACCAGCCTCACACCTCAAGGATCTGCACCCAAAACCTCTCTCTTGCCCCTGGCAAGAGACAGGCTCCAGATTGCCCCCATGCTAAAGGCCGCAGCCTCCCCAGGGTGGCCTAGCTTGTTTCCCAATTGAAGTTCAGCTTCCATCACTTAACCAGCTGCATGACCTTGAACCAGTCATTTCACCTCTGCATCTGAGTTTCCACATCTGAAAGGTGGAAATAATAATCCCTGTCCAGAGAAAGAATCCTTGTGAAATGAGATAGTGATGCCTGGAAAGGGCTTGGCACATGTCTGTCCTTACATTACTCAAGGAAATTTAGTCATTCTTGTTAAGTATTAGCTCACTGTCCCATCAAGCTAATGGTCTGTCTCCTTCCCATCACAGGAGACTTCTTATATTTCCTGAGCACTCACCCCCACTTAGCCCAGGTAAAACAGGGCCCTGTCCTCATGCCTCTCACCCAGGTCACCAATGGCCCCCTCTTCTCCTCATTCAATGGCTTCTGCTCAGCTGCTAATTGAGGACTTTGCTTTAGAATGCCATTCCTTCATCTAGCCAGTATTTCTTGAGTATCTGTGCTAAGGACTGCATGGGGCTCTGAGTATAGTATGGTGTGCCAAACACAGTTCCTGCTCCCATGAAAGGTCAGCCTGGGGATAGGATGATGCCAAGGTGCCTGTGGGTGAGTGTGTAGGGGCATCTCCCTAAGAGATGAATACCTGGCCCAATGAACGGGGGCTCTGGCCTCTTGATTACCTGCTGGTGAGGAGTCTCATGATTGCAATCATCTGATTAGGGGCTCATGCTCCCAGCAGAGCTGAGCAGAGCACAGGCCAAAGTATCTGGGCCAGGTAGAGTCGTCATGGCTATGTGGTGATGTAGGTGAGGTTTACCCTCAGCACTGCCTACCTTCACCCTCACACTTCCCTTCTTCCATCGTACATTCTGTTCCCTGCACTTCGCCAGAATTCCCAATGTGCTAATTTGTGTTTACTTCCTTCACCGTCCTAAACTCAGCTCTTCTCTCTCCCACGCCCAGCCCCTATCTTCCAGCCACCATACTCACTGCACACCACACTTTTGGTCTCTGTAAGCCCAATTAAGTCAACAAATCCAGAGTTAATTAAATACTGAGCATTTAGTCTAAGGACATATTATTTTTAGGAAATTGCATAAATGATACTATGGAATTATATTTTTGTTGCTATAACTATGTGGGTACAACTTACAATTCACGGTGGCTTTTCTGTGGTCAATGGGTAATGGATATTTATATCTCTTTTACAGGATTCAAAGGCTAATATAACTAGTGTCAAAGCTATAGAGATCTAAGGCCGTGGCTCTTTTCCTGACACAGGTTAGTTAGAATTACAGTCTCTGGCATTCATTCCTTGGACAGAAAGGGATCCCTAGGTAATACAGCACTCGAGTGTAGAAAGGCGATCTCTGTTGCCATCTGCTCTGTGATGCAGTTTCCAGGAATACACCAGGGGAGGGACTCCCTTTCCTGCAAACCCTACTCCTCCAGCAATTCTGTCAGCCTGAATGAAGAGCCTTAAAAATATGCATTTTCTTTGACTGCCTAATTCTGCTTCCAGAAACTAATTCTAAGGAAAATGTATGTGGAAGGATATGGGGCGCTGTTTAAAATAGCTATGGATAAAAATGGAAGGACCCTATTTTCACGCAGTGAGATGCTATGCAAGTTATTTACCTAATGCCTCTCAGCCTGAATCCATCCTTCCATATTCTGCTCCGTTGCGGGGACCAGGGCTCTGCACACTCCACTTCCCAGGACCAGCGGGCTTCCTGTTAGATTCCAGCAATGAGACGCACTCAAGGAAGGTTGGAAGGCTGGAAGAGGGGAGAAGGGCCTGAGCTCCTGTTTTTTCCTTTCCTGCCAGCACCACTCCAGCAGCAGCAGTTGGCTCCAGTCTCCACTTTCTCTCTGCACTCTCAAACCCAGCCTCCTCAAGATACCGCCAGCAGCAGGTGGCATTCCTTCTTACAAGGTTTGAGCACCCTGACCCCTGCTCTGGGTGCCTAGGTTTTAAGTGGGCCCCCATATTTTCCTTTGCTCCTCTAGCCCTCCGACGGTACCTGCTTCCTGCAGTTATATCTATGAGTCACCTCTGTGTTCTCTTTTTGCTCAATCAGCATTCCAACATCTATGTAACCAATCCTCTGTATTCGATTCCTTCTGTTTGAAAGACCTGTGTGGTGTCTGACCTCTGAATTAACTGGGCCAAGGCTAATACAGGTGCCATTCTGCAGCCATCAGATGGATAAAACTTACACATGTAACAATACCAAGGCTTAGCTAAGATGTAAAGGAACGGGAAATCTCACACATTACTGATAGAATTGTACATTTATATAACCACTAGAGGCCCGGTGCACAAAAATTTGTGCACTTGGACGGGGCGGGGGGGCGGGGAGCATCCCTCAGCCCAGCCTGTGCCCTCTCACAGTCTGAGAACCCTCGGGGAATGACCATCTGCTGGCTGAGGTCTGCTCCCCAGGGGGTTGGGCCTAAGCTGGAAGTCAGACATCCCTCTGGGAGCCCGGGAGCCCTCGAGGGCTGTCCACTTGCCAGCGGGAAGCAGACCTAAGCTGCAGTCGGACATTCTTAGCACTGCTGAGGAGGCGGGAGAACGGTGTTCCGGATCAGGGTAGGGGTCCCGCTTGGGTGTCTGGCCAGCCTGGGTGAGGGGCTGATGGCTGTTTTCAGGCTGCCCGTACCCCTTTAGGGTGGGGGTCCCCACTGGGGTGACTGGCCAGCCTGGATGAGGGGATGAGGGCTGCTTTCAGGCAGGCCAAGACTGCAACTGAAGCCCCCAGTCTCTCCTTTTTTTCTTTTTTTTATTCTGGGATTTATTTACCTTCTGTAATTGAAACTTTGTTATGGCTCCAGCTCTGAGGTCAGCCGGCTGAAAGTAGGTATCTGGGGTTTGTTTAGCTTCTATAATTGAAACATTGTTGCTTAGAGTGTAGCTTAGAGCCAGGCTGCAGCAGGCGAGGAACCTTGGTTTCCTCCATCGCCGGGGCAACCAAGCCTCATGTTCACTTCAGCTGCGTGGCTGCCGGCTGCCATCTTGGTTGGCAGTTAATTTGCATATCACCCCGATTAGCCAATGGGAAGCATAGCAGAGGTATGGTTAATTACCATGTTTGTCTATTATTAGATAGGATGTTAGAGAGTAATTTGGCAGGCAATATCTAGCAAAGTTGAGAATACATACACCCTTCAACCCTGCACTTCTGGTTCTGGATATGAGCTCTAAAGAAACTCTTACAAATTACACAAGAAGACAGCATCATTCTTTATTTTCACTATCAGTAGAAAATGGATGAGTCAATTAGGGTAGAATGGAATACTATACAGCAGTTAAAAATGTATCAATGGAAGTTACATACAATAATATAGATAAAACTTAGAAACATCATTTTGAGTGAAGATAGCAATATACAAAAGGATGTGTATCATTTTATATATATTTAAAGTTTTTGAGCCTACAAAGCAATACTATATATTGTTAATGGGTCCATTTGGCTATAGTAAGGAGAATATATTCATGTGTTGGGAAGCAGAGGCACTAACTCTAAAATAATGGTTACTGAGGGCAGAAAAGAAAGTGGAATTGGGAAAGGGAACACAGAGGCCTTTGACTTTATTTCTTAAGCCATGGTAGTGGATACTATTAAAATGGGAGTGTGGGAGGTAGGGGCTTAAAGAGGGAGATACAGTCTGTGTTAGGAGTTCAAGGAAGTGGGGACCAGTTAACAC
Source organism: Myotis davidii (assembly GCF_000327345.1). Taxonomy (NCBI): domain Eukaryota; kingdom Metazoa; phylum Chordata; class Mammalia; order Chiroptera; family Vespertilionidae; genus Myotis; species Myotis davidii. The sequence goes on along the minus strand of NW_006300377.1, from coordinate 3,884,517 downwards.
ATCACACATCAACATCCATTAAAATGATTATGTAAAAATATGATGTATTGACATGAAGAGAACATATCAAGTAAAAATGAAGAGTACAAAACAGCCCAGCCATCATGGCTCAGTGGTTGAGTGTCAACCTATGAACCAGGAGGTCACGGTTCGATTCCCAGTCAGGCACATGCCCAGGTTGTGGGCTCCATCCCCAGTATGGGGCATGCAAGAAGCAGCCAATCAATGATTCTCTCTCATCATTGATGTTTCTATCTCTCTCTCCCTCTCCCTTCCTCTCTGAAAGCAATAAAAAATATGCTTTTAAAAAAATAGTCCAAAACAGTATGTATTTCATGACCTCCTCTTTATAAGCTACAATATATATGTGTGTGTGAGGGGAAATGACTGGAAGAATACACCAAAATGGTAATAAGGCCTACCTCTGAGTAGGAGGATTATAGATGACTTTTATTTACTTCTTTATAGTAACCTGTATCTTCTATTGTTTCTAAAACAAATATGAATTTCTTATATAGTGAAATCTTAAGGATTTTTTAACATAATCCTACAGAAAGCCCTCTGTTATCCACTGCTGTGATCTCAACATCCCACCATGGGGTTTCCTGAAGCGTGGAATGCTAGATGATTGTAGGTGGTTTAATGCAGATGAAGCATTTCTTATTTTCATAAGTATGTGTTTATTTTAACATATGGCACAAAAATAAATTACCTTCAACACATGGTGCTGAGACAAGTGGACATCCACATACAAACATAAATAAATCTAGACACAGACCTCTTCACAGAAATGAACTCAAAACGGATCACAGACCAAAATGTGAAATGCAGAACCATGAGACCCCTATACCGTAGGAGGAAGAGAAATTAGCACATCAGACCCATGATTTTTGATTGCTACTCCAATATTTTAAATGGGATTCCTGCAGTGCAGGAAAGGGGGTTGTCTTTTCAATAGATGATGCTGGGTCTGCAGGATAGCTATTTGGATAAAACGTCATTTAAACCCTTCCTCGCTATACACAGGAATCAGTTCCTGGTTTCTAAATGTTAAAGATAAAACAGCAGAGCTTCTAGAATCCAGAAGGGAGAGCATCTCTTTATGACTTTGGGGTGCAAAGATTTCTTAAACAGAACAACATGTTACTAATCATATAGGAAAAGATTGAAAAAGCAGACTGCTTTAAAATTAGGAACTTCTGTTTAGCAAAGGACACTATTCAGAGATTTTTAAAAAAATACACAGAGTAAAAGTGATTGCGATATTTATAATCCACAACAGATTCACTTCCGGAATATGTAAAGAAGCTCCACAAACCAAGTGTAAAAAGACCGCACAATTGAAAAATGAGCCAAATGCTTAAACAGGCAAAAGAAGACGCCCAAACATCTCACGAACATATGACACATGAGCAGTGCTGTGGAGAACAGGTAATGTTCTCTTTCTTCATCTGAGAGGTGATTCGATGGCTATTTGCACTCTTAGAATTTCCCAATGTTCAATTCATGAAGCTGTACCCTTAAGATTTGTGTACTTTATACATCAAAGAAAAGATTGCTTAAAATGAAATTTGGGATGTTCATTGCAGCATTATTCATGGTGGCCAAGATATGGAGACATAGTAGAAATGGTTTCATATAGAGTATGGAAGACTATTCAGCCATAAGAAAAGATGAATACGGCCAATATGGATGAACCTTGAGAATATTAGGCTAAGTGAAATAAGTCAGTCATAAGAAGGTAAGAACATTCTGATTTCACTCATATGTGGGATATAAAACTGAAACTCATAGACACAGACAACAGTATGGTGATTGTCCAGAGCAGAGGGAAAGGGGTGGGAGGGGAAGTACAGGGTAAAGGGGGCCAAATATATGGTGACGAAAGATGATTTGACTTTGGGTGATGGGCAAACAATGCAATATACAGATTATGTATCATAGAAATGTACAGTTGAAGCCTATATGACCCTATTAGCCAATGTCACCCCAATAAAGTTAATTTTTAAAAAAATGAAATTTGTGTAAGCACTATTTTGGTCCTTCTGCTTACCTAAAGACAGATTGGAAACATAATAATGCATTATATAACTTTCAAAAAATGATAGAAAGATAACCAAAAATAAATTAAAATGCTTACCTTTGTGGGGAAGGGTGAGAATAGGGGAGAAAG
>NW_006300377.1:3877654-3882318 GCF_000327345.1 Myotis davidii | reverse complement strand
ATGGGCAAACAATGCAATATACAGATTATGTATTAGAAATGTACAGTTGAAACCTACATGACCCTATTAGCCAATGTCACCCCAAAAAAAGTTAATTTCTAATAGGAATAAAAATTAGCCTATTCTGAATTATTTTTACTTATCAATCTTGATTCATAATCACCTTTATATAATCAATACAATTTTAAAATAAATTAATTTTTAAGAAATATTAATCAATTGTAAATTAATCATCAGAGTAGTACATAAACACTATAGGCATTAACTCACCTAATTCCTCAACACCGCCATAGAGTAGGAACCATGGTTGACCCTACTTGACAGATGAAACGTGAAGGCACAAAGAGATGGTAGCCACAGAATCAGAATTTAAACCCAAGTCTCTTGCTCTTAAACGATTTGCCACAGTTTTCTTTTTTTCTTTTAATGTTTGTATTGATTTCAGAGAGAGGAAGGGAGAGGGAGAGAGAGATCGCAACATCAGTGATGAGAGAGAATCATTGATCGGCGGCCTCCTACACTCTCCCTGCTGGGATCGAGCCCGCAACACGGGTATGTGTCCTGCACGCTCCCTACTGGGGATCGAGCCCGCAACACGGGTATGTGTCCGACCTGGAATCGAACCTCGACCTCCTGGGTTCATCCGTCGACACTCAACCACTGAGCCACACCGGCTGGGCTTTGCCACAGTTTTTGATTCGGTACCAACTATGTCAGCATTTTCTGGGCTACTCATTTGAAAATGCGGGTTCTCCAACCTCACACCACAGCTAATGAATCAGAACCTCTGGAGGCGCGGCCCCGGAGTCTGTGTGTCTAATGAGAGCCCCACTTCATTCTCAGCCACCTTAAGGCTGAAGATTGCTGCACTTCACTGAACTGTCTCCCCCAATACACAGCGCCTAAACGTTCTAGTTACCTTGTCACAAATTAACGCAAAACTTCCTGACAGAAAGCAATCACCATTCTCTCTTGCTCCCAAATTCACGTTTCAGCAACTTGGCAAGAGCATCCCTTCCACAGACTCTATTGGTCAAAGCAGTCCCAAGCTGGCCCTGATGCAAGAGGAAAGGGAATAGACTCCACCCCTCCATGGGGCATGACAAGGCCCCGCTGTCCAGACACCTAGGTGAGGGGAGCTGGAGTTGCAGCCATCTCTTCAAAGGGCAATCTGTCATCTGAAGCCTCCGCTCACATGCAAAATCGGGTCAAACCAACCAGGCTGTTTCCATGTGCAGCCTGGAGAGAACAATGCTTAACATTCATCAAAGTCACTTTTTCAACAGGCTCCCTCATGCTTCATGGTTCGCCCTTTCTGCTTCGGGAGGAGGTGAGGCAGCTGCAGCACACACCCCAGCGGTCCCCCTTAGGGAGTGCCCTCAGTGACAACGCTTTCTTGGCAGCGCGTGATCTCAGGAACTAATCAAAAAATGTACGTGTTCACCCAGCTCCCTGCTGCATTCAGGTGGCCTCGCTGGGGCAGAGGGTAAATTGGATGGGAGACTCGGAAACCAAATGGAAAAGGTTCAGCAAGAAGACGCCATTGACAGAGTGTAAATTGGTACAACCTTTCCAAAGGGCACGGTGGCCATTTGTAGCAACATGTAAAATGTGCATATTCGTTGACCCGGCACTCCCACTTGTAGGACTTAGCCCAAGGAGATAACAGCCCATATGCGAGCAGACACGTGCGTAAGCCGGCACACACGGTGCTGTTTATAATAGTGAAAAATGGGGACCCACCTTCACGCCCACCCATGAGTGACAGATTGAGCAAATAAATTGTGGCTCATTAATACTAATTCTCAAAGAATGAAGTAGATCTACGCGGACTGGCATGGAAAAATCTCTAAGACATTTGGTTAAGTGGGGGAAAAGTATTTCAATCATACACATCATAAATCACCTTTCTATAAAACCAGGTGTGCTTCACCCCAAAGAGAGGTGGCTGGGAGAAGGTCCCCGGGGTGGTAGCAGTAGGTGTGAATGTGGTTTTCCTCTGAATTGTTAAAATGTTTAATAAAGAGGAGGAGGCTTATATCTACTATGTGCTGTGGACTGTTGTAAATCCCTTACACGTATTAACTCATCTTATCTTCATAACAACCCTATGAAGTGAATACTCCGTTTGTAATCATCGGAAGTTATTATCTCCGCTTTAGAGATAGGGGACCTGAGGCACATAGAGGTCAAACAGCTTCCCCACAGGCACGTGACCAGCAAGTGGCAAAGGCCAGAGCCAAACCCAGGCAGTCGGGCTCCAGAGAACATGCTCTTAGTCATCAAGCTATCCTATCTCTCCAGTCATTTGATAGAGCATTTTTACCAAAACAATAAAGCCATGCTTTTTAAAGTCACCAAATTGGCCTTAAGATGCTTTAAGTTTCCAGAAGGGTCCTTGTGAAAGATATCCCTGCCCTTTTACTCAGCTGGGTTTACAGACAGAATTCCTCCCGGGAGAAGTCCAAGGGACATGACAAGATCTGCCCCAGGAAGCCCCAAGGTGCAAACAGGACATTAAGGAGATCCCATGGGAGGCTTATCCTCTAGGGTCAGAGTGTGGGGTCCCCCAGGTCTGTGGCTGACCAAAGGTCAAGAAATACCGGTAGAGCCTGCAGACCCAAGCCACAGCTCCTGCCCCCAGGCCCCATTCAAGATTAGAAAAACTGCCCAGCCATCGTGGCTCAGTGGTTGAGTATCTACCTATGAACCAGGAGGTCACGGTTCGATTCCAGGTCAGGGCACATGCCTGGGTTGCGGGCTTGATCCCCAGTGTGGAGTGTGCAGGAGGCAACCAATCAATGATTCTCTCTCATTGATGTTTCTATCTCTCTCCCCCTCTCCCTTCCTCACTGACATCAATAAAAAAAAAATGAAAGAAAGAAAAACTTATGATAAAAAGCTGTTTCAAATGAGACCCCACTGGCTAGAAAGTGAGAGTACCAGATAGGTGGTGTCAAGCACGCGGGTCCCAGCCAAAGTCCAATCTCTGCGTCCTTGGAGTCAGGCATGCCTGCTGGGTGGGGCAGGCCCACCAGGAGCTGTAGTAGGAAGGATGAAAGGAGTCTCCCGGGAAAACTCATCCTAAGGAAGGGAGAATGGAGGCCCAGAGCTTGGTCCAACGATGCGGGTCCAAAAGATGAGGGGAGAGGTGCTTCTAAGACAGCTCTGCTGTGTCATTGGTTTCCCAGCATTATCCCAGGGGCCTTAAGCCTAAGGCCTAGAAAAGGTGCCTCCATAAACGCAAGTTGAAGTTTGAGGAGCTGTTCATGTCCTACCTCCATGGGTTCCTGCAAGCAGCTGAGTCAGCAGCAGTCCCTCGGGGCCCTCAGCACAGAGGAGTTGGGGCCCCTTCAGCCTAGGGGATAGGGCTGATGCTGACACTTTGGACTCCAATAGGGGCAGGAGGGAAGGGGTGGACACCTGTGGTTGTCAAAGGCACATGAGGTGTCCAGGGGGTGCCCAGAGGACATGTCAAGGGATTTACTTACCAGGCGTTGCCTCAGCGAAATTAGAGGTTAAGTTGCCCAGGAAGAGTATATGGTGTGAGAGGCAGAGATCCAAGTTCAAATCCCCAGGTGACCTGAGAGAAAGAGGGCTTGCAAGGAGACTGGCTACCGATCTTCTATGCCCTGGGCCTGCCCTAATGAGGAGCGGGTTGGGGTTCTTCCCATCTTGTCATTCCCATCCCTGCCCTAGTCTCTACCCCCTCCTCCTTTCCCACGCTCAGAGAGCCCTGTCCCAGCTCGCTCCCACAGTACTGGGACTCAGGTCTGTGTCTTCCTTCCATCAGGAGTCCCAAAGAACCAGGTGGGGGTGCCGAGCTGGAGGCAGAAGGGATCTCACTCTGGAAACTTTCTTTTTAAAGCACAGCAAGAAACAAATGGCTCTGCAGTCCACCGGGATCCCCTTGGGTTGGAAATTTAAAATGCATTAAGGTTGAGAGACTTATAAACATGTCATAACACGCTCTGCAAGCTGCCGCCTCTGTGACTTGCGGGCACCAGAGGCCCAAAGGGCACAGGCAGGCACATTCACCGCACAGAGAAGGGTGCACACAGCCATCCCTGGAACACACTCCTTCACTCCGGTACACATATGCACATGTACTCTCCCATGAATGGGCACATGCAGATCTGTGCACATGCCCCGCCCCAGATAGGTGTGCATACACAGACCCTGCACACACACTCACATAGGAAGAGATGTGCAACTACATCCAGCCCCACCTTGTGCATAAACATACACACCTGCCACACCCACATATGCACACAGATTTGCACACAGTCACCCCACAAACGTGCACACATCTTTACCTTGCGTGCGCGCGCGCACACACACACATACCTCTTTATTTGTACACATTTCACAGAGATAAACCCAGGGCCAAGCTCACCCTGAATTGGAGACAGACATTCTCATTCCACACACAGGCACACACACTCACACATATGGATCCTGCCCACATCTGCATGGAAGTGTCTGCACATTCCTATACACTAATCCAGAATATAGACATTCATATGCACACACACTCATCCCACACCAAATATATGCATTTACTCTGCCCAAAGCAAAGGCATGCACAGAGATGAATGTGCTTCCACCCACGGGGAGTGTGCATACGCCGCCCACAGAGATGCAACACAGTCAACAAACATTCC
>NW_006300377.1:3877142-3877596 GCF_000327345.1 Myotis davidii | reverse complement strand
CCGGGTGGCCATCCAACAGCCTGGACTCTTGCTTTTTTTTTTTTTAAGTTTATCCTAAAGCCTGAGCATCACCCTAGATTCCGCAAGCCTCCTCACCCTCCCCACCCAGGCCATTTGTAAAATCCATCATTCCTGCCGTCCCCGAAGCCATCGTCATTCTACTCCATGGCACCATCTTTCCTCTGTCCCACTGCTCCAGCTGCCTCCCCCGCGGCCTCACTGCCACTGGTGCCACCTACAATCCGCCCTCCACTTGGCAACCTGGAGTAAAAGACCTGTCAGTGTCTTCCATGGCACTTGAAATAAAATGCAGACTCCCTAGCCAAGCCTACAAGTCTACATGATCAGACAGACTTCATTGCACAACCCCTCTCCTCTCTCACCACCTTGGCCTCCTTCCCTTCCTCCTTTAGGGCCTTTTCATACACTGCTCCTTCCACCAGGAGGCTCTTTC
>NW_006300377.1:3876148-3877118 GCF_000327345.1 Myotis davidii | reverse complement strand
GGCCCACACTCATCTGCTAGGTCTCTATTGAGATGTCACTTCTTCTGAGAGGTCTTCCCTGATTACTCAATCCAAACCGGATACTCCTCATTCTTCTCAATCCACTGTACCTTGTTTCCTGCATAGCACTTAGGCAATTTCTTTCTGTTTATCCTCTGTCTTTCCCTCTAAGCCTACACTGTCCAATAGAGTAGCCACAGGTGGCTATTTAAATTTAAATTAACTACAATTAAATAAAACCAAAACTTCAGTTTCTCAACAGAACTAGCCCCATTTGGAGTGCTCATTAGCCACATGTGGCTCCTGGCTACTCTATGCTCAGCGTGGACATTTCCATCATCGCAGGACGTTCTCTTGGATGGTGCTTCTCAGGACTGTGGCGTGGAGAGAGCAATGCCTCCCCTATTCACTAATGGTGCTCTGTGCCCAGCATGGTGTCTGGCACACAGTAGGGGCTCTGGAAATCTGTGCACACAGACACAAAAGCAGAGAGATCCTTTCACATTCAAACACCACCTCTTTCATAAAGCCTTCTTGTCATCCTTCCCTCCCCCCAGCCCGAAGCTTATACCTGGATGACAGACGGGTCTTTATTGGGCACAGACCTGAGTTCACTACAGGCTACACGAAATGAGAAGAGAGGAGGAAGCATCCTAAGCCATATCCCTATCAAGGCCCCGCCCTCCACCCATCTCTTTGGAGGCCACAGAGTAACTGTATTAAAAGTACAAACCCGAGGAAAATCAGTCTGAATTCTATACTGTCAGGTGAAAGAATATAAGTATTTGCTCGAACCTCTTTTCAGTCTCAGTTTTTGGAAACATGGGTGATTCGAGTAAAGGATTGACAGTCGGGAGAAACTAAGATGGCGGCAGAGATAAACACCGGGAAATAAACGCCGCACACAACAATTGATTAATACCTCAGAGAAACAATACGGACTTCATCCAGAACCACAGGAAGCCTGGCT
>NW_006300377.1:3857547-3874128 GCF_000327345.1 Myotis davidii | reverse complement strand
AAAAAAAAAAAGTACAAACCCACCCTGACCGATGTTGCTAAATGGTTAGAGCATCGGCCCTCCCACCAAAGCGTCATGGGTTCCATTCCCGGTCAAGAGCATGTACCTGGGTTGCAGGTCCCATCCCCGGCCTGGTCAGGGTGAGTGCAGGAGGCAACCAATCAAAGTGTCTCTCCCACATCAATGTGTCTCTCTCTTCCCCCCTCCCTTCCACTCTCTAAATATCAACGGGAAAAAATTTCCTTGGGTGAGGACTAACAACAACAAAAAATACAAACCCTACCCTGGCTGGTGTGGCTCCGTTGGTTGGAGCGTCATCCCATACACCAAAAGATCGTGGGTTCGATTCCCAGTCAGCGCACATGCCCAGGTTGCAGGTTTGATCCCCAGTTGGGGCACGTATGGAAGATGACTGATAGATGTTTATCAGATCAATGTTTCTCAGATCAATGTTTCTCTCTCTCTTCCACTCTCTCTCTCTCTCTCTCTCTCTCAAATCAATAAAAGAACACATCCTCAGGTGAGGATTTTTTACAAGTACAAACCCTGGACAGAGGCAATCACAGTTCACACCCATCTCTGCTTTTACTAGCTGTGACTTTGTGTAGTTTGCGGAACCTCTCTGAGCCTCAATGTCCTCATCTGTAAAACATACATCATCATGCATACTGCACAGAGTGCTTGTAGGAGTAAAGGAGAGAGTGCACATCAAAGATGTTGCACAGTATTTTCTTAGATGGTGTTGCCTACCTTAACAGAATTAGGGCTCTTTTATATCCCTGCCAGCGATATACAGAGTCTTGTGTGGAAACTTCAGTTTATTCCAGCAATGTCTGAAATTCTGTAATGCCCTGGCTCAGTTGGTTAGAGCGTCATCCTGATACGCCAAGGTGGCAGGTTCAATCCCCAGTCAGAGCACATACAAGAATCAACCAATGAAAGCCGAAATAAGTGAAAGTCTTTATAAATGAGTGCTCTGGCCTACTACCCAGATGGCCTGATGATTAACTAGCCTCTGATCCTGGCCCAGGGGCTGTACTTCTGGTGTAAAACAATCGATGGTAGTGTCTCAGTGATCAGTTTACATGGTATTGAAAGACTAGTGCTCACACCAGAATAGTGTTAAAAGCACTCTGTGACTACCAGGGAACCCCACGGGTGGTCCCCAGCTGTCATTCCACCCAAGATGGGGCGGGGCCCATGACTGAGCTGCCTCAGTCCTTCTGCTTGAGTCTCTTCCGGTAGGATGATGGGGAGGAAAATCCTGGCCAAATTGAATTATCAGAAAGGAAGGAGCAGGCCCTATGAGGAAGCAGCTGGCTCAGGAGGGAGAAGGAGGGGAGATGAGAGGGAATGTAGTCACCAGGCAAAATACAGTATTGTGCAGCGGTAAATGTATGGGCTACAATGCCTGCTCCAATCCCAGTCTGCTCCTCCAAGGCTGGGTGACCTTGACAAAGTTATTTGTTCTCCCTATGCCTTTGTCTGTGAAGCAGGGATAATGATAATACTACTTCAATGGGTTGGCTGGGGAGTAAATTAGTTAAGATTTATAAAGTGCTTAGAATGGAGCCCGGCACATATTACAGTCTGAGTTTGTTAAGTAAATTGGTGAAAACAGTGGAGGAGTACTAGGAATTGGACCTGGGGAATCTCCCTCTACCTTCCCCTCCCTTCTCCCCTAAGACCCCTTAGCAGACCTTCTTCCCATTTTCTTTAAAGTCCTCTGCACCCAACCATCCCCATTCCCCTCCTCTGATTCTAGGCAGATTCCGTCAGAGACCCAAAGTGGCTCTGAAGAAAAGACGAGTGCCCCAAATACGGGGAAAGATGCTCAGCCACTCATCGAGGGTGTGGGAATTAAGCCTGCAATAGGAGGTCTTGAATGGGCCTCACAGAGGGCTGAGAGGTACTTAGAACACTTTCTGAATGAGTGCACCTTAGTTCAGTTGGAAATCTTAATGTGGCATAAAACTCTCTGGGAAGGCTCCAGACATCCACAATTCAGATTTTTTTAAATACTGAAATAATATTGGTATACTAACAAAAACTGCCTGCGCTTCAGCACTTAACACCAAGGCAGTGCACCGGAACGCCAGAATATTACATTCTAAAAAGTCGCAGATTTCATGGGCAAGAGCTCTTTGGGAAGAAAACACATGGCCTGTCCACGGAGGCAGCCCCCCGATTTGGTGAAGCCTGGGGTCAGGGGTGCGGGGCAGTGGGGTGGGAAGGAGGGAGGAAATAGAGAGAAAGAAATCACTGAACAAGACAGATGGGCATCGGGCCAGTGACAGACAACATAGCCCCCAAAGATGTCCACATTTTAATCCCTGTCATTTGCCAATGTTGCCTTACAAGGCCAAAGGGACGCTGCGGGTGTGACTAAGTGAGGGATCTGGAGGTGGGGGAGTACCCCTGGGTTATCCAGTTGGGCCAATGTAATCATAAGGCTCCTTACAAAAGGGAGGTAGGAGGGTCTGAGTGAGAGGAAAAGAGATGTGATGATGGAAGCAGAGGTTAGAGCAGCCGTGGGCAAACTACGGCCCGCGGGCCGGATACGGCCCGTTTGAAATGAATAAAACTAAAAAAAAAAAAAAAAAAAAGACCATACCCTTTTATGTAATGATGTTTACTTTGAATTTATATTAGTTCACACAAACACTCCATCCATGCTTTTGTTCCGGCCCTCGGGTCCAGTTTAAGAACCCATTGTGGCCCTCAAGTCAAAAAGTTTGCCCACCCCTGGGTTAGAGTGATGCAAGGGCACAGGATAAGGAGTGTGGGAAGCCTGTCACAGCTAGAAGAGGCCAGGAGACAGACCCTCCCCTGAGCCTCTAGAAAGAACACAGCTTGTTCCCCATCTCAGAAAGGCCGGCTGCATCGCATGATTCGCCTTCCGTAAGAGGGAAGGCCGCAGGGTCTAGATTATGGCTATGGGGATTCTAAATCATAGCTATGTGGCCAGGTAGGGCAGTTGTCCCTGGGGTCACCTTGCCTGGGTTCAAGTTCCAGGACTGTCAATTACTAACTTTGTGACTCTGGGCCTCACTCTTCCCATCCATGATATGGGGATGTCAACAGAACCTGTTTCATAAGGGCTATGGTGAGGACATCATGGGATAATACATGGGAAAAGTGCCTCCTATCATCTGAGTTCTAGAAGAAGCGGGGGGCAAGGACCCAGGCAGCGGGCTGCCATCGGAACTAAACCAGCTCAGGAGTAAGGTCGCTGGGGGCCCGAGCCTGGATTTACCACTTCCTAGCTGCCGGCCTGAGGGAAGAGCCTTAGAGTCACATAGCCTGGGCTTCCTTCCCATCCTACAGAGACCCTCATTCAGTCATTCAGTCATTCAGTCATTCACTCCACAGACAGACACGGAGACTCCTTTATGTGCCGTGAGTGAGACACACACTGTCCCTGGTCCTCGTGAATCTGGCATTCTAGCCTAGAAGACATGAGGAAACAAGTGAAAAGACAACATCATTTCCAGCCCAACGAGTGCCATGAAGGAAATTAACCAGGGGCCGAGGCGGGGACGCAGGGGAGGGGGAGCCGACCATGCAGAGAAGAGGAGCAAATGCATCTGGGCAGAGGGACGAGCAGGTGCAAGGACCCCAAGCAGTTTGGGGACCAGAGGAGCCCAGCAATTGGTGTCACGCCTGCGGGATCAAGGAGAGCCTGCCTGTGGCTGGCAAGCCCTGAAGACAGTACAGGATGCTCATCACTCATCCCCGCTTGTCATGAGCATGAGAGAGGATCGCGCCTGTAAGACAGTGGGCCTGACACCTACGTGTGGGAGACACTTAATAAATGTGATTTCTCTTTCTCTCTCTGGGAGTGGGGGCTTGGGTCCCGAGAGGGGCTCCGTCCCAGGGACAGCACTCCTGGCCATCTTCAGCCACAAGGCCCTGATGGCTCCTCGGGGACCGAGCTCCAAGCCTGCTTGTCACCACCCAAGGGCACACTTTCTCCCTTTGTCTAATTATTTCTAATTGGAAGAAAAATTGTTTGGCAAATCAGCTGGCATCTCCTCAGCTCCGGTGTCCTAGCAACCCAGCTCTCGGTGTGACACCGGAGAGAAGGCGGTTTGCCACATCCGCACTGCAGGGAGGGCCGGGGAAGGGCGGGCACCACCGCGGCACCCCTGGCCTGGCGTCGCCCCGTCACCGCCGCGCCCAGTCAGGTGTGCACACACTCGGGTCCACGCACACGCTCCGCGGAGCGCACTAGGGCGCAGCCTGCCTGAAACGTAGCCGCAGTCTTTCTGGAAAGCAGAAGGTGGCTCAGAAATAGATTTCTAATTTTCCAGCCACCTGCTCGGCTGAAAAATATTCTGGAGTTTATAATTACTTTTCAGGCACTTAACTAGAGTCTAGTTTCTAGGGCAACTTGATGCATCTCTTAATGTGCTTATGGATAAACCGCACCTCCCAGCTCAGCCAGGGTAACGGGAAAGTGCCCCGGCCCAAGGAGGGCACTGCCCTCCGGGGTCAGGCTCCTTAAGAATAGCCATACTGACCTGAGGGGGATGAGGAAAGAGAAAACGAGATTAGTTGGGTACAGCGCCTGGCACAGGCTAGGGGACGTTCTCTGTGGTGGTAACAGTTCTAATGAAAACAGATGGCCTGGCCTCCACCTTCCCGGAGCAGGTAGCGCAAGGGCCAGGCCTCAGAGGCAGAAACACCCTCCATCACCTGAGAGTTTGGTGGCCCGACCAGGGTTCAAATCCCCATGGTGCCGTTTACTGGCTGTGTGATAATGTCAAGCTATTCACCATCTCTGTGCCTGAGTCCCTGCGGCTGGAAAGTAGGAGTTGTGATGCTGCTTAAAGGGGTTAATTCATGCAAGACTCTTAGCATGGCACCTAGCTCATAGTGAGCACTGAGTACATATCCTATTTGCTGCTGCTATAAAAAAAATCTCAGAACAGCCTCTCCGGGGCCAAGAAACACTGTGTGGGCTACACGAGACAGCAACGGCTTCAGGGAGCTCACAAACTGGAGCAGAGGTCTCCCAGGAGAGAAAAAAATCTACACATATTGTAACTTCTATTTGGATTTTTATCTCATCCCTTCTAATTTATGTTTTATGCATGTCTTACAGCAGGTATATTTTATGAATAAGTATATATTGAGGGGCCTCGTTCAAGAAAGTTTTAAAGGCAGGGAACATGATTCAAAAAAGAGTAACACAAATTATTTCCAATGGAAAGGGCCCTAGGGGTTATTTAGCCCACCCCCACCCATATTTCACACATGGGACACTGAGGGCTACAAAGAAAGTCACACTTAATCGGAGTCACACTGGAAACAACGTGCCAAAGTCCAAAAAGCTGGGGCCACAGAACTCAACTGGAGACAAGCAGCCCATGGGCAGTGCAATCAAGAAGGCTTCCTGGAAGAGGGTACAGGAAGTGCCCTTTGAGTGGAAGAGCAAGGTCCCATCCCAGCCAACCCATAGCAGAGCAGAGGAGCCATTGTTTATAAAGCCACTCACACTGGGCTCCCCGAGGGTCATGACATGGGCCACACTCCCACAGGGCCAATTTAAACATCAAAGATTTCACAGCTGGCAAACTCCCTAAATCTGCTTACTCTGAATTCCCACCTCCTCCCGGTCCTCCCCTCAGTCTCCCCTTCTCTGCATTTCGTTGTCTGCCTGTCTTTGGGGGCAGCCTTTCACTTTCCTGAGGTGTCTGGTCATTCCCCAAGCTGGGCGAGGCGCCAGGGAAGGGTCTCCTCCTTAGATCTGTGTATCGGTCCTTGTCCCTACTCGACTCTGCCTCCCCGTGTCTGGGGCTCTTGGCCGCCTCAGTAACTCTGCCTCAGAGCATGTCCGTGGGGCTGTCTGTCACTTCTCTGGGCCTATTTCTTTTTTCTTTTTTAATTTTTATTGAATGTATTGGGGTGACATTGGCTAATAAAATTATATAGGTTCCAGGTGTACGATTCTATAATGCATCATCTGTGTATTGTATGTGTGTTCACCACCCTACAGCAAGCCTCCCTCCCTCACCATTTATCCCCTTTTACCTGCTTCTACGCCCCCCGCTCCCGCTCTCCCCCCCAGCAATGACCACGCTGCTGTGTCCATGAGGCTTTCATTCTTGGCTCAATCCCTTCACCTGTGTCACCCAGATCCCCATCCGCCCTACAGCGGTCAGTCTGTCCTCTGTGTCCATGAGTGTGTTTCCATTCTGTTTGTTTGTGTATGATGTTTGTGACATCCCATGGATGGACTTTTGTACACTCAGAATGCATACGGTGAACATAAAGAAGCACATATCCATCCTGCCATCAAGGCCTGGCAATTATTTTTAATTTTTATTGAATGTATTGGGGTGACATTGGCTAATAAAATTATATAGGTTCCAGGTGTACGATTCTATAATACATCATCTGTGTATTGTATTGTGTTCATCACCCCAATCAAGTCTCTTTCCGTCACCATTTGTCCCCCCCCAATACCCTCTTTTCCTCCCCCACCCCCTTTCCCTCTGGTAATCACCTTACTGCTCCCTGTGTATATGAGTTTTGCTTAATCCCTTTACTTTTTTTACCCAGGCCCACAACCCACCTCCCCTCTGACAGAAAACAGTCTGGATCTCTCTCTCTCTCTCTCTCTCTCTCTCTCTCTCTCTCTCTCTCTCTTTCTCCACCTGGGTTTCTGTGTCTCAGATTCTGTCTGTCTGTTTGCCTGACTTCTCTCTGAGCCTCCGTAAGTCAGCAATTATCAAGTGTAGCCCCGGGGCCAGTATCCTTACTCTGGGAATTTGGCAGAAACGCACATTCCTGACCCCACCCCAACAGAGATTCCTCCTCCGCCAAACTCCACTCAGGCTCCTCTGAGTTCTTTTCCAACTGGGCCTTCATTTCCACGTTCACCTCACATTGCCCAATTTTAGCAAGAATCCTACTAAGTCAGTGCGGCCAGAATGCCCGCCCTCCACATCTGACCAACCTCGATATCTGATCGGTGCCTCATCCTCCACCATCCCCAGGTGAGGTCTGATCACCCTGGCCTGCCTTCAGCAAGAATCCCACTAGGTCGGTTTAGCCAGAACTCGTGCCCACTCCCCTTACCTCTGATGCTTCCTCTCAGTGGCTTTCCCTCCCCTGACACCTACCCTTGCTCCTTGCCTGTAAGTTCCCACTTGGCCTCGCTGTGTTCAGAGTTGAGCCCAATCTCTCTCCCTCACTGCAAAATCCCATTACAGTGGTCCCTATACCTATTGCGATAACTCCCCACCTTGAATAAAGTCGTCTTTTCGGTGCTTTAACAAGCATCATTGAGTCTTGTTTTGTTTTGTTTTATTAATACCCTAGATAGACTGAATCCAAAACTCTGGAAGCAGGGCCCAGCATGCTGTGTTTCTATAAGCCCCTCCAGGTGGCCAGGAGCTTCTACAGCCAAGTTCAAGCATTAAGCTACAATCTCTTTTTCTGGCTTTCTTGGGGGGCAGGGATGGGAGGGGGCCCTTGCTCTAGGCCTGGTGTCATTCTCCCTGTAGGTCCGCATCTGCCTGTCACACCCCAGACCACTGGGCAGGAGGCAGCTGCATCCCCACCAGGGCATACCACTTACTGCCCCTGGTCCCCAGCAGCTCTGAGCAAACACAGAGGGAACAGCTAAGAAAAGGAGAGCTGCCTAATTAGAAGCGCAGAGCAGCTTGTGGACTGACCACAAAGCCTGGGAAGGCTGCTGTGGATTAATTGGGAAACATTCCCTGCCTCCTCTGCTGGAGACATCACAAGGCTATGGTGGGATCACCTGCTACAGGGCTCTCCCCTCTGGCTGCACAGAGAATCACCTGGTGCTTTTTCTAGTAAAGCATCCTTCACGCTGGGAACTCCTCCCCGAGATTCTGATTCCATTGACCTGGACCAGAGCCCAGGCATCAGTATTTTTTAAACACTGCCCCGGTGATTCTAAGGTGCAAAGAGCTAAGTCCTGATTTAACCCTCGGAGCCCCCTTAAAGATGGAGGTCAGGATGCCCCCTTTTGCAGGTGGGGAAACTGAGGCTCAGAGTGGAAAAGGGCTTGACCACAGTCACATCACTAAAAGTGGCCTAGCCAGGATTTGAGCCCAGAGCTGTGGTCCACGTTCTTTATTCCACTCCTTGCTCTGCATTTCCGTGTGACACTGGCATTCTCCATGACTCACTTACTCCTGGTCTCCTAGACTAGCTATAGGTTGCCCACTCCAGCCAACCCAATGGCACCCCTCCCACCCCATCCCAGTTCTCTGCAATTCTGAAGGCCCCAGCCTGGGCAGCCAGCTCTGCACCTCGGAAAAACAGCTGACCTGTTACAGGACTCCTCCCAGTAAGTGAACTCTCTGCCTCAGGCTGCTTGCGAGATTTCTATCTCCCCACCAAGGAGGTTTCCCTCCGGATGACCCCCAGGATGCCTCCCTACACCCCCATCCCTCCCAAACACTCCCCTCCAGGCCCTGCCCGGAATCTGGCGGCTGATTCCACGTTATGTAAGGCCAGCGTTTGCTTTCTGGAGTCCAGACAGACCCAGGCTCACCGCGAGAGAGTCGCTCTGTGCTTGCTCTGCAGCCACAACACCCGCAGCAGCACAATCGCCTGACAATAGCTTCTCAGACTCCACCACGGCAGTGCCCCATCCGTAGGAGCGACTCCTGACCACAGGCCTCTCTGAAGCTCAAAATATCTCTGAAGCCTCATATTTTCTCTTTAAAAGCCAGGTGGACTTCACATTCTGCTCCATGATGTGTCAGGGTTTGTTTCAATAAAAAAAATAATGCCTATTGATTGGATTTTGACAAGGAAGATGTATTACTTTTATCATGTAAAATATTTAATTAATAAGTAAATGAGGCTTCTAATTCCTTAGCATCAGGCAAATTGGATGACCTGGGGAGATGCTAGGTTTACTCTGCGGCTTTATGAATTCTCAACACACCAAGGGTGTCCCGGGGGCATCCATAGTGCATTCATTCCTCCCTTCTTTCATTCACTCCTTCAGCAATTATTTTGGAGTGCCTACAGTGTCTCAGGCATGGGGCTAGGGTCTGGGGATATAATGATAAGTAAAAGACAATTTTCCCTCCCTCCAGGGAACTTCCAGTCTACTCAAGGGATTAAGATGTTAACACACACACATAAATAAAAGTATAATAACTCGTAATAAATGCACTGTAGGAAAAACAAAGGATGCACTGAGCAAAAATAATTGGGAAACTAAAATTGTTTCCAATGAAGTGACATTTAAACTGAGACATAAAAGACGAAGAGGAGTTGGCCAGGTAAAGGGAATAGCAGGAGAATGTTCCAGATGTAGGAAACAGCCCGTGTGAAGAGAAAAAGGAAACAGACCCCAAACCTTTCTAGAGGCTCAGCGAGGAATCCTCCATCCTCTACACAAGAACTCGCAGGCTGGAAGCAGGAGCAGGCCCCGCCCTGAGCCCCGGGAGGCACCCAGGTGCTCTGTCAGCCCCAGTCCCACTGCCACCTCCCGGCACAAGGCCACGGTGATCACACAGCCAGGCTCCACTCAGCACCGGCTCTGAAGGAGAACCTGGAGCCAGGTCGGGTGAGGGCTGGTGGGACCCATGGATTCAGCCCTGGGTAGGAAAGCTGAGGACTGTGGTCAATGCCAGATCAGGGTCAAGTCCAGATGAATCTTCTAGGCCAGTGGTCGGCAAACTCATTAGTCAACAGAGCCAATATCAACAATACAACGATTGAAATTTCTTTTGAGAGCCAAATTTTTTAAACTTAAACTATATAGGTAGGTACATTGTTTTTAACTTAATTAGGGTACTCCTAAGGCTTAGGAAGAGCCACACTCAAGGGGCCAAAGAGCTGCATGTGGCTCGCGAGCCGCAGTTTGCCAACCACGGTTCTAGGGTATCCCCACATCTTCCCTGATGTCTGGCAACAGCACCTTTGGGGCGTGTGGGCAGGGAGAAGAAACAACCTTTAGATACCACAATGTCAGCTGTCCTTCGGAGCCAGGTCTGGTCAGAGATTTCGCCTGGTGCCCAGGTCAACACCTCACCTGTGCTTCAGTTGTGGGTCCCAGGCCTTTGGTCCTGATGTGCAGCCCTGACGCCCTTCCTGGAAAGCCAGTCCAGGTGCGACTGAAGGCTGCCCCCTCCGTGTCCTGACCCTCTGCCACCACAGCAGTTGCCATTGGGAGCTCATTCTGGGGTCTGGCACCACCCCCACCACGCTGTTCCCAGGAAGCCTCTCACCATCTGCCTAGAGGCCTGGCTGATTCCTCGCAGACCCTGGTCTTAGCCCACCTGGACCATTGCCACTGTTTCCATCGTCCGTCCTCCTGCAGCCAGAGTGACCTTTCTAAGACCACACATCTGATGGTGTGGCTTCCCTGCTTCAAACACTTCAGTAAACTTCCCATTGCTCTTAGGTCAAGTCCAAGTTCCCTTATGAAAGTCAGACAAGCACCACCACCACCACCACCACCACCCCAAGCACCCCTCTCTCATCTGCCAGAAAGAAAACTCATAGACACCCTAAACCTTTAGCATGAGTGCCCCTCCACCCAACCCAGCTGAGAGCTGGCAGCGAAGGAACACTTCTCCCTGCTGATGGCTGATTGCGAGGCTGCAGAGCTGGGGCTACAGCCAAGCCTGGGCCTCTGCTGCCTCCCAGAGGCTGAATGGAGCAGCACAGGTAGGTGAGCTGGTTTTGCAGCAGCCCAGATGGGGAGCCCATCTCTCCAGGACTCATCAATGGTGAGCAAGGTCCAATCAAATATGGGGTCTAAAGAAAGGGCCTCAGTCCTCAATGACGTTGTCAGGATCCAGCCTAATGAGTCCTAAACACCCTTCTATGCACCTGTCATAATACTTTGTAATCTACCTGTTCCTATGCCTCGCTCCCCTGCCTGACCCTACAACCTGAGGCTCCTGCCCACAAAGTAAGCCCATGCTCTCTTGACAGACAGCCTCATCCCCTTACCACTGTCCCCTCTTCTTCCCAAACCCCTGGGTTTTGGGGAACCATCCCAAGACAACCCCCTCCAGGAGAGCTTCGGCCTCTCCACGTACACCCCCTCCACCACCTGCTTGAAGGGTTCCTGCTTCTCCCACCATCACCACCACCTTTGTTCACTCATTCATTCATTCATTCACAAATACTTACTGAGGACTGGTAGGTGCCTGGCTCTGTGCTAGGCCCCGGGGTAGTAGC
This sequence comes from Myotis davidii, assembly GCF_000327345.1. Classification (NCBI taxonomy): domain Eukaryota; kingdom Metazoa; phylum Chordata; class Mammalia; order Chiroptera; family Vespertilionidae; genus Myotis; species Myotis davidii. Next base: position 3,862,938 of record NW_006300377.1, on the reverse strand, counting down.
AGTGAACAGACAAGATCCCCGTCTCAGGGAGCTTACCTTCTAGCTGCGCAGATAAATGAACACGGTAGTTTCGGGTGGCGCTACACTGAATGATGCGTTAGCACTAGGGGGATGGCAGTGGGGAGAGAAATTGGTGGTCAGGGATGGCCTCTCTGAAGCCAGGTGTGATAGTTTTTAAATATATCCACAAATTCTTTTAAAATATGTCCACTGCCTTCAAAAAGTAGAATTTAATTTCCCTCCCCATAAGCCCCTTAGGGCAAGCTGTATTTAGTGACTCACTTTTAACAAAAATAATATGGCAGAAGTAATGGTAGGAGACTGTGTGTGACTTCCAAGATAGAACATAAAAGGTATTGTGGATGCCTCCTGACTCTCCATCTCTCTTGTGGGTTATTCACTCTAGGGGAAGCCAGCTGCCATGTCATGAGGATGCTCAAGCAGCCCTGAGGAGATGGCCATATGACTGGGAGCTGAGGCCTCCTGCCAACAGCCATGTGAACACCCCATCTTGGGGGTGGGTCCTCCTTCCTATGACAGTAGCCTGTGCAACATCCCGACTGCAGCCACATGAGAGAACCTGAGCCAAACTACCTGGCTAAGCCACTCAGGACCAATTCATCCACTACACACAATTGGCACATACCCAGGGCCCACAATACTTTTAGAACCCACGAAAATGTTTCAATTTCTGTTAAAATTTGGAAAAAGAAATTTTAGGTCAAAGAAAAAAATGTAATATAAAATAGTAATATATCCATATTTATATCAGCACAACCATCTATATATAAAAGCCTAGCAACCAGAACAGCAGAACAACCAGTGGCTATGACGTGCACTGCAGCAGCCAACCAGCCTGATCCGGGGCCCAATCAACCCCCATCCCCTGATTGGGGGCAGGGCTGGTGGCCAACCGCCTGCAGCCCCTCCCCCGCCCCATTGGCCCGGCCTGATGGGCCCCCATTGAGATGGGCCAGATGGATCCCATCTGTGCACGAATTCTTGCACTGGGCCTCTAGTAAAATATAATTTGTAATATTCTTTTAAGAAGGAAGGGGCCAACACAGGCAAGAGTGTGTAGGTTCCATGAAAGCCACAATGAGGTCATGAAACTACTCTGGAACTCCTGACCCATAGAGTCTTTGAGCTAACAAATATTTGTTATTTTAAGCTACTACATATTGGAGTTTGTTACACAAAAAGACAGCACTAATATCTGGCCTTGATCCTAACCCTGACCCTAATGGCCTTGTGGAAATTTGAAGACAGAAAACTGCAGGCAGGAAAGAATAAATGCAAAGGCCTTTAGATAGAAGCAATCTTGGCATGTTCAAAATGAACAGGAAAAAAAAGTTACTTAACCTCTTTAGGCCTCAGTTTTTCATCTGTGAAATGGGGGTGATGGTCATCACACCTCCTCATTGCATTGTTGCTGGGGAGCATTTACTGAGCATTCTGTGCCAGAATAGAGATATTGCAGGTCTAGCCCTGCCCTGAAGGGCTCATGGCCTGGAGGAAAACAGATGTGAAAATAAAACAATTACCCTTCCACAAGATCTAGGTAGGGGAAGGAATGCTTGCTGGTAGGGCAGAGGACAAGCCCTCAGTTTCAGTGGGAGAGGGGTCCCATTCTGAGCTGAATCCTTGAAGGACAAGGAGAGCTTGGTTTCTCTTCCTCCTTCACCATCTCCAAAAGTCAGTGCTCTTCCCCAGGTACCATCCAGGGTGTACAGCAGTTCATTTCCCACTGACTTCTCAGTGCAGACAAAGGCCGAATGACTGAGTGAGTTAAGGTATGTGCTAAGGAGGCAGATAGCGGCCAAATGCCAGCTTCACCGCTGTGTGACTTTGAGCAGGTGACTTAACCTCTCTGGGCTTCAGTTTCCTTTGTCTTTCTCTCCATCTCTCTCCATCTGTTTCAGACGCTGCATCTCAGACTCTTTCTGTCAGACAGTGTCTTCCTGTCTCTCATTCATCTTGCCTCAGCCTCCCTTAATCATGGCTCTCCTTAGAGTCCCAAACCCCTTGGAGTCCCATTAATTTTGAGAGGCTGTCTTTATGGATTGCCTCCTGGCCCAGTCCTGGGACTGAGAGAGCTGTGTAATTATCCACTTGGAGCCTAAGGGAAGCGATAACCAGTTCTCCCTCCCTCCTTCCCTGCCTGCCTCAGTCTCATTCATTTTGCTCAAACATCCCCAGGGAAGCCCAGTGGGGGAGGGGTGAGCATGCACATTACCTTGTAGAAGGTCAGAGAGAGTGAGTGGGAGGCATCTCCCCAGCCTCCAGCCAATACTGAGGCCCTGATCCCCCTGCCTGGGTCCTTTTGTCTGTCCTGGACATCACAGCTTCATCTTGACCATTACCTCCAGCCAAGGAGCTCTCCCTGGGACATCTCCCCATGTAAATCCCACATGTACAAACCCAATACGCTGAACCTGGACACACAATCCCCTCTACCAGTCCTGCTTCCCCCATTCCTACCCTCCTCCTCCTCCCCCTACCCCAATCCTGATCTCCTGCCACCTCGGCTCTGACATCATTCCTGCCTCTCCCTTCGCTAATCAGCCACAAGCATTCTTTTCTCTGTTTACCTCAGCCCACCAGGCCCAGCTTCCATGTCCTAAAAGTTACCCAGGAGTGGACCCCTTCGCCTGGACAGCCTGTGGTCCCTTCAAACTGGCAATGTCCCAGTCTGACTGTATCATCTTCCCCTCAAATCTACCTGCCTCTATCCATGGCACCCCGCCCCCCCACTTCCCATCACTGATAAAACCTCTTGCCCTAGCCGGTTTTGCTCAGTGGATAGAGCATCGGCCTATGGACAGAAGGGTCCTGGGTTCAATTCCAGTCAAGGGCACGTGCCCAGGTTGCAGTCTCAATCCCTGGGAGGGGGGGGGCTCTCATCATTGATCTTTCTCTCTCTCCCTTCCCTTCCTCTCTGAAATCAATAAACATATATTTTAAAAAATAATAATAAAAACCTTCTTCACCTACTCCTACTCCTACACATGCAGTCAAACAGTCCCCATGCTGTGACAAGAGAATGGACTTTGGGGTCAGAAAGAACTGAGCTACAACCCCAGCTCCATTATTCCCTAACTGTGTGACCTGGAGCAAATCACTTCACCCCTGACCCTCAGTTTTATCATTTGTAAAATGGGGCTAAGGACACCCACCTTGCAAGGCTGTTGGGAAGGTTGTCTGAGAATGTCCAGGATTACAATCTCAAATGACTAAGGACCAGGCTAGTAGCAAACTGAGGAGTGGATGCCCCATCAAAAGGGGGCAGCTGATGGTCACTCCAGCTATTGATGCCACAGGGAATATGGGTCCTGAGTTGCCGCCCCCATCCATGTTTTCATGTGGAGTCTCCAGATTTGTACATGTTGGCAATTAATTGAAATGTTTCTTTAGCATCATGAAGGCCAAACAAAACATTAGCCTCCAGGTCCCCAGTTTGTACTCTGATGTATACGAGGAGTTGGGCTAGTTCGTGCTCATAACAGAGTCAATAAACTTTAATTCCCTTCTCTGCCCTTCTTATTGATTCTCTCAAAAGAAAAAGAAAGTGTCTCCAAGCCACTCCTCCCATTCCACTCCCATCATCACCTTCATGCAGTTCTCCCTGGACACCTACCATCAGGCCCTGCCCACCCACAAACTCAGGTAGAGTTCAGAGGCCCTCACCCAAGGTGGCCCACTCTCCTCCCCAGCTCACCGGGCAGACTGAAGCTCTTTGCTTGGGTCCGACACTTCATAGTTGACATTTATCTTTTGAACAACCTATAAGATAGTTATTATTGGCCCAACATCCAAAGGAGAGAAGTGGGGTCCAGAAGGTGAAGGTGAGTCAACAAATACTTATTAAACACCTATTGTGCACCAGGCTCTGTTAAACAGCAAACCTGTTAGAAGGTTACACAAAGTATTGGTTTCAAGTGACAGAAACCTAAATTACACAGGCTCAGGCAAAGGGACAGTATAGTGGCTTATCTGCATGTGGGAAGGAAAACAGTGTCGCTGGGCTCCCAAGATAAGTGGAGCTGGTTACACAGATGCCTTCTAAACACTCACTTGCTCCGCTCCTGTTTCTGCTTCCTTTCTGTCCCAGAAGCATTTGTCTGTACAGCAGAACATTTCCAAACAGCAGGCCACAAACAGCCTCACTTCACACTGAATTTACCACCAGATGGATACTCTGTCCCATGTTCAAAAGTCTCAGGGAAGCCCAGCCAGTGGGGCTCAGTGGTTGAGTGTTGACCTATGAACCAGGAGGTCACGGTTTGATTCCCAGTCAGGGCACATGCCCAAGTTTCCGGGCTCGATCCCCAGTAGGGGGCATGGAGGAGGAAGCCAATCAATGATTCTCTCTCGTCATTGATGTTTCTAGCTCTCCCTCCCGCTTCTTTCCTCTCTGAAACCAATAAATTGTTTTAGTCCAAAAAGAAAAAAAAAATCGAAGGGAAGGATCCTTAGTAGATCAGTGTGGATTATGGTGTCACAGTGGGCCAATCAACTGAGCAAAGAAGTATAACTAATTAGTTCAATTTGGGACCATTCCCACCTTGGGTCAATTAACAGTCAACAGGAGAGCACGCCCTGTGAGATGCAGCTGGTTAAAATAAGGATGGGAGAATTCCACAGGAAATGAGATTGTTGTCTGTTCAAGCAAGAGATGTCTCCATTTGGGCTCTTCCAAAAGCCAAGTGTGAAGGGAGGTGGAGGGAAGTAGAAGAGGGTTAAAGGGTGGATAAATAGTGATGCAAGGAAGCTTGACTTGGGGTGGTGAACACACAATACAGTTAAAGATCTGTACACCTGAAACCTATATAATTTTATTAACCAATGTCACTCCAATCAATTCAATAAATAAGTAAATAACAAAAGCCATCATTGATGTTTATATATATATCTCTCTCTCCCTCTCCCTTCCTCTCTGAAATCAATAAAAACATATTTTAAAAAACCAAACAGCTTCTCCTCCTGTATTCCTTACTTCTATCAGTACACCCACCACCTGCCAAATCACCAATATAGCACACTGGGAACCATCCTGGGTCTTCCTCCTACCTCCCCGCTACAACCAGTCCGACCCCAACACCACCAGTTGTAATTACCCACCTTCCCAAATCCAGCCCTCTGGCTCATTTCCTGCCCAAATCATTGCAGTAATGTTTTTTTCGTGGTCTCCCATGCCTCCTCTCTCAAACAGAGGGAGCTTTCTAAGCATACAGTGGTCCTCATTCAGGACTTCCATATGTGGGCGTTTGTACACTCACTAAGATGTATTTGTTTAACCCTACATCAATACTCACAGCGCTTTCGCAGTCATTCATGGGCATGCACAGAGCAGTGAAAACTCTGAGGCTCCCGACATGCACGTTCCCAGCT
>NW_006300377.1:3856831-3857483 GCF_000327345.1 Myotis davidii | reverse complement strand
AAGCTCCTTAGCAGAGCATTCCAGGTCTTTCATGGTCAAGAAGGTCCTTGCTGACATACCAGGCACCTTGCCTTTTGGTGCCCTCATCTCTCCCCAACTGGCCCACATGCTAAAGCTCTTTGATTGTCTTTCCCAGAGGTCCTCTGCACACGTGTGCCCTCTGCCTCAAAGGCCTCTTCCCCTCGGCTCCTCTGAGTGATCTACACATCCTTCAAGACCCAACTTCAAAGTCACTTGCCTGGGTCTCCATCTCACAGAACTTGACACTCCCTTCTCTGTTATATGTCTCTTAGAGCACTTCTCACAGTGTTGTAGCTGACCCATTCCTGTGTCTCCTCTCTCCAGTACTTGGCAACAGTTTGATGGGAAGATGTGAAGGGGGATAGATGTGTGTGACTCTCTTTGTAAGGTGTGTGCATTTCATATGTCATTTATTTGATAAACATACATGGAGACCTAACTTGCTACCAGGCACCATTCTAGGCTCCAGGGTACAGCAGTGAATGAAACAAAGCACTAGCCCTGGCCAGTGGCTCAGTTGGTTAGAGCATCATCTCAATATGCCAAGGTTGTGAGTTCAATCCCTCGTTAGGACATATATAAGAAGCAACCAATGAATGCATAAATAAGTGGAACAACAAATCAATGTTTC
>NW_006300377.1:3836737-3838095 GCF_000327345.1 Myotis davidii | reverse complement strand
TTTTATATATATATATCTCTCTCCCTCTCCCTTCCTCTCTGAAATCAATAAAAACATATTTTAAAAAACCAAACAGCTTCTCCTCCTGTATTCCTTACTTCTATCAGTACACCCACCACCTGCCAAATCACCAATATAGCACACTGGGAACCATCCTGGGTCTTCCTCCTACCTCCCCGCTACAACCAGTCCGACCCCAACACCACCAGTTGTAATTACCCACCTTCCCAAATCCAGCCCTCTGGCTCATTTCCTGCCCAAATCATTGCAGTAATGTTTTTTTCGTGGTCTCCCATGCCTCCTCTCTCAAACAGAGGGAGCTTTCTAAGCATACAGTGGTCCTCATTCAGGACTTCCATATGTGGGCGTTTGTACACTCACTAAGATGTATTTGTTTAACCCTACATCAATACTCACGGCGCTTTCGCAGTCATTCATGGGCATGCACAGAGCAGTGAAAACTCTGAGGCTCCCAACATGCACGTTCCCAGCTAAGACTGAACAAGGCAACACTCTGACCTCTTGTCTGAGCTCTCCTACTGTAAACACATGTTCTAGTCGAGATCAATTTTTTACCACTTTTTCACATTTTTGTGCTTTTAGAAAGTGGTTTTGCTGTTTGACCTGGCCCCCACGCATGTGCCGCAGTGCTGTCCAGCGGTTCTAAGTGCAGGAAGGCTGTGATGTGCCTCAGGGGGGGAGATACGTGCATGAGGTGAGCTTTGTTCAGGCGCCAGTTAGAGTGCTGTTGGCCGTTGAGTTCAGGGTCAATGATTCAACAATATATATGAGATAAGGTGTCTTGAAATAGAAACACATATAAAACAAAGTTATGTGTTGTTTAGTTGATGAAAATATTGCAACAAGAGGCTCACAAGAACTTAACCCTGTATTTCCCCCACTGGCAAACTTCAGTGTTTCCTAATTGAGTGTTCATGGTGACTTCACACAGCATAACTACAGTGAATAATGAGAATCGACTGTACCAAACCAACGGTTCCCCCAGGCCTTCCTCTGCACAGAGACAAGTCCAAGCTCCTTAGCAGAGCATTCCAGGTCTTTCATGGTCAAGAAGGTCCTTGCTGACATACCAGCCTTGCCTTTTGCAGGGTCGGCCACTGGGGGGCGAGGGGGGAGGGTGCTTTGAAAGCTTCATATTCTCTCTCTCTCTCTTGAAAAAAAAATAATAATAATAATAATAAAATAAAATAAAACAAAAAAATAAATGTAAAACAAAAACAAAAAACACTGCCCCATGTGTGTGCAACCCAGAGCCTGTAAGTGTGGCCTGTATGTAACAGTGTGCTCATGTGGGACTGCGTTATGCTGGCTGTGGACCTGCGGCGTTGGTGGCTCTT
>NW_006300377.1:3834065-3835306 GCF_000327345.1 Myotis davidii | reverse complement strand
GTGGGGCCGGGTGTGGGTGGTGTGGGGCCAGATGCAGGGGTGTGGGGCCAGATGCAGGGGTGTGGGGCCAGATGTAGGCGTGTGGGGCCAGATGCAGGGGTGTGGGGCCAGATGCAGGGGTGTGGGGCCAGATGTAGGGGTGTGGGGCCAGATGCAGGGGTGTGGGGCCAGATGCAGGGATGTGGAGCCAGGTGCAGGGTTGTGGGGCCAGATGTAGGCATGTGGGGACAGATGCAGGGATGCAGGGTCAGATGCAGGGATGTGGGGCCAGATGTAGGCGTGTGGGGCCAGATGCAGGGATGCAGGGTCAGATGCAGGGATGTGGGGCCAGATGCAAGGGGTTCCCTGCCTTAAGGCAGGTCCCTTCAAACGGGAGGCACCTTCTCTGGGCAACACGAATACAGTCCAGCTTCTTCCCACTGGAGCTCACCCTAAAGGCCTTTCTTACGTCATCAGTGTGTCTCTGGGCCTGTCCCAGGCTGGGAGGCCCTGCCAGCCTCTCTGATCCCCTCTCTATCTGTGAAGCCCAGCACCAAACACAGCACCTGGCACACAGCAGTGCACTCAGTGTTGGGGTTCGGCAGCAACAGGATGGTTGGAATGGAGAGACTATTCCATGACCTCTTTGCAGTCAGTAAGAGGCTGTGCAGCTGGTACTCAACTTTACTAGTATTAGCTGGTAATCAAAGACCAAGTTGGCTAGTTCCTGGGGTCCAGGGACCAGTACACTTTTTGCTCACAACAAGCCCCCCAAAAGTCTACTGGTGTGGATTGATGTGTTCATTCAACAGAAGGGTCCTACCTGGAGAAGCTCAGTTAAGATCAGTTATTCCGAACAAAACAAAGCAACAAAGCTCGGGAAAACCAAGATGGCGGCATAGGTTAACGCCGGAGTTTGCTGCCTCGAACAACCACTTCAAAAAATACAACTAAAAGACAGAGCGGACATCATCCAGAACCACAGGAAGGCTGGCTGAGTGGAAATTCTACAACTAGGAGGAAAGAGAATATCATACCCAGACTCAGAGGAGGTGCAGTGCTGAAATGAAATACTAAGGTGCGGAGTGCATGCTGAGCGGGCTGGCGGCGGAGGGCGCGGTTGTTGTTTTCAATCAGGAGGGAGTTTCAGACTCTGAGCTCCAGAACCGGCGAGTCTCTAGGGACCCAGACTCAAACGGGAGAAGCGGGACTGTCTGGCGTCGGTCGGAACTCGAAGGCAGCTTTCTCTCTGAGGTTTGCAG
>NW_006300377.1:3814771-3816267 GCF_000327345.1 Myotis davidii | reverse complement strand
ATCGCTAAATAGATGCTAAACTTATCAAGAAAATCTCTAAGGTATATAATGATTTGTGGGCTATACTGCTAAACAAAGCACTCACATGCTTATTTTTGAAGAAAGAAAGAAAAAGAAAGAAAGAAAGAAAGAAAGAAAGAAAGAAAGAAAGAAAGAAAGAAAGAAAGAAGAAAGAAAGAAAGAAAGAAAGAGACTTGACCTGCATGTTTCATGTCTGAAAAAGAAGTTTCCATTTGAGGTACAGGTACTGCTTTGTGTTATTTATAATTGATGTGCCTCCATCCAAAGTGGTAGTATGGCAACCACTGTCTTCCATTCACGCCCCTCTATCTGCTGACTGCGCAAGTGCTGTCCCTGATTTGGCTCCGCCCTGTGACGACAACGGACCAACCCGGCCCTCTGGCGACCTCGCTTTGAGGCTTATAAAAGGGGTCGCCAGGAAGGTGGCGCATGACAAGGACAGGTTGCATCGTCATCACGTCATCACCAGGATGGTGGGGATGCAGGGTCGGCCACTGGGGGGCGAGGGGGGAGGGTGCTTTGAAAGCTTCATATTCTCTCTCTCTCTCTTGAAAAAAAAATAATAATAATAATAATAAAATAAAATAAAACAAAAAAATAAATGTAAAACAAAAACAAAAAACACTGCCCCATGTGTGTGCAACCCCGAGCCTGTAAGTGTGGCCTGTATGTAACAGTGTGCTCATGTGGGACTGCGTTATGCTGGCTGTGGACCTGCGGCGTTGGTGGCTCTTAGACACACTGTCCATTGCATTCTGGCCCCATGTGACCTGCTGATAAAGGGCATCTTAGAGTTAATTAGGCCAACAGGCCATGTCTACGCACTAATGAGAACCCCTCCCAGGTGCTCCCTGCCTGCCCTCCCCATCTCTCCGACAGTCACTGCCTGGCCCAGGTTTTGCCTTTTTAACCCAAAGACAACATCCATCCACCTGAGATTTTCTCTGGTGAGGACATCTGCCCCCCCCCGCTCCCTGCTCTCCCTCTCCACGTCTCAGAGAGAAAGGGCATAGGGATAAGGTAAGGGGGAGAAAGTCGTTATTTTGTGAATGCCTACTCCATGTCAGGTGTTTGTGGATAGCTTACATACCTCAGGGCCAGTCGCAGGAAGGGCTGCCTCTGTGCCAGGCACTGTGCCATCACTGATCTCTGTCGGCTGGAGCGATAAGGATGCCAACCCATCAAGCTTGCCCTGCATCACTCAGTGTCTTCTCAGGACACACCTCACGGCACATGTCTCAGTGCACAGCAGAGAAACAGGGAGATTGCCCAGATCTAAAAGTAACAAAGGTGAGATTCAGGTCCAGCAGGATGAGACCCCAGATACAGAGGTATGGGACCAGATACAGGGGTATAGGGCCAGATGCAGGGGTAAGGGGCCAGATGTAGGGGTGTGGGGCCGGATGTAGGGGGTGTGGGGCCAGATGCAGGGGTGTGGGGCCAGATGCAGGGGTGTAGGGCCAGATGTAGGTGTG
>NW_006300377.1:3798438-3807693 GCF_000327345.1 Myotis davidii | reverse complement strand
CCACGCCCCCTGAGAGGCTGCGATGGCCCCTGTGAGGCTGCGATGGCTCCTGTGAGGCTGCGACGGCCCCTGTGAGGCTGCGACGGCCCCTGGGAAGCCGGCAGAACCGCACAAGCTGCCCAGACGGCTTCGACGACGGCCCGCAAACCAACTCACAGCCCCATGCACAACTATCACCTGAAGGGTGAGAGGGGTGAGAGCAGCTATAGTGGTGCTTTCTCCTCACTTTTGGTAGCGAAATCCTCATTTTAAACATAAGAGGATACATTATTTTAAAAAGCCGTTAGGTGGCTCCATACCCTTTCTGAGTAGAGCGTGAACAAGTCGTGAGAGACCTTTCTGAGCACAGGGACACGTTGCGGATGGAAATAGCTACATTTTCCATGTGTATGACCTTTGACCCGGCGACAAAAAGCGTACACCTATGGATGAGGACAGTGGAGGGGGGGTAAGGGCAGAGGGTGGGGTGGGAACCAAGTGGAGGGGAGCTATGGGGGGGAAAAAGAGGAACAACTGTAATAATCTGAACAATAAAGATTTAATAATAAAAATTTAAAAAAAATAAGAAAAGATCAGCTACTCCAATACAATCTGACCATGATGTGGAAGCTCAGGGCCATGGAAGCCCAGAGATGGGGCCCTACGCCACCTGGAACGGCACAATCAAGGAAGGCTTCTTGGAGGAGCAGGCTAGGTGAGAGAATGCCCTAGCCCAGTGGTCGGCAAACTGCAGCTCGGCAAACCGTGGCTCACGAGCCATATGCGGCTCTTTGGCCCCTTGAATGTGGCTCTTCCACAAAATACCGGCTCTTCCACAAAATACCGACTTCTGCGCATGGGCCACAAAGTCTCAATCGCACTGTAAGTGTGCGCCCGCACATGGTATTTTGTGGAAGAGCCACACTCAAGGGGCCAAAGAGCCGCATGTGGCTCACGAGCCGAGGTTTGCCAACCATGGCCCTAGCCGGTTTGGCTCGGTGGATAGAGCATTGGCCTGCAGACTGAAGGGTCCCAAATGTGATTCCAGTCAAGGGCACATGTCCGGGTTGCAGGATCGATCCCCAGGAGGCAGCCAATCAATGATTCTTATCATTGATGTTTCTAGCTCTCTCTCCCTCTCCCTTCTTCTCTGAAATCAATAAAAATATATTTATTTATTTATTTTTATAAAGAAAGGTGAGAGAAGGGCATTCAAGTGGGGGCAATTGGTGGAGCAGAGGCATTCAGGCTGGAGACAGATTTGGGAGTCACAGCATTTCCAAAGGTAACTGAAGCTGTGAGAATAGAAGGCCATGGAGAAGCAATCAGAGCGAGAGTCTGGAGACCAAGAAGTAAGAGAGGGGAATTTCAGAAATTTCTAGGTTCCTCCCACACAAGGCCAGGGATGGGAGCACAAGCAGGGGGTCAGAGTGGACCTGTGGGTCTCTCCTGAGAGGAAGACAGGATTCTGGGCTCAGCACCCTGGGAGGAGTGAATACTGGGCCACATCAGAGGCAGCCTGGGAAGGTGGAGCTCAGCCAATGGCCTGGCTAAGTGCAGCTCCTCCTCTTCCTAGGCCAGCGACACACCCAGGCTGCAGCACTCTCTCAGGTTCGGTCCCAGGAATGGGCTTCCCCAAGCACCCTCTCTGGTTCTGACATGAATTCCGATTGCCTGCGGAGTCCACTGCTGGCTGTCAGGAGCCAGGACCCGGAGAGCCCTGAGGAGTAGCCACTCAGGTAAGATCATCTGTGTCCAAATGGACCCTGTCCATTGGTACACCTGGCGGACGGAAACCTCTCTGGTGGGGAGTCGAGGAAGGTAGTCGAGGAAGGTGGCCTGGACACGTCCGCCACCCTGGGTCCTGATGGTGGAGAAATAAAGGGCTCCTCCCTGCTCTGCTCTGGGATTTTCCCAACTGAGCAGAGGTGGGAGGCAGGGGCTGAGTGGAGAGGAGCTCACAGGGAAACCGGGAGCTGGGCAAGTGGAGCAGCGCTGCCTGGGCCTGCATGGCCCTACCCTGCCCCACCCCACGTGGGCTGGGCCTCGAACCCCTGGGGACTCAGGGCTGGAGCCTCCTGAGAAGCTGCCAGGAGTTCCACCCCCTTAGCAGGACTGAGCAAAGCCCAGCTGATGAGTCAGGGCAGGGGCCCCACTTCCCAGTGAAGGGTGGTGGAGACAGACAGTGGAGAGAGAGGGTAGGGAGCGGACACCCCAGCCTCCCTCAGCCAGGACCTCCCTGGTGTAGGAGGGAGTGAGCACAGACCAGACACCCAGGCAGCTTTCCAGGAAAGGGGCCCAGCCCCAGAGTGTGGGTCCTGGAGCCAGCCTGCCTGAGTTCCCGTCCCAGCTCTGCCGCTCACCAGCTATATAACTGAGCAAATTAACTAACGTCTCTGTGCTCCGCTTTCCTCATCCGGAAATTGGGAGTAAAAGTTATCATAACCTTTCCTGCAGTTGCTGCTGCATTGATTCATGCAAAGGGCTCAGAACAGAGCCTAGCGCTGCATAAACACCCAATAAGTACTGGCTCTCACCATTACACTGCTTGACTGCTGCAGGTCCTGGGGGTCAGACAGCCTGGTGACCTTCAGCCGGGACCCGCAGTCAGCAGGGCATCAGGAGCCTCTTAGAGAGAGAGAGGCTGTGCGGACAAGCTCGCTAGGTCCTGGGGGCCGGCAGGGTGGGACGAGTGCCTGGGTCACTCCCTGCAAGAACCAGCCAGAAGAATTCCAAGAGGGAAAGTGGGTGCCCCTCACTCTGAACAGCAGTCCCATTCCTTACAAGGAGGTAAATCTGACTCCTGTGTCTAGCACACCAAACTCGCCAGCAGGAGCAACGAAAGCAGCATTTCCCATGTTGGTGTCTCAACAGGCTATTCCATAGGATGATGACAATGGATTCTGTGGTCAAAGGAGTCTGGACAATACTGTACACTGAGTGGCCAGATAATTATGACCATCCCATCAGTACTTCATTGACACTTCCAAAAATACTGAATATTGAAAACTTCCTAAGCAAATACTCTCAAGGTTTTATTATTATTTGCATAACTAATTCACTTCATTGTACTGATGGGGTGGTCATAATAATCTGGCCACTCAGTGTATATTCTGTCCCCCTGTGGGGGATTCATGCTGTGAGTCCATTAGCCTGGTCAAGGAAAGGGGCCTATTTCACTTTGCCGAACGCAATGTTTGCCTTCCTTTCTTGAACACAGGTTCCTTTTCCCTCACTACTCCAATAGCCAGCCTATGGGATAGGGTTCCATGGAACACTAGTTTGGTAAACACTGCATTACCAGGCTACTCGAGAAAGCTTATTGTATAAAGAGAGCCATCAACCCCTACCTTAGGTCTTTCAGCTGGATTGCCATTGGCCTTGCTTCAGGTGAGTTGCACCTGAGCAGGACACTGTCTGGATCATTTAACTGAGTGTTAGACCAGGTGGGAGCTTGCGGACAAGTTTCCAGCCTCCTCTCCAACGTAATCCTCCAAGTCAAGTAAAAGGCAAAGAGCAGATTGCCCTTGGGAGGGGCTGCCTCAGAGGAGAGAGCAGGGCACAGCAAGGAGAGAAGTCTTCCCAAGGCTCAGCCCCCCTGGGGAGGAGGGCCAGGGTTGGAACAGGGGGAGAAGGCAGAATGTCCCACCTACATAAGCCTTCGCTCTGCAGGCCTACAAGACCAGAGCCACAGGCCCTGAGAGATTGAGGGGCTCCCTGGACTCACCTTCACCCACTTTTATAGATAAGAGTTGGGTTCTTCACTTAACTACTTATGCTCAAATCCCACCTCTGCACCTAATTGTGTGTAACCTTGTATAACCCCTCTAAACCTCAGTTTCCTCCATCTGTAAAATGGGTTCAGTGATAGAACCTAGCTCCTCTGAGGCTGTGAGGATTACATGACATGTTTCTCTCAAGTGTTCACAGTGACTACTTGATAAATGTGGGGGATTGGTGGTATCGTTCCCTGCAGCAGCAGCAGCAGCAGCAGCCGACGTCTGGATCCACCATGAACTGGGGGATCTTCGAGGGGCTCCTAAGTGGGGTCAACAAGTACTCCACAGCCTTCGGGCGCATCTGGCTGTCTCTGGTCTTCATCTTCCGAGTGATGGTGTACGTGGTGACGGCTGAGCGTGTGTGGAGTGACGACCACAAGGATTTCGACTGCAACACCCGCCAGCCGGGCTGCTCCAACGTCTGCTATGACGAGTTCTTCCCCGTGTCCCACGTGCGCCTCTGGGCCCTGCAGCTCATCCTGGTCACGTGCCCCTCGCTGCTGGTGGTCATGCACGTGGCCTACCGGGAGGCCCGGGAGAAAAAGCACCGAGAGGCAGTGGGGGAGGACGGCGGGCGCCTCTACCCGCACCCCGGCAAGAAGCGGGGTGGGCTCTGGTGGACGTACGTCTTCAGCCTGGTGTTCAAGGCCGGCATAGACATCATCTTCCTCTACGTGTTCCACTCGTTCTACCCCAGATACACCCTCCCTCCTGTGGTCAAGTGCCACGCGGATCCGTGTCCCAACATAGTGGACTGCTTCATCTCCAAGCCCTCAGAGAAGAACATCTTCACCCTCTTCATGGTCGCCACGGCCGCCGTGTGCATCCTGCTCAACCTGGTGGAGCTGGCTTACCTGGTGAGCAAGAGGTGCCGCGAGTGCCTGGCAGCGAGGAAAGCCAGGGCCACCGGCGCCTCTTCCTGCAAACAGGAGGACCTCCTCTCAGGGGACCTCATCTTCCTGGGCTCAGACACTCACCCTCCTCTCTTACCAGACCTCGCTCGAGACTATGCGAAGAAAACCATCCTGTGAGGGGCTGCCTGCACTGGGCTGGCAGGATGGGCCCAGCATGTCACGGGCGCAGCCTTCGCGGTGGGAAGCTCCTGCCACCTGCCCCAGCCGTGTGGCCTTGGGCACTTCCGTTTCCTTCTGTGTGAAATGGAGACGATGAGGCCACCTCGTTGGGTTGTTGCTATGAGGAAGAGTTTAATGAGAGAGCAGATGTGCAAGCCACTTTCATGTGTGGGGCCCGCGGTCAGGGCTTAATAAAAGTCCACTCCTCCACTGATTCAAGGTGTGCTTTGGTTCCTCGGCCTTGGTGACCCTTATCGGGTCATTTAGTTCCTCTCTCTGCCCCTGGTCCAGCCAGGTGAGGGGCCATCCTCTCCCCCCAGAAAGGGTGCCCAGCACTCCTAGGGGTCATGCTGCCTGCTCATGCCTTTAACTTCCGCTGCAGGTTTAGACCTGCAGAGAGAATGCATCTTAGAATGTGGGGAGCGGCGTTGAGCCGTCGGAAGTTTAGGACTTGAGTCGGAACGCTTGCATTCCAGCCCAGGTTTCATCGGGACTCTGGGAAAGTGACTTCGGCTCCTCTCCAAATGCGTTAACGTACCTGTGGGCTGATGAGCTCATGGTTGTGCATGGGGTTAGCCGGCTGTAAAAGGCCACATAAATGCTAATCATTGGGATTAGGGTGCGCTGGATAAATGCTTGTGGGAAATGAGGCCCAGCCCCTCCCTGGCTACACATTAACCTTCACTGCCCTGAGGGCCCTCTGCAGTCCCACTGGGTCCCACACCGGCTTCCCCGGAGGCCTGGCCACAGAGGACTGACAGTTGGGGTATGTCATGCTGCCAACCTGCACTCCTTGTCTCCACCAGGGCAGTGGGTTCCCTCGACTAGAACACAGTCAGCCCCTCCCACATCCCCTACATGCCTTACCAGCAGCCCAAGCTCTAGTCCCTAAAAATGCCCCGACCCGGGTAGGATGCTGAATCAAGATTGCCCCTTTCCATAGATGTCAGCTGCTGAGGACTTCAGAACCAGCCTCCTACAGACAGGGGCTGGAGAGAGGCCTGGGGACAAGGGGCAATGAAGCAACAAAAAGTGGACAGGAGCAATGCCATTATTGCTGGCCCGGGAGAATGAGGATACCAGGCAGGCTATTGCCCCCCCAACCCCGCCCCTCACTGCAGTCTCACCCACATACCTGCCAGACCAGGTAGCTCGACCCAGCCATGCCCAGCCAGGCTGGAGAAGGCGTGGGCCAGGAGCAAAGAGCCACAGGTGTTTGCTCTGAATATGTGCCCGGGGAAGTCCGCCAGCCTGCCTGCCCACCCGCTCACTCTCCTTGGCTCATTGGCTCAGAAAGCCCCACCCAGCAGGGCAGTAAAGATCAAAAGCTGCCTCTGGGAGGCCCTCAGGCAGACGGGGCCAGACCAGGGACTGGAGAGAGGCTCCGGGACCAAAGAAAGGTAAGGACCAAGTTGGGCAGGAGGCTGGGCTGAGAAGCAGGGACCAACAGGTCTAAGGATCCCAGGGAACCTTGGTTGTGGGCTGGGCTCCACGGAAAAACAGAGGGGACTGAGAATCCCTAGGGGAAAAAAAAAAAACAAAAACAAAACAGGAAAGCCCCAAAGAGGGCAAGGAATGTCCTTCCAGACCAAAGGGAGGACAGCGGACCAGAGGAGAGATGGGAAAAGGATCAGGAAGATGTGGGGTTTCTATTTGGTTTAGCAAACATTGTGTGTTCACTGGGCCTGGCCCAGTGCCGAGTCTTGTGAATACAGAGATGATAAGACAGGAGGCTGCCCTCCAGAAGGGTAGTCTGGCATCGAAGACAGTTAAATAGACCATCTGAGTATCCATGAAAGAAGGAGGAGGAGGATGCTCAGAAATGTCCCAAAGGCATGAGATCTGAAGATACTGAGATCTGAGACAGGGACAGAGGAAGGGCTGGGTCAGAGATGGAACATGATGACACTCTAATTAGGGGGTGTGGAGGATGGAGCACACAGGACAGGACCTGAATGGAAATAAAAGGAGATTTGGCTAGCAAACAGCCACTGTGCAAATGCAGAAGGGGATGTCCATGAGAGAAAAGGTAAATGGGGGGAGGACCGTGCCAGAATCTCACCTGCGTCCCTGCCCCAGTCCCTCCCCTAAAGCCAGAACAGTTGCAATTCCAGAGGAACCCACTGTGGTCAGGACAGTCAGCAAACGGGACCAGCACCCAGAGGGTGGGGACTGGGTGGGCCAGGATGACGCCAAGCCACCATTGTTCCAAAGAGAGTGCCTGTTTGGTTTGGGAGGGAAAGTCAAGGCGGGGATGTCCTGAGGCCAGAGGGGAGGAATGAGAATGGGTATCACTCAAGCGTCTGCCTAGGCCAGTGATGGCGAACCTATGACACGTGTGTCAGAGGTGACGCGCGAACTCATTTTTTTGGTGGATTTTTCTTTGTTAAATGGCATTTAAATATATAAAATAAATATCAAAAATATAAGTCTTTGTTGTACTATGGTTACAAATATCAAAAAAATTCTATATGTGACACGGCACCAGAGTTAAGTTAGGGTTTTTCAAAATGCTGACACGCCGAGCTCAAAAGGTTCGCCATCACTGGCCTAAGAGGCTGATAGGAAGGCACCCAGCTCAGGGCCTGGCTCCTGTTGGAGGAAAGTGGAGGATAAAGATACACATCCCTCCCCTCCTGCCCTGGTCCAGCCCTGGAGCCTATGGCATAGTGGACCAGTCAATCCGCACCTTCTTGCTGCTTCTTTAGAAGTCGGCGACCCACAGGGCGGAAAGGAGTCAGAGGTTGGCAGGCACATCCATGCAGGACGATTGTCCCTCACACGTACCTGTTACTTTATAGAATAAAATATCCCCTGATCTTGGAACTGGAAGACAGAAGTTCAAGACCAGCTCTGCCACTTCCAGCTGTGAGGCCTCGTGCCTCTCTGGGCCTTGGCCTGCTCCCTGTGAAATGGGGACAGTGGCAATCCCTACCCCGCCAAGTCATTGCGAGTGAGGACATGATGACACAGTGGTTGTGAAACAGTTTGGCCGATCACATCTCTAATAAAGGGCACCCATTTCCAGGTTCTCCCCGGCCTGCGCGGGTGCACGCAGGTGTGCACCGTCCGCCTGAGGAACCACCAGCATGAACTGGGCATCCCTGCAGGGCCTCCTGAGTGGGGTCAACAAGTACTCCACGGCGCTCGGCCGCATCTGGCTGTCGGTGGTGTTCATCTTCCGGGTGCTGGTGTTCGTGGTGGCGGCGGAGGACGTGTGGGACGATGAGCAGAAGGACTTCGTCTGCAACACCAAGCAGCCGGGCTGCCCAAACGTCTGCTATGACGAGTTCTTCCCCGTGTCCCACGTGCGCCTCTGGGCCCTGCAGCTCATCCTGGTCACGTGCCCCTCGCTGCTGGTGGTCATGCACGTGGCCTACCGGGAGGAGCGGGAGCGGAGGCACCGCCTGAAGCACGGGCCCAACGCCCCGTCCCTGTATGACAATCCAAGCAAGAAGCGGGGTGGGCTCTGGTGGACGTACTTGCTGAGCCTCATCTTCAAGGCCGCCGTGGACTCCGGCTTCCTCTACACCTTCCACCGCCTCTACCAGGGGCATTACGACATGCCCCGCGTGGTGGCCTGCTCCCAGGCGCCCTGCCCCCACACTGTGGACTGCTACATCTCCCGACCCACGGAGAAGAGGGTCTTCACCTACTTCATGGTGGCCACAGCTGTCATCTGCATCCTGCTCAACCTCAGTGAGGTCGCCTACCTGGTGGGCAAGAGGTGCCTGGAGATCGTGGGCCCCAGGCGCCATCGGTCTCGGCGCCGGAGTCGCCTGCATGATTCGTGCCCCCCATATGCCCTCTCCCAGGGAGATCACCCCCAAGATGGGAACTCTGTCCTCATGAAGGCCAGCTCGGCCGAGGTGGATGCAGGTGGGTATCCGTAACCTGTGAGGTTGGCAACTGGGACCGCCATGTCCCCCACCTGCTCCCTGAGGCCACACAGGGCAGTGGCACTTTCTGCAGCAAGGCATGCGAGGAAGGGGACTGTGGGGCTCCGGAAGCCCACCCGGAGGCCAGTACTGGGGAGCAGTTCTGTCTCAGGGTCCTGATCCCCAGGGGAAGAAGGTTTAATGGTAGGCATTTTATATATGGCAATAGGGGATGTCAAAACCCTTAATAAATATGATTTTCTCAGTACCTTGCAGGCCAGGTGGGGAGTGATGGGTAGGAGAGCAGGGGGGTCACAAGGACCTTGGAGAGGAGGCCAGGACCACTCACGGGCACCTGAGCCTGGGAACCTCAGATCCTGGTTCAGCCACCACCCACCTCACACACACACACACACACACACACACACACACACACAGTGTGCCCCCAGGACATGGTGGGGAATACCCAAAGGCAGAGACTTTTCCAGGGGTTTCTGGACTCTGCAACCAGCTGGCAAGGCAGGCGAGGGACCCCAGGAGACTCTG
>NW_006300377.1:3794744-3798026 GCF_000327345.1 Myotis davidii | reverse complement strand
GGCAACCCCTCCCCCGCCAAGTCATTGCGAGTGAGGACATGATGACACAGTGGTTGTGAAACAGTTTGGCCGATCACATCTCTAATAAAGGGCACCCATTTCCAGGTTCTCCCCGGCCTGCGCGGGTGCACGCAGGTGTGCACCGTCCGCCTGAGGAACCACCAGCATGAACTGGGCATCCCTGCAGGGCCTCCTGAGTGGGGTCAACAAGTACTCCACGGCGCTCGGCCGCATCTGGCTGTCGGTGGTGTTCATCTTCCGGGTGCTGGTGTTCGTGGTGGCGGCGGAGGACGTGTGGGACGATGAGCAGAAGGACTTCGTCTGCAACACCAAGCAGCCGGGCTGCCCAAACGTCTGCTATGACGAGTTCTTCCCCGTGTCCCACGTGCGCCTCTGGGCCCTGCAGCTCATCCTGGTCACGTGCCCCTCGCTGCTGGTGGTCATGCACGTGGCCTACCGGGAGGAGCGGGAGCGGAGGCACCGCCTGAAGCACGGGCCCAACGCCCCGTCCCTGTATGACAATCCAAGCAAGAAGCGGGGTGGGCTCTGGTGGACGTACTTGCTGAGCCTCATCTTCAAGGCCGCCGTGGACTCCGGCTTCCTCTACACCTTCCACCGCCTCTACCAGGGGCATTACGACATGCCCCGCGTGGTGGCCTGCTCCCAGGCGCCCTGCCCCCACACTGTGGACTGCTACATCTCCCGACCCACGGAGAAGAGGGTCTTCACCTACTTCATGGTGGCCACAGCTGTCATCTGCATCCTGCTCAACCTCAGTGAGGTCGCCTACCTGGTGGGCAAGAGGTGCCTGGAGATCGTGGGCCCCAGGCGCCATCGGTCTCGGCGCCGGAGTCGCCTGCATGATTCGTGCCCCCCATATGCCCTCTCCCAGGGAGATCACCCCCAAGATGGGAACTCTGTCCTCATGAAGGCCAGCTCGGCCGAGGTGGATGCAGGTGGGTATCCGTAACCTGTGAGGTTGGCAACTGGGACCGCCATGTCCCCCACCTGCTCCCTGAGGCCACACAGGGCAGTGGCACTTTCTGCAGCAAGGCATGCGAGGAAGGGGACTGTGGGGCTCCGGAAGCCCACCCGGAGGCCAGTACTGGGGAGCAGTTCTGTCTCAGGGTCCTGATCCCCAGGGGAAGAAGGTTTAATGGTAGGCATTTTATATATGGCAATAGGGGATGTCAAAACCCTTAATAAATATGATTTTCTCAGTACCTTGCAGACCAGGTGGGGAGTGATGGGTAGAAGAGCAGGGGGGTCAGAAGGACCTTGGAGAGGAGGCCAGGACCACTCATGGGCACCTGAGCCTGGGAACCTCAGATCCTGGTTCAGCCACCACCCACCACACACACACACACACACACACACACACACACACACACAGTGTGCCCCCAGGACATGGTGGGGAATACCCAAAGGCAGAGACTTTTCCAGGGGTTTCTGGACTCTGCAACCAGCTGGCAAGGCAGGAGAGGGACCCCCGGAGACTCTGTGCCCAGCATAAGTCGGTTCTCGGTGAGCGTTCCTCAGATGAATGCATGATGCTCAGGAGGCTGCTGCCTCCCCATCCGGCCTCCCTGACTCTCCCCAGCACAGGCCCCGGGTGGGGGAGTCCCCTCTGAGGGGAGGAGGGAAGGCCTAGTGGAGATGGATGGTGCTGAGAGCAAGTCCCGGATGAGTGTCTGCCAGGGTGTCGAGGAGGCATATCCCCACAGGCCAGGAGCCCATTGAGAGCGTCCAAGCCAAAGGGTCCCTCACGGATCCTCCAGTCTGAGGAATTTTCCTTCTTTTTCCTGGATACACATTCCCTCATTCTCCTCCACCCCCACCTCACCACTCAGACCTTGGCAAACTCCCAAAATCCCACCTCCAGCTGGACCCGCCTGAGTCCCAGAGCGCCCACCAACCGCGCACAGGACGACCCTCCTGGAGGCCCCCAGGCATCTCCCCTCAGCAGCTCCCAAACCTGCCCTCCTCGTAGATCACTCCCCACCCCGTGAAGGGCACTGCCCGTTGTCCAAGCCAGGAGCTGGCCTGCCATCGTCATCCCCTCCCATCTCCCAGCCCCTCACACCCCACATCCCAGTGCAGCACCAAATCCCACTATTGCAGCCCCTGCAATGCCTCCTGAGTCTGCGCCTCCTTTCCCATCCCACAGTGGTAACATCTCACTGGGCCCCTCCCCTCTGCCCTCCACTATAAGGACAGAGTGGTTTTTCTATATAGGAATCTGACCATGTTGTTCCTTCTGCATTAAAAATTCTAGGGTGATGCCCTAACTGGTTTGGCTCAGTGGATAGAGCGTCAGCCTTTCGGACTCAAGGGTCCCAGGTTCAATTCCGGTCAAGGGCATGTACCTTGGTTGCGGACACATCCCCAGTAGGGAGTGTGCAAGAGGCAGCTGATTGATGTTTCTCTCTCATCGATGTTTCTAACTCTCTATCCCTCTCCCTTCCTCTCTGTAAACATCATTGATGTTTCTATCTATTCCTCTCTGAAATCAATAAAAATATATTTAAAATAAATAAGTAAAAAAATTCTCCTACCACCACCTACCATTGCCCTAAACCTGGAACCCACCCACCTTACCTGCCCCCCCCCAGCTTCCCCAGCCTCACCTGCTTCCTCCCTCCTTGCACCCATCAGTAATACCAAAGAGCTCATGGTTCCCCAACCAGACACAGCATACTGTGTTGTGCCTTGTGCCTACAGACATGCTGTTCCCTCTGCCTGAAATGTCCTTTCTCCCTCCTCTGGGATCCTTCCTAGAACCTCAGAGAAAGCCTTTTCCACCTTCTCCATGCACCAATCTAGCTTCTGCCTCTGTTATTTTCCCCAAATTGGAGCAGTCGTTTCTCTCCATCAGTCTGTGAGCCCTTCACGGGCAGGGCAGGACGGACGCTGAGTCACCTAGGCCCGGCTGCCTTCGGTAAATGCTTGTGAACTGAGTAAATGGGCTGTGAGCTGCTTGGCAGAGGGACTGAGTCTTGCTCATCTGAATCGCCCACCACACCTCGCCCAGAGAGTTTGGCAAAGTGTTTTCTCTTTATTTGTTTGTATGTATGTTGTGTTGTTGTTTTCCTAAGTCCAGCCTAAACTTCTCATTCGTAGGTGAGGAAATTTTGGCCTAGGGAGGGGACGAGACCTTCTAAGTCCACACAGAGTCTGGGAATGAGTCTACGGAGGCTGTGGCCTCTGTGGTCAAATAGAGAGCTTCCATGTTCACCCGTGATTGTGAGACAAGATCAGAGTCACCCTGTCATGTCAGGGTCC
>NW_006300377.1:3780426-3794681 GCF_000327345.1 Myotis davidii | reverse complement strand
ATTTGTGTGCATGTGAAGGAAGGAGCAAGGAAAGCAGGATAGGGAAGGGGTGGAGCGGAGCAGGGTGTGGGCTCAGGGAAGCTTAGCCTTGGCCTGAGCCCTATGGGGTGAGGGACCTTTAGATCATAAACCCTACCACAGAGCTGTCCCCACGGGAGGCAAGGGCATCAGGCTTTGAAACTCCCAAATCAGTTTGTGATTGGCTTCAGGTCACCTTGAGGACAGGAGAGCAGAAGGAGATGGTGGCTCCTGCCCAGTCAAGATCAATTCTCCAGGGGCAGCTATAAGCCATGAATTACCAACATTCACAGCAGCTGGAGAACGGGTGTCCCCAGAAACGGGGTGTGAGGAGGGCACCAATACCATCTACTGAACTTCAGAAATCAAGGGCAACTCTACCTCCAATCCCAAAGAAAAACCAGTTCAAAACCAGGTAACCCCCATACTTCTCAGACCAAGGTAGTTCCCATGTGCAGGCCAGTGGACCAGCCATAATCAACTCCCTCTAGGATTCTAGATTCCCCATTCCAGGGACTGCTACCGGGCGAGCATCCTGGGACCTGACTATTTTCATGGCAGTCCTCTTCATGTGTAGTGTTCCCAGAGGTCTCAAGTCCTGGCCCATTGAGCCAGACAAGGATGGAACACTATCTGATCAGCCTGAGGGCTCTGGAGGGGCCTGGATAACATTCCACTCATCTCACTCTTACCTTCATCCCACACACACTCTCCAGACCTCCACACTGCCCTCAGTACCACTCTCAGACCTCTCTACCAAGACCTTCTTGAAAACTCTTTGCTTAGCTTAGGCCCCTGCCATCTTTCTCTTCCATCTTCTGCTGGACCACATTGCTGCCACCTACTTCTCCTCATTCCCTCAAAGACTTGAAACCTACATGATCCTATTAACCAATGTCACCCCAATAAATGTAAGAGAGAGAGAGAGAGAACAGAAGGAAGGAAGAAAGAAGGGAAGGAAGGAAGGAAGGAAGGAAGGAAGGAAGGAAAAGAGAGAATGAAAAGACAACAGCCAACACAACATGAATGAATCAAGGTTAAGAAAGAAAGAAAGAAAGAAAGAAAGAAAGAAAGAAAGAAAGAAAGAAAGAAAGAAAGAAAGAAAGAAAGAAAAAGACTTGGGCGCATGACTCGGTCTTCTGGTATTCTCTCACAGCCCAGGGCCACGGCGACCACCTGTGTATCACTCTGTCCTTTTCATTCCATGCACTCCTATTCTCTCATGACCTCCTCCCCGACTCTATTTAGCTACCCACTCACAGGACCACACCCCAGACTTTGTCTTCACTCAGAACTGCTCCACTTCTAGAATCTTCCACTTAATTCAAATCGACACGTATTTATTGTCCACTTCTATGTGATAGGCCCCATGCTAGGTGCTGAGGATACGTCTGGGAAGAATCAAACACAATCCCTGACTGCATGGAGCTTTCATTTTATGAAAAGAAAAGCTCCTAAACTCCTGGTGTCCTGGGGAAGCACGGGGTGCTGGGAGCAGGAGGAAGGTGAATCCAACATCCAGAACATCCAGGCATCCAGGAAAAGATTCCCTGAGACCTCTTCAGCTGGCACCTAAAGAAAGAGGGGGATTTTGCCAAGCAAAGCAGGGAGGGGATTCCAGGCAGAAGGCCCAGCACATGAAAGGCCTAGAAAGGGAGAGTCTACCAAGCGAGGGGTCAGGCTGAAGAAGACAGAGGCTAGGTCATGCAGGGGTCTCTTTGTAAAGCCCTGTTAATGGTTTTGGACTTTACCCTAAGAACAATGAAAAGTCACTGGAGAGATTTGGCACAGAAGTAATATGGTCTACTCTGCAGTATCTGTGGTTAACGTGCAGAGAAAGGAGCCAGAGCAGGGATGGCTACATATTTGGGAACTGACACTAATAATCCAATTGAGAAACAACAGTGCCCCAAACTAGGGTGTGCACAGTGGGGATGCAAAGAAGTAGCTGGGTTTAAGAAATGTTTGCAAGATAGAATCAAAAAGATTTGGTGGTTGATTGGGTGTGGGGATCTGTTAGAGACAGAAATCAAAGTGACACCCAAGTTTCTGGCTCTGGGTGGTGGTGCCTTTACCCAGGGGAGGAGCAAGTTTCAGACAGGGTTGAGTCTGAGACACAAATAAGATCTCCTCTTTATCTCCTCTCATTCATGGGCCATCTCTGCCCTTGGCTCAATGTATCTCTTGACTATTAAGCTTATTATCATTCTTGATGACTTCACATCCAACACCTTGACCTCTCAGTTCCTTGACTTCCTTTCTTCTAACCATCTTTTTCTCCACCCATTGAACCCACCCACATGAGTGCTCACACCCTAGCCCTCTCCTGTACCAAGAGCTGCATCATCTCCTATCTATCCAGCTCACTCACTCTAACTCCCACTCCAGCAATCCCATCTGTTGACCCACCACTCTTCCACCAACCATCACTCCCTTCACATCCTCCCTTCCTTTCCCATCTTGAACTCTATAGGTCCCATGTAATTGCTGGTTGTAGATACGCTCCATCCCTTGCCTTTCAGTGCTTCTGTAGTTACTCACCAGGCAGGACCCTAACTCCAGTTAAGCCCAGCTCTCCATGTGGCACCCGTTTCAGAGACCTGGAGAATAACACAAGAGGACTGCGTGGTTTCCATGGAGACTTCTGACCACAAACCTCAAGTGGGAACTCAGCACCTCTAACAGATGCTACGTTTTCCTAACACTTTTAACACTATTCTCAAAGATGACCGTATCTCGCCTTCTCCTCTCCCAAAACCTCTAGCCCCCATTCTAATCTCCCATTTCAGCTGATAGCCAGGCATTATATGCCTCCAGGAAACAGAAGCAATAGGCAAGCACTAAGTTATCTCCCCACCCCCACCAAGTCTGTCAACCTCCTGGCATGAGCGCCCATTCACTCTGCCTTCTCCCTTATAACATGGATGAGGGGTCTCTCCTCTGGATACATCCCCTCTCTGCTTGGACCCTGGGCCCCATCACCTCTCACTTACTCTGGGCTGTTTCATAGTTGTTGCTTCACAACCCCTTCCTGTAAATATGCTGTTTTCCTCTCTCCCTTTTTTATGTTTTTATTTTTTTAATGGCCAGGCACACCCACCTCGTGGGGCCGGGTGGGGTGTCTCTGGAGCCCCAGGTGCTGCCCAGCCTTCACTTTCCCTTTTTTTTTTTTAAATCCCCTCTTAACACCACATCCTTCTCTAGCTACAGCCCCTTTTACCAAATAAATTAAAAATCAATAAATCCTCTACACTTGCTATCTCCACTTCCTCATCACATTTACCCATTCTAGTCAGGACTACTCTTTTTAAGGTCACCAATGGTCAATAAGTTGGCAAATCAAAATGGTCAGTTCTTCATCCACATCTTGCCGTTGGCTCCAGGCAGTACCCTCGCCTGGCTTTTTTTCTACCTCACCAATAGCTCTTTCTTGATCCTCATTGATGCCTCTCCTTCCTCTTGCTGATCTCTAAATGCAGGATGCCCCAGGGCCCAGTTCTCTACCCTCTTTTCCTCCCCCTATATATATATTTACCCCTCTGTGATCTTGTCCAGTATCATCTATAAAACCATCTATAAAGTGATTACTCCCACATTTATATGTTCAGACCCAACCACTCCCAGGAGTTTTACTCTCATGTATCCAAATTCCTATTGGTTATCCAAAACTGAACTCCTAAACCCCACAACAGAGAACAGGTTTATGTTGTCTCCCTGTCTTCCCCATCTTGGAAGATGACACCCCCACCCATCCAGCTGCTCAATTCAAAATCTGAGGTGTCTCTTTCTTTATAATTATATCCACCTTTAATTAGCACGTCATGTTGGATATAATTCCAGTATATGTTCAAAGTCCATTCCCTTCCTACCATCTCCCATGCTTCTATCCCAGGCCAAGCCACCTCATTGAACACCTGGATACCTGCCCCAGCTGGTTCCCTGCCTCCACTCTTGCTTCTCTGCAATTCTTGCTCCATGTGGCAGCCTGAGAAATCTTTCTATCATGTAAATCAGATCAGTCTAGTCACTCCCTTGCTTAAAACCCTCCAAATGACTTCCCATCGTGGCCATAAAAATGAAAACAAACCAAATTCTTTTCCATGACCTGCAAGGCCCTATATGGTTAGGCCTTGGCTGCCTCTCCACACTCATTTCCCTGGGTCCTCCCCTTCCCCCATGCCCTGCTCACACTGGCCTTCTCCCATCTCAGGGTCTTTTCACTGGCCTCTGCTGACAACACTCTTCCCCAGACCTCACATGGCTGGTCTCCTCGGTGTTCACATCTCAACTCAAACATCCTCTCCCCTGGGAGGCCATTTCTGATGCACCCTTCCCAGATGAAGCAAACACATCACACACAGTCACTCTGCCGCATGACCCCATTTTATCTTCTTCATAGCATTTCCTGGTATATGACATGTTCTTATCTGTTTACATGCCTTTTCTCGGTGTTAGCCTACTAGGATGAGCTCCTTGAGAACAGGGACCCTGTCATGTTCCCCACTTTACCCACCAACATCTACGACAGTGCTTGGCACATAGTAGACAATAAAAATGTGTCAACTCCCTGAGTGATTGGCACCCAGCTGGAAATGTTTAGTAGGCTCTTAGGTAGAAGGGAGGAAAGGGCTGATCAGGAGAGATGGGTTTGGGGGTTGTCAGCCAAGCACCTGAATATAAGATAAGATTTTGCTCCAAAATTACCCCTCAGGTAAGCAGGATTTATCTTATATTCAAGTCCTTATGAAGTCTACATTATGGTGCATGCTCTCAACTACTGCCTTTTGAACAGCAAAACGCTCTTTGGGGGAAACTCATTAGTCTGAAATAACCTCAATCAATGATTGAGTTTTGGATTTTCATGGAGGTGTCTTGGCAGAATCAGAAAAAAGTGTAGGCAAACACATTGCACGATCCCCAATAGGGGGTGTGCAGGAGGCAGCTGATCAATGTTTCTCTTTTATCAATGTTTCTAACTCGCTATCCTTCTCCCTTCCTCTCTGTAAAAAATCAATAAAATGTATATTTAAAAATAATAATAAATAATAAAAAACATTATAAAAATAAATAAATAAAATTGCTTCATGAAATATGAGTGGGGGGGTAAAATAACATTAAAAAACCACTTGAAGAGCAATAAAGGAAGTAGTTATGTTGTGGAGATGACAAATACACACCTATCAGATTTGTTTTTAACTCATGCATCCTAATATTATGCAACCAGGCTTTAGTGGCAATGAATTAAGTTCCCAGCATCACACACAGATTAAGAAAGTGCTGTGTCACAAATATTTGAGTAAAAACAAAGTTTGTGTGTTCTGTGAAAGGTTAATGATAACAAACTCTTAACGATATTGACACAGGTATAAAAGAATGTTAAAAGCTTAAATAAAATTGCTTCACTTACTACACTGTTTATATAATATGTGATTTTTATAGTGTATAGCAAACTAAGTTAATAAATTATGTCAACCATACTAAAAATTTGTGTTCAAGTCAGGCCCCAAAGTTTTTGGAAGGTCTCCTCATTGGGAATATAGGGGTTGCTTTTTACTTGGAGTCACTTTCTATTTGGGCCTCTACAGTAGGTGGCAATTAGAGCCTTGAGAGTGGCTGATACTGTACAGAGACTCTGGGTGGGGGGGAAAGGGGGGGAAGATGAAAAAATGCTCTAGGATGGAGTCTTAAAGGGCCAAGTAGAAGCCAGCAAAAAAGGGGACTGTGGCGTAAATAGATACCATAGAAGCCCAGAGAATGATGTCACAGAGGAGGAAGATGATGTCACAGAAGCTAAGAGACAAATGTTATAGAGAAGTTTCTAGAAATAGAAGGTTCTAGAAGAGGAGTCTTTAGAGGAGAAAGCAATCATTAAGGTCAAATACAGCCATGGGTCAAATCAGATACGGAATGAAAAGTGTTCATTAGATAAACAAAGATGGCCATTGATATTCATGGCAGGACTATCATCAAAGAGAACCAGGTCCCAGTGAAATGAGGGGACAGTGAAGGCCAAGCAAATGGTGACTGCAAGTGTGGACAACTGATTGGAAAATGGTGGCTGCAAGAAGAATAGACAATGAAAGGATGTTAATTGCAAGGAAATGGAGGCAGTCAAGAAATTTTCTTTTACAATAAAGGAGAATTGGAAAGCCCTGGCTGGTTTGGCTCAGTGAATAGTGTCGGCCTGTGGACTGAAGGGTCCTGGGTTTGATTCCCATCAAGGGCAAATGCCCAATTGTGGGCTCGATCCCCAGTAGGGGGTGTGCAGGGGGCAGCCTATCAATGATTCTCTTTCATCCTTGATGTTTCTGTCTCTCTCTCCCTCTTCCTTCCTCTCTGAAATCAATAAAAGTATTTTTTAAAGAGAATTGGAAATATTTAAATGGAGGTGAGATAAATCCAGTGGAGGCGAAAGATGGTCAAGGGATCCAAGAAAGCCAGAGGGAATGGCGTGCAGAGCCCAGATGGAGGCTCAGGCTTCAACAGGAAAATGACAGGTCAGCTATTGTAATGGGAGGAAGGAAGAAACAGTGAGACAGGTGCAGGTCATCCCACTCTGTAACCACAGATTCCCCCTGTTACCAAAGAGGGGACCTACACCTGAATGGGTCTGCCTAGGGCCAGCTGGTAGTGTGTGGGTTTTTGACTTCATGCAGGAAAAATTTCACAACACGAGTCCAGGTGAGTTTTAGTGGACATTTCTTACAGCTGGGGACAGGGAAACAAAGAAGGGCTGGGGAATGAGCCTAGGCTGGCCTGCTTTGAATCACTAAGAAGTCAGAGACAAGGGGCCCTGGGGGACGGGGACAGGGGGGTTGCCTGGGATGAACTGCCACTGCCCATTGCTCACGCTGGTGGTCAGCCTTGTGGGTCCCTTGGAGTTTAGGAGATGCATGCCTTTGGGAGATGGAGGGGAATGAAGGCATGGGCATGTTCCTGGGGGACAGAGAGAGCATGCTGGGGCCTTTGTGTTGAGGGGTTTTAAAGGCTGGGTACTTAGGAGATGATTTGATTGGAATTCTTTTTAATATATCTTCATTGATTTCAGAGAGGAAGGGAGAGGGAGAGAGAGAGAGAGAGACAGAAACATCAATAATGAGAGAAAACCATTGATCGGCTGCCCCCTGCAAAACCCATACTGGGGATTGAGCCCACAACCTGGCTACATACTAGTACACTGACCGGGAATTGAACGAAACCTCCTGGTTCATAGGTCAATGCTCAACCACTGAGCCATGCTGGCGGCCGGGCAGGAGAGGATTTCAATAGGATATTCACCAGCTGTATGCTGATGAACCAAAATGAGATTTATTCTCTTAACTCCCTCTCTCCTTGGGTGTGGTTGGCAAATGGCACCTGGTTAGGGAGAAATGCAAACCATTTATTCTTTTAAGTGTCCCTGATTTTTGGAAGATAAGATTTGCTAGATGGCTGCAAACTGCTCTTTAACTATCTGTCTCAGCTTCCCTATCCTGTTCGTCCTGGTTTACTGGCCTGTGTCACCCCCACTCTCTCACTTAACTCCTTCCTCAACATCTGTTTATGTTTGTTCAACAGATCAACAGGTGACCTTTATAGGTACCTCCAGACCCAACCCTGCAACTCTCTCCCAATCTGCTAACCCGCTCCCTTTGCTTCCTTCTGTATCCAGCCTAAACCTAGGCTCCACCATCTCCCACCACCTCATCTCACATGGAAACTTCTAAATTGATATCTGCCCTCCCTGCTAGACTGCAAGCTCTATGAGGGCAGGAACAGTACCTGCCCAGTTTGCCAATACATCTTCAGGCCCTGCACTATGCCAGGCATGCAGGAAAAGGGTAATAAATAATTGCTGAGATAATGACTGGAATGAATTGCTGTCCTACCAATATCCCCATCGACCCTCTGCCCCTCCTGCTTAGCCAGGCTCCAGGCCCAGATCAATCCAGCTGTGCTTTCCCACCTCTACACTCTGTGCTAGGTTCTGCTAGAGCAAATCACACAACCAGGGCGAGGCCACGGCAGGTTCCTGTTCTCCTGCACAATCTGACAAACCTCATCCTTCCCTGCTTGGACCTTTCTGCTGTTTTGCATGGTGGTAACCTTCTCAACCTTCTGCACTCTCCTCAAACCTTCTAGCCAGTTACATCTCGATTTTAGCCCACTTCTCAGAGAAAGTAGAAGCTATCCCAGAAAAATGTTCTCCTGTCAATGGCCACCAGACCCACGGACCAATCAGTGTCCACACAGGTCCTTCCTCCTTACCCCCACACGGTAGAAAATGGTGAGCCTACTCCGATTAATGCTCTAGTCTCCCCATCTTCTTACTCTCTCCTGCCTTTTTAACCTCTAACTCTCTCCTGCTCTCTTAGCATCTAAGCATGCTCACACCTCTCCCATCCACAAACAAAACCTATCCTTGACCCCATGTGTCCCACGGTTCCCTCCTTATCTCTCTTGGCTTTCACAACCGTGCCTCCTGAAACAAAAGTCTGCACTTGCTTTCTCTACTTCCTCCCTCACACTCAACCCACCAGCTATGATCCAGTCTCTGCCCCACCACCTCCCTCAAACCACTCTGCCCTTGCCAAGTGCATCTACAATTCCTTTGTCACTAAGCCTAGTGGGTGCTTCCAGTCCCAATGGGTGCAATGAGCAATTTGACAGAGGAGATGGCCTTCCTTCTTGAACCTCTTCCAAGTGCCATCAATACTTTGTGTGTTCTTTCCACCCAGCACATCTCCTGTCCCTCTAAACTGCTAGTCATGCTCCTGGCCCCTTGACCTTAGGGTGGATACAGGTGAGGCCGCTCAGGGTTCTTCCCCAGATTACTTGAATCATTTCTAAGGAAAGCATGTAGCAACAACACTTAGGAAGGTGTGAGCTCAGAGTTGCTGGTGACCATGAGCAAAGCCTTGTGCTAAAGCCCATCAGTACTTGGAAAGAAGGAAGTCAACAGGTGAGGCAAGCAGGAGAGAAGTCCTAGACACATCCAGACCTGACTCCAGCCAGGTACTTCTGGGGCCCTAAGGTACCCTTGCCCTTCCTGTGTTTCTACAAACCAATCAATTCCCCTTTGTGCCCAAACTAATCCAAGTTGGATTTCTGTCTTCTGCAATCAAGAGACAAACTAACACACCCAGGCTTCATAAACAATACTCTTCTATTTTTCCTGCTGTGCCGGTCTCCTCCCCAGTCTCCTTCAGCAACCCCCATCCTTCATTGGGGAAGTCCTCAGGGCTCTGTCCCAAACTATTCCCTCTCCTCAGTTCCACACCCTGCCTGGGTAAGCTTGTCCTCTCCATAGCCTCATTACCATCTGGACACTGCTGACTTCCAAATCCATATTTCCATCCTTCTATTCTCTTCTTTTTTTTAATATATATTTTTATTGATTTCAGAGAGGAAGGAAGAGGGAGAGAGAGATAGAAACATCCATGATGAGAGAGAATCATGGATCGGCTGCCTCCTACAAGTCCCCAGCTGGGGATTGAGCCCACAACCCAGGCATGTGCCCTTGACCAGAATTGAACCTGGGACCTTTCAGTTAGCAGGCTGACACTCTATCCACTGAGCAAAACCAGCTAGGGCTACTCTCTCTCTCTCTCTTTTTTTTTTATTGTGATAAAAAAATACATAACATGAAGTTACCATTTTAAGTGTACAATTCAGTAGTGTTAATTGCATTAACAATGCTGTGCAACCATCACCGCTATTTCCAGAACTTTTTTATCACCTCTAACAAAAACTCTGTACCCATTAAACCATAACCACCAACCCCCACTCACCCCTCCACCCAGCCCTTGGTAACCCCTAACAATTCGCTGTCTCTATGAATGTACCTATTGCAGATATTTCATATAAGTGAAATGATGCACGACCTGCGCTTTTATGTCTGACTTATTTCACTTAGCACAATGTTGTCACGATTCATCCATATTGTAGTATGTCTCAGGACTTAATTCTCTTCTATGAATGAATCATATCCTATTGTACGGATTCACCACATTCTGTTTATCCATTCTTCCTTTGATGGGCATTTGTCTTGGCTATTGTGAGCAGTGCTATTATGAACATTCATGTAAAGGTTTAAGTCCCTGTTTTCAGATCTTTTGGGTATATGCCTAGGTGTGGACTTGCTGGGTCATGTGGTAATTCTACATTTAACTTTCTGAAGAACCTTCCAACTTTTTCCACAGCAGCTACAGCAGTTTGCATTTGCACCCACACCCCCCCTGGAGGCTCTGGGAGGGCTAGGAGAGGCCCCGATGGAGTGTGGGACGGGGCGAAACTGTCTATCGTGCACTTGCATCATCAGAAAGGCTTTTTACAGGTTGTGTCAGCTCCAATGTCCTTGTCCAAATGGCTGGATTCAGACAGCATTTACAAACTCACATATCACTTCTCAACCTCCATCATTTCCTTCTGCCTCTCCCACCTGCTCCTGTTCTTGTGCTTCCCAGCTCAGCTAATGGCAAGCCATCTACTCAGATGCCTATCTCAAGGTCTCTCCAATGTACAGGAACAGAGAGTTCAGGAACCACAACCCCGAAGCCCAGACCCAGTTGAGGCTCTACTCCCCAAAGCCCAGTGCTCATCACCTCCTCCACCCAGGGACAAGGCCCCAAAAGCTCCCACACTGCAGATGACAGGCTGATTTCGGGCATATTGCACACACCTCAGCCCCAGCCACCCGATACCCCACACCCTTCCAGCTCAGACAGCCCAAGCAAAGAGCCTCCTCCCATCTAGAAGAAAGCAAAGGCTAGGTGAGGCCAGACAGACAGCTCAGCCAACCCTTGAGTACCAGGGTTTGGGCCTGGAGGCAAAAAGAGGGGACACAGATGAGGTTCGGTCAGTAAAGGCTTCCTGGAGGAGGGCAGGTGGTCAGGGAGAAACTTCTGGAGGGTAGGGGGACGGGATGCTAAGCTTGAAGGGAACCGATAAAACCGCTGCTGCGTGTTGGCCTGGCGGGAGCTTGGTGTGCTGGGCGGGCTTCAGCCACTCATTCTGTAAATACTTTTGTCTACGAAGTGCCAGGCACTGTTTTAGGCAGTGGGAGTACACCCATGGACAAAATTTACTGTCCTCCTAGATTCTAGCGATGGGGAAGACAATTAACAAGAAGAATAAGCAAAAATGTAAAATATGTTACATGATTGTAGTGCTAAGGGGGGAAATAAAGCAGGAAGTGGGTATAGGGAATGGTGACAGGGGACTGCAATTCCAGATGAGGAGGCCAAGGAAGGCCAGGAGCAAGCGAGGCAGAGATTTGGGGGGAAAGTGCACCAGATAGAAAGAAGGCGAGTCCACAGGCGCTGAGACTAGGGAAGACCTGTGTACACCCAGGATAGCAAGGAAGCCAATGAGGCAGGGCAGCGGGAGAGCGGAGAGGCACGGACAATGAAGCCAGAGCTTCCATATGAGGCTTGAGAAGGACCAGCTCACGTAGGTGCCTTCAAGCCATCTGATGCCTTTGACTGTCATCTAGTAAGAAAGAAGCCAGTGGTGCATTTGGAACAGAAAGGGGTGGCAGTGTTAGCAACAGATGAATGGGGCAAGGGATAAAGCAGGGAGGCCAGCTACAAGCTATTGCAATAATGGGGCGGCAGCGGGGGGACGCTCATGGCTTTAATGTTACAAGGACAACATGAATGGAGTCCATGAGGAGTGTCCAGATTCTGAAAATATTTTGAAAATAGCACCAAAATGAGTCACTGACATTGAATGCAAGGTATGAGAAAAGAGAGTCAATAATGACTCTACGTGTGGGGCCTGAACTAGCAGATGAGTAAAATTGCCATTTACTCAAAGAGTAAGTGAGAAGAGAAGGTTGAGAGGAGACTAAGGAGTAGGTTGCCAGGCAAAATACAGGGCACCCAAGTAAATGTGAATTCCAGATGAACAACAAATAATTCTTCTTAGCAGAAGTATGTCCCACGCACTGTCTGAAATTCAAATTTAACTGAGGGGGGGGGGCGGTTGTTTTTGTTTGCTTTGCTCCTAAATCTCGCAATCCTAAGAAAGGGGCTTGTGATAGCTACTAGGTTTCCATAGGGAGGGGTCCAGAAGCAGCTGCAGAGAATGGTCTGGAGTCGGGGAAGGCGGGGGTGGGTGGAAGGGTGGGAAGAGAACAACCGAAGAACTTGTATGCATATATGCATAACCGGAGGACACAGACAATAGGGTGGTGAAGGCCTAGGGTGGGGACAGGGGCAGGCTAGAAGGGGTCAATGTGGGGGAAAGGGGACATGTAATACTTTCAACAATAAAGATTGAATTTTTTTTTTATTAAGGGAAATGTCTGGACTAAAGTTGAGTAACTAAGAGTTGTCAGCCTAATTTTGGAATTTAAACCCTGAGACTTGATGACATTACCAAGAGACAGAAGACAGGGGAGAGAGTGCTAGGCCTGTGGCCCGGGGCACTCCAGTATTTAGAAGTCAGGGAGATCCGGAGGCACCAGCAAAGGAGACTGAGAAAGAAAGGCCAGAGGGAAGAAGAAGAGTCAAGAGAGAGTGGTGCTCTGGTGGCCAAAAGCTGCTGGGAGTGCAGGGCAAGATGAGGGTTGAAACTTGGCGGTGGGATTTAGCTATGAGAACCTTGGGTGGACTGTGAAGAGGAAAAGCCTGATTAGAGTGAATTCAAGAAAGACAAAACAATGGAGATAATGAATCAAGATAACTCTTTTATAAAAATATACTAGAGGCCCGATGCACAAAATTCGTGCAAGAGTAGGCCTTCCTTCCCCCAGCTGCTGGCACCTGGGACCCGGGCTTCCCTCGGAGCCCTGGCTTTGTCCAGAAGGACATCCGGTCTAATTTAGTCTACTACACTTTTATTATTATAGATACTTTTTCTAATTTTAGAGAGAGGAAGGGAGAGGGATAGAGAGATAGAAATATCAATGAGAAAGAAACATCGATTGACTGTCCCCTGCTTGCCCCTTACTGGGGATCGAGCCCACAACCCAGGCATATGCCTGACCAGGAATCAAACCCATGACTTCTCAGTTCATGGGTAGAACCACTGAGTCACACTGGCCAGGCAAGATAACTCTTTTGAGGAGATTTGCTATAAAGAAATGGGAAAAAATGAGGCAGATGCTGGAAGAGGTGGGGTCAAGGGAAGTTTACTTGTCTGTTCTTAAGATGGAGAAATACCAGCATAGTTACTGTAATGGGAAAGAGCCAGTGAAGAGCTAAAGGGTGGTGATGGAGGAGAAAGAGAGGAGGTAGAGTAAGGTCCTGGGTGGTTGAGAAGGTGGGATCCATTAGACATGTAGAATGGTTGAATCCTAGCAGCAACTTAGAAAGTCATGTATTACCTCCTTTATTTGAGGATAGCGTTGTGCAGGCAGAAGTTGCAAGTAACCCTGGGTGATCTTGAAAGGAAAACATTATAGCCTGGGTCTGGGACATCTCTTCCTCCCTATTCATGGCCCCAGACATGCTGGGACAGGGCTGGCAGCCTCCATCCCTCCACCTGGCCTGTTTCCCAGTGGGTTCCACCTGCCCCACCTCTCTGCTGCACACACACGAACACAGGGAAAATCCCAGCCAGAGACGGCCCTGCCCCTTCCCAGGAAGCCCCTGCCTGAAGTCTGGGCAGAGTTGCCGACACAGGGGGCAGCCAGAGAGCAAGACCAGCCTGGGCCAAGCCTGGGCCAGAAGGGGTACAGTGATAGGCTTGGGATTCGCCACCCTCAGAGAGCAGGTGTGGGCCCTCAGGGAAGTGGGGGTGGCTGGGAAGATGCCAAGACCAGGTACAACACAGCCTTGCCCCAAGGCTGGGGGATGGCCTACATGGCCTCCCACACACTACCCTGCTCAGGCAGCAGCGCTTCAATGTGGGACAGCAGGGCCTCAAGCCTCTTTTTGGAATGGAGACTCTGACAGCTCCTTCCGGAACCGGCAAAGGCCAGTTGTTGTGGTCACTGCCTGATGTCGGGAGTGAGGGGACAGCATTTGGCAGGGTTAGGATGTTCAGACCTAGGCACTGAAATCCCCTGGTCACCAGAGAAAACAAAAAAGCCACCGCCCAGAGACACCACCACCACCACCACCACACACATAACCACAGCCCCACAAAACCCTACCAGCCACCTCCACAGTCACACACATTCACAGCCACACACGCCAAACATGCACACACTCCCCATGCTGCCCCTTTCACACACAGGTACCCAATCTCAAGTACAAACAGCTCTCCCACAAAACCTCATGTGCAGCCAAGATTTAGTTTAAAAATAGTAA
>NW_006300377.1:3761679-3779770 GCF_000327345.1 Myotis davidii | reverse complement strand
GGCAAAGGCAAAGGACAATTCACAGAAAAAGTAACACAGGTGGCTCCTAAGTATATGAAAAGATGTTCACTGTCACTCAGAAGAAGAGAAATGCAAATGGAAAATATAATGAGGTACCACTGGCAAAGAGCATTCAGTTTGGTAATACTCTATATCGACCAGGACATGAGGAAACAAGCCCTCTCATCTCTGCTGGTGGCGTAAACTGATACATCTACGGAGGGGATTTATCAAAATGTCAGGGTGTTTTTTTTCCTTTTTTTAGGGTTTTGTTTGTTTATTTGTATCAAAATGTTAAATGGGTCTACAACTTTAACCCAAAAATTCTACTTCTAGAAATATATCTTATAGATATAATTTTTAAAAATCTGTTATTGATGCTTTGCCCAAGGATATTTCTTATAATGTGTTTATAATAGAAAGAAATGTAAGATTGGAAACAGCCTTAATTTTCATTAATAGAGAACTGATTAAATAGATTATGGCACATATACTGTTCAGCTGGTGGTTGTTTTTTAAGAGGCAGCTCTACATTTACTGATAGGAGAAAATGGAATACTATTCAGCTATTTAAAAAAAGAATGAGTTAGGTCTATAGCCACTGAGAGAGGACAATGTCTTCTTTTTTTATTAATTTTGAGAGAGAGAGAAACATTGATTTGAGAGTGAAACATTGATCAGCTGCCTTCTGCACACCCCCTACTCAGGATCAAGCCCACAACCCAGGCATAGGCCCTGAATAGGAATCAAACCGGCAACCTTTTGGTGCACCAGAGGATGCCGAATCAATGAAGCCACACTGGCCAGGGCAATGTCCTATATTTTGTTAAATGCAAACAGCAAAGTACAAAACACGTGGGCATAGCATGCTTCCATGGGGTAAATGTATGGAGAGTACTACTAAGGTATCTATGTAGTCAACGATGCAGTTCATCTCAGGACAGAAACAAGTAACTGGAAACCTGGTGGTCAGGGAGCAGCCCTGGCCACATAGACTGGTGTTTGGGGAGAAGATAGGAGTCGCGCTAGAAATGTGGGGTTCGTCAGCAAATGGATGGTAGTGGGAGCCCCAGGACTGGAGGAGCTCGCCGAGGAAAGAGGAGGCTGAGCGCTGGGACATGCCCATTCTGGAGGCCGGGATGCGAGGCCGCTAATGTACAAGGAAACGGGAAATGTGGTGTCAAGGGAGCAAAAGAAGAAAGTGTGTGAGAAGGAAGGGGTGGTCAGCTGTGTCAGGTGCTTCTGAAAGTCCAGGAGGATGGGGACAGAGAAGTGGCTATTAGATCTAGCATCATGGAGTTCCATGTGACTTTGATGGGGTTGTCTTTAGTGACATGATAGGACCAGAAATATTGTTCAAATGGGTTAAAGAGTGACTAGGAGGTAAGGAAGTGGGTATTTAGTTTTTTAATTTTTGCTTTTTTAAAATATGCTTTTATTCATTTCAGAGAGAGAGGAGGGGAGAGGGAGAGAAAGAGAGAGAGAAACATCAGTGATGAAAATCATCTATCAGCTGCCTCTTGCACGCCCCCTACTGGGAGATCAGGCCCACAATCCCGGGCATATGCCCTGACCAGAAATCAAACCATCACCTCCTGGCTCATGGGTTGATGCTCAAAGACTGAGCCACACTGGGTGGGTATCTGGTTTTGCTCTGAAATGCAGCAGAGCAACAGGTGGTCGGAGCAGGTGGCAGAGTTATGGACCCCATCATACTCACACATCTCCCCACACCAGCTCAGGCACAGAAACACCCCGACCACCCCAGCACTGCTAAGTCTCAGCAATGACTTTGCAGGCCAGGACCCAATGAGTGGGCACATGGCTGAGGTCCCCAGAACTGGTTCTGTGTAACCCTGGGCAAGTCACCTAACCTCTCTGTGCCTCAGTTTTCTCATTCATAAAAAAGAGAAGGCTCGCACCACGGTCACCCGCACTGTGGGGATGACATGAAGCCTCCGGAATTGCCTGGCACAAAGATGTCTCAGAGCCCCACCCCACCCCCGACCCTGTTAGCTCTCTATCACCATGAGTAGGGTGACAGTGTCATTGATCTTCCCAAGTTTGGGGGCACTTTTGAGGATAAAGGAGGGGGCGCCTTTAATTACACCAGTGGGTGCTCCTGGGGAAATGAGTCACCCTTGTGTCAGCAACGGCATTGCTGTTGAAACTGCAGGGCTGAAGCCCTATATGACTAAGATCCCAGGACTCCTGGGGAGACCGGAAACACTGGGGTTACCTTCGAAAGGCTGGGGTGCCAGGGGCGCTCATTCGTTTCCTAATCAGGGCCCACTAGTCAATGAGACAAAGCGCCCTAGTCCCCAGAGCGCAGCCCCGCCGCAGGCCCACCTCCCTCCGCGGGGGGCTCTGCACGCACCCACCTCACCTCCCCCCACAGGCTCTGCCCCTCGTAGTAATTCCTGGCAACTCCCTGCCCCCCCCCCCTTTCACCTCCAGGCACAGGATTCGCTTCGCCCCCTCCCACCCGGGTTCTCCAACGAGCACCTGCTTCATTGGAGGACACAGAGAGGAGGCAGCACGGCCGCCGAGGACCCGTCGTGCCGGGCAGTTGTCTCAAAGAGCTGTTGGGTGATTTAATAAGATGAGTATTTTACTGCCTTGACTCCTCTTTAAATATACACCGTTTGAATGGATCCATTTGTTGTAAATATCAAGGCATTGTATTTAAGACTTCAGATTTCAAGGGGGGAAAAAAGTTCTCTGCCATTTTTCTTTTCAGGGAGATTTATGGAATGTTTATTTTGGAGAAATTCAGGAAAACTGCTTAATATGGAAGCCATTTGATTAATTTTTCTGATTTAAGTGGTCATTATTTTCAGACAAAAGGAAAGGCCCGCGCGGCTGCGGATCCGGGGCGTGGGGAGTCGGGGTGATGTTGGAGCGACCTCTCCACCGCCTTCTCCCCCCCTCGATTCTGGGCGGGAGTGGGGTTTCCAGCTGCCGGAAGGCTCCCAGACGCCCCCCTTCTAGGTCCGCAAGCTCCCAAACTGCCTGGAAGGGGAGGGAGCGCGTGGAGAAGGGTCCTGGAGGGAGGAAGTGTAGGATTTTAGACTTTGGGAATCCGCGCAAGCCAAGTTCGCGGACTTTCGACTACGAGGGACGGGGGCCCCTGTGCCTCAAATGCAGTTCTATTGGGGGGGTGAGCGGGGGACAAAATCTGGTCGCCGCTCGGCCCAGGAGCTGGGAAAAGCGGGAGCTGTTATTGGGGGACCGCGGCGGTGGGGCACCAGACCGGCTCCACCAGTCCCAAGCCTGGGCTTGGAGGGGAATTCCTTGCAGTTGAGTCGCTCCCCGGGGTGTGTCTGGCGGGACTGGGCGGACGGGTCCGGAGGTGCAGCTGCCCCGGGAGGAGGGTCGGGTGGGAGCACGGGTCAGGGCCGCTATGCTCGCGGGCTGGCAGACGGGGGTGCCTTCTGGAACTTGCACCAGGTGAGCGGCAAGCTGCGGGGAGCTGGTTCTGGGCTCCGACCAGGGCTCCAGAAAGTGGGGCTTCGTTCCCTTGCAGTGGTTCTCAGCCTTCTGGCCCTTTAAATACAGTTCCTCGTGTTGTGACCCAACCATAAAATTATTTTCGTTGCTTCTTCATAACTGTCATGTTGCTACTGTTATGAATCGTACTGTATGTATCTGATATGCGGGATGGTCTCAGGCGACCCCTGTGAAAGGGTCGTTCGACCGCCAAAGGGGTCGCGACCCACAGGTTGAGAACCGCTGCCGGAAAGACGTGGAGTCGCGGAGATTAGGGCATTCTTGGAAGCAGGTGGCCAGTTGAGGCTTGAATGCAGACGGGACTCCACTTCCCATGCACATTCCACTGCCCGTCCCCCAAGGCCAGGTCTCAGAGGGAGCAGAGGAGGGTGTCCAGGCCGAGATTCTCAGAGAAGAGGCATCGAGAGGGCCCAGGTGCTGAGAAGGAACTGCCTTCTCCCAGTGAAAGGAGGTTTTCCCCGCAGGCTACCTAGTCCTCGCGGCCCTACTGGGCTCCTGCCCGCAACGCCCAGCCCCTCCCTCCACGCTGCTTCTGTAAGCATTCATTTGTTTATTCATTCAACCTGCA
The DNA here is from genome assembly GCF_000327345.1 of Myotis davidii. Taxonomy (NCBI): domain Eukaryota; kingdom Metazoa; phylum Chordata; class Mammalia; order Chiroptera; family Vespertilionidae; genus Myotis; species Myotis davidii. Next base: position 3,775,692 of record NW_006300377.1, on the reverse strand, counting down.
GTGAGTCCCCACACAGTGCCAAGCACTAGACACAAATAAAGCAGTAAGCAAGACAGGGCTGGCATTCTAGTGGGGGAAACAGACAATAAATGAAAACAAATAGGTAAACAAATACTTTCATTTCGCCCTGGCCAGTTTAAGCGTCAACCTGCAGACCTAAAAGTCGCCAATTGGATTCCCAGTCAAAGGCATAGACCTGGGTTTTGGGTTCCATCCCCAGTCAGGGCGGAGGCAACCAATTGATGTACCTCTCTCACATCAATGATTCTCTCTCCCCCACCCCCATCCTTCCCTCCCACTCTCTCTAAAAAAAAAAATCAATGGAAAAAATATCCTCAGGTGAGGATTAACAAAAATAAAACCTTTAAAGGACCTGCCCAGAGAATTTTCCGCCCAGAAAAAGCCCACCTAGAGTGCTTCAAAATCTCTGACTCCCCGTCCCTCGGTGCTGGCGCCATTTGGGAGCTCAGCCCATCTGGTTTTTCAGATGACCTAATAAATTCATAATTCTTAAAAAAACTTTAATTTCAAATAATGATTAAATGCTATAAAGAAAATAAAGGAATCCTAGCTGGTTTGGCTCAGTGGATAGAGTGTCAGCCTGCGGACTGAAGGGTCCTGGGTTCGATTCCGGTCAAGGTTATACGCCTGGGTTGCAGGCTCGATCCCCAGTGGGGGACAAGCAGGAGGCAGCCAATCAGTGCTTCTCTATCATCATTGATGTTTCTGTCTCTCTCCCTCTCCCTTCCTCTCTGAAATCAACCAAAATATGTTTTAAAAAAAAAGAGAGAAAAATAAAGGTGCAGGAGCAGAGTGACTGGAAGGGGATAGGCTCCCAGATTTGGGGTTACCAGGGAGGCCTCTTAGGCAGCAATTTCAACCAGTGTGTTGCGGCAGGCAAGAATTTTTAAATATATATTTTTTTATTTCAGAGAAGAAGGGAGGGAGAGCGATAGAAACATCGATGATGAAAAAAAAATCATTGACCTGCTGCCTCCTGCACGCCCCCTACTGGGGATGGAGCCTGAAACCGGGGCATTTGCCTTGATGGGGAATCGAACCCTGACCTCCTAGTTCATGGCTCAGTACTCAACCATTGAGCTATACCAGTCAGGCTGCAAGAATTTTTAAAACATGCAATAGCTGACTCTTTACTCGGGGGTACTGACCTCTTTTCCCTTAGATTGTCAAATTTTAAAAATGACAACGGCCAACACAACAATAGCTGTCCCGTGTGAATAAATCAAAAGTATACTTTTTATTTGTCAGATGGGCTGCAGAATTTTAGTAATTAGTTTATGTGCGCCATGAGATGAGAAAGGTTGAAAATCGCTGCTCTAAGGAGATGTTTGAGCAGAGGCCGCCGTGATGGGAAGGATCCAGCCATGCGTGGCTCTGGAGAAAGAGCATTCCAGGCAGCAGGAAAAATACCAAAGCCCCCAAGGCCCCCAGAGTGGCCGGAGCAGACAGGCAGGGTGAGAGTTCAGGAGAGAAGGGTGAGGAGGTAGAATCTGGGGGCAGTTCTAAGTGTAATGAGAGGTTAGTAGAGTGTGTTAAACAAGGGAGTGACATGACCCAATTTAATGGACTCCAGGGGTGCAGGAGCAGACACTGAGAGGCCGGTAAGGAAGCTGTGGCAATAATACCAGCAAGAGTTGATGGTGGCTTGGCCCAGGGTGGTGGCAGTGGGGAGTGAGAAGCAGCTGTGCAGGGCGGAGGGGTGCAGGGGGCCGACAAGCATCATGCTTGCTCAGAGTCACATACACCACTCCAGGAACGCTTCTACGTGTGTGCAGACCCATACACACGTGGAGTCACACCCATGGCAACGCGCAGACACTGGGTATACTTAGGCAGACCCACCCTTCCACACCCTCTGAGTCATTCCAGGACTCAGTGGAAAAAGTGTGATCAGGAGGCCTAAAGGAAACATGTTTCCACGCACCCAGCATGGCTGGGTAGCTCGGGCTTTCCCAGGGCCTGGCACAGGGAGCAGGGGGTTCTAGCTAGATAGTCCCTGGCTCTCCTATTCCCCAGAGCCAGACAGTACCCCTCTTCACACACACCCCAACATGAATTGGTCTCCCAGCTTTACCACCCACCGGCTGTGAGACCTTGGGGAGTTAGTTCCCCCCTCTCCCAGCCTCCGTTTCCTCTCTGTAGAATAAGATTCAGCCCCAACCTCACAGGATGGTAGCGAGGCATCATCAAGGTAAGGTGTACGAACCTGGTCTGGGGCAGGCATCCAGCAGAGAAGGAGAGAGAAGGTGATGGACAGCTCAGCCCTGGCACCCACAGTCCAGCCTTGAATCCAACTCTAGTTTTAAATGAGTGACTGGACCTCTGTAGATTTCATGAGTGGCCAGCATTTATTGAGCACTTACTATGTACTAAGTACTCTGCAACCCTTATCTTTGTAAGGGTAAATGAGGACCTAAGAGCATCTACCTTGTGGGGTTGTTATAAGGATTAAATGAAATCCTGCACATAGAGTGTTTAGCTCTGTGCTTGGCTCAGCGTAAATGCTCGATAAATAGGAATTGCTATTCCTCCTGGTACATTAGCTCTGTGACTCTGGGCAGGTTACTTACCCTCTCTGCCTATTGCCTGTAGCTTAGGCAACATCATATCCCTGATCTCATAAGGCAGCGGTTCTCAACCTATGGGTCGCGACCCCTTTCACAGGGGTCACCTAAGACCATCGGAAAACACATATATAATTACATATTGTTTTTGTGATTAATCACTATGCTTTAATTATGTTCAATTTGTAACAATGAAATTGGGGGTCACCACAACATGAGGAACTGTATTAAAGGGTCGCGGCTTTAGGAAGGTTGAGAACCACTGTCATAAGGTCTTCACCGTGATCAAATGAGTCCATCCACATAGAGCTCAGAACATAGTAAAAGCTCAGTAAACGTCACACATTCATTAACATATGGTCTTTCCTATAATTCCATCAGGTGTGCACGGCCCCCGGCACCCCTACCCGGCACCAGGCTCCCGGCGCCCCTACCAGGCACCATGGACTGGAAGACGCTCCAGTCCCTACTGAGCGGTGTGAACAAGTACTCCACAGCATTCGGGCGCATCTGGCTGTCCGTGGTGTTCGTCTTCCGGGTGCTGGTGTACGTGGTGGCTGCAGAGCGCGTGTGGGGGGACGAGCAGAAGGACTTTGACTGCAACACCAAGCAGCCAGGCTGCACCAATGTCTGCTATGACAACTACTTCCCCATCTCCAACATCCGTCTCTGGGCCCTGCAGCTCATCTTCGTCACCTGCCCCTCGCTGCTGGTCATCCTGCACGTGGCCTACCGGGAGGAGCGGGAGCGGCGGCACCGGCTGAAGCACGGGGACCAGTGCACCAAGCTGTATGACAACGCGGGCAAGAAGCACGGCGGCCTGTGGTGGACCTATCTGCTCAGCCTCATCTTCAAGCTCATCATCGAGTTCGTCTTCCTCTACGTGCTGCACACCCTCTGGTACGGCTTCAGCATGCCACGCCTTGTGCAGTGCTCCAACGTGGCGCCCTGCCCCAACACCGTGGACTGCTACATCGCCCGGCCCACGGAGAAGAAGGTCTTCACCTACTTCATGGTGGGCGCCTCCGCCGTCTGCATCGTGCTCACCATCAGCGAGATCTGCTACCTCATCTTCCACAGGGTCATAAAAGGCATACGCAACCAGAGGGGCCCTGGCAGCCGCAACCGCAAATCCTCGGCCAGCCGGGCCTCCACCTGCCGCTGCCACCATAAGCTGGTGGAGGGGGAGTTCGTCCTGGACGCCCACGGTGACAAGCCGCATGCTTCAGCACCCGCTCTGACCCCCATCTGACCACGGGCCGGGGGGGTGATGCCTGGTCTGCCAACGGGGACAGGTGGGGAGGTATCGCGCCGGTGGAGGGGTCCTGCAGGTGCTGGGTGCCCCCACTTGGAATTCACCGAGCTATCCAGTTTCATTCGGGGCAGATACTTTTTGAGTGCTGGGCACTGTGCTGAATACTTGGGTGTAGGTCACTCCACAGGCCCAGTGCCATCCCTTGGGGAAAACCAACACTGAAACGAGGAAATTAACTACTGCGCAAGGGGATGCTTAGGGCGCTCATAGCAGGGCTTCTACCCAGCCCAGGAGGGAGCGATCAGGCGAGACTTTCCTGAGGAGGTAAAGTTTAAGAGAAGTGAGAAGTGCTTCCAAGTGGAGAGAAGGGCAGGCGCAGAGGCCTGGAGGCTACAAGAAGAGGCATGCTTGCCCTGGGTTGGATGCACCAGACCAGAAAGAATGTTCCTTCCCTTTGGAGAAGCGCCTCGGTCCCTGCGGTGCAGAGGAAGGATTCCTCCAGCAGAGGGAGGTCTGGAGGCCTGAGAATTCTTGGGACGAGGAGGAGGGGGCTCTGGGGACACCAACCTCTCCTGGTGACACCCAGGGATCCTCTGAGTCCCACTGCTCTCAGGGCAGGTCCCCTCCACAGCCTCCACTCTCCCAGCCTCAGGAAGCTGCGCTCCCGTCTTCCTCCCTGCAGATGTACTCAGTCTGGTGCCAGCCTTTCAGACCCTGCTTCGTGGGGCTCGGGGTGGGTGTCCTAATAGGAACATCCCCACGGCAGCTTCCTTGAAATCAATAAAGGCTGGGTTTTATACAAGTTGGCTCCATCCTCTGTTCTTCTACACTCCCACCCACAAGACCCTGAGGTCAGGAAAGGTGGCCCTGGGAAGTTTAGGGTGTGGGCTGAAGTTAGGCTGGGGCTGGGATTGACAGGTGGGAGCTGGGGTGGAACCTACTGTGATTGGAGATGTGGCCACAAGAGGGCGCTATGCTCCCGCTACAGCCGTTCTAGTGATTTCATAGGGAGACTGTCCTGAGCGCACACAATCACTGCCTTCTCATTACAGACAAATCACAGTCCCTCCTCTGTAACCCAGGCACTGCCATCCACAACCGCATCCCCACCCTGTGTACACAAAATCCCTGTTAGTCATACTCTCACTCATATATGCTGCCGGCAGGCCTGCTGTCTCCTCTACAGGCATGCGGTCCCTGCCTCACCCAAGCGTTATTCAGCTCCTTTCATTTTCCTGAGCATTTTTTCCACACCAGGCCCCCGGCAGGATGCTGGGGCTGCAGAGGGGGTAGGAGCTGAGCTCAAGAAGCTCAGAGCCCGGGGGAGACAGAAACAAACTCTTCTGCATTAACAGCCCTCTGGGTGGCTCAGCCTCTCTCCCAGCATTGTGTGAGGACCTGAAACTTAGGCGACACCAACATCAAGGCCCGACCAGGATGGGAAGCAGAAGAGGTACAAAGGCTATACTACCTGGAGGAACATTTAGTGACTATTAAAGCTGAGGCCAGGAGCCAGAAATCCAGGAGGCAGCCAGAGCCAATGCAGGCGGGGAGAGGTCAGACCATCGTGCAGACACCACAGGCTGTGATTCACCTTTGCTCTCAAGTGTGGCCGTTGGTGAGATGGATAAGCCAGCCAAGTTTAAGGTCCCTGGGCAGGGCTGCTATCCACCCCCAGGTGTGAATCATGGCTTAACCACTTCCGGATCACAGCTTCACCGTGGCAAGCTTTCAGAATCTCTGTCTTGTCACCAATACAATGGGAACCGTATCAATCAGGGTCCTGGCAGGAAACAGATGACACAGTCAAACCAAATAATGTCAAAGAGTTTCCCGGAGGGGCTGTTTTAAAAGGTGTGGGCATGATTAAGGAAACCCACGAATCCTGGGGTAACTTCAGTATCCTGGGGCTAGTACCAGAGTAGCAATGGACGGGGTTACTACACAGGTGCTCCATCCAACCATAGCAACCAAATAAATTCCCCAACTTCACTCTCCCATCTCCTGCTCACCTGCTGGTGGCTCCCACTGACCCAACCCAACCACAGGCCAGAGATCCAGGAGGCCGTGAGCCTCCCAAGGCACAAGGCTGGGTGGAGAGGGGGGAAGAGTAGACCAGAGGGGCAAAGGGAACATATTCGTCCCAGCACTCAGGACATACCTAGGATTGTTGTAGAGGTAAAAGGAGGCACTGCGGGTAAGGCATTAGCACAGCGCTAACAACATAGCCAGTGACTATCCGAGTGCCACCATGCTCAGGAAAGTCTCTGCCTGCTCCCCAGGCCACATGGTACCTCAGCCCCAGCTTAGATGGGATGGTTGCAAAGGTCTTAGGGAGAAGGGATCTCTACCTATCTGCCACCATGCATTCCAGCATCTTCCAGGACATTCTGGCTGCCTGGCCAAGGATGGCTTAGAGATCAGAGCAATCAGGGCACATCATTGGCTATCCCAGAATGGACTGAGCTTCCAGCCCAACCCTGCTTCTCCAGGGTGCAGGCCAGGACCATGGATGAGGGACATTCCAGTCCTGGACATCCTGCCTTGGGCCTGGGAGCTATTTTGAGCATCACAGCTTACTGTTCTCATCCAGTATGTGCTGGGCTAATGTTCATCACCCAGAGTCCCGCAGTGCACATCACTGTCATCAGAAGATAGCCCTCATGTCCCCTTGGCTTTCTCTACTCAGGGTACACATCTCTATTTCCTCCTCCCTCAATTGCATGAGCTTCCTTCAGTTGTGCATCTGATAGATTTCAATTTCATATACACAGCCTCCGAGCCCACATCTACTGAAAGAAGTAACAGCCACCCGGCAGCCCTAGGTAAATAGATTATTTTGTATTCATCACCCTGGTCGAAGTCCCACTATGGACTGAACGTCTGCATTCCCCCAAAATTCCTATTTTGAAATCCTAACCCCCAATGTGATGGTATTAGGAGGTAGTGCCTCTGGGAGGTGACTAGGTCATAACGGTGGAGCTCTCACGATTGGGATTAGTGCCCTTATAAGAAGAGACTAGCCCTAGCTGGTTTGGGTCAGTGGATAGAGTGTTGGCCTGGGGATTGAAGGGTCCCAGGTTCAATTCCAGTCAAGGGCACATGCTTAGGTTGTGGGCTTAATCCCCAGTGGGGGGCATGCAGGAGGCAGCCCATCAATGATTCTCTCTCATCATTGATGTTTTTCTCTGTCTCTCCTTTTCCCTTCCTCTCTGAAATCAATAAAAATATATTTTAAAAAAAGAAGAGACAAGAGAAGGATGAGGATAGGTTGAGAAGACAGCCCTGTGTAAACCAGGAGGAGGGCAGTCTCCAAGAACCCAACTATGCAGGTTCCCTGGTCTCACTCCAGCCTCCGGAAATAGGTGGGCAACCTATTTCTCTAAGCCCCCCAGTCTGTACTATTCTGTTACAGCAGCCTAAGACCTCCTCATCAGCTCTCACCTGGATTACAGCCACAGTCTCCCTCCTGCAGGCCCCTGATCCTGGAAAGCAGACACTGGGGAAGAGTTAAGAGTGCAAAGGGTCAATGTAAAACTTTAGACAATAAAAAAATAAATAAAAATAAAAGAACTAAAAAATAATAATCCTGCATAACAAATAGGTAATATGCAAATTGACCATCACACTCTTGCACAAGATGGCCGCCCCATATCATCACAAGAAGGCCATGCCCATGTCATCACAAGATGGCCAGCAGGAGAGGGCAGTTGGGGGCAACTGGGCCAGCAAGGGAGCAGTTAGGCATTGATCAGGCTGGCAGGGGAATGGTTAGGGGCAATCAGGCAGGCAGGCAAGCAGTTGGGAGCCAGTAATCCTGGATTGTGAGAGGGATGTCTGAGGGGTACCAGATTGGAGAGGGTGCAGGCTGGGCTGAGGGACACCCTCACCCCTCCAGTGCACAAATTTTGCACACCGGGCTTCTAGTAATAATAATAAAGTATAAAAAAAAAAAGAGTGCAAATGGTGTTCTGGGGAGTAATACCCGTAAGTGAAAAGGGGAGGAAGTAGACTGAGCAACAAGACCTGTGGCAATGAGCTCTACATCTGGAGACAAAGATTGTCTATTAGAGGACCCCGCATTGGGTGGCAGGGTTTGGCTCACTCATCGCCGGGGGCCACCCCAAGCAGAGACTGGCCACCTGGACAGCTGAAGCAGACCTGAAAGTGTTAACCCTGGAGGCTGTCAGCTGACCAGATTCCGCAGTTAGGCAACGAGGCCTATATTAAAGGGGGGCCTCCACTGCCCATCACCCACCTCCATAGTGTATTCCCAGCACAGCAGCCAGGGGGAATCCTGCCAAAACCAAAGTCAAGTGATGTCACTCTTCTGCCCAAAACCTCCAAAGGCCCCTCATGAAACCAAACAACAAATGGGTCCAGGCTGCCTGTCACTCCTTGAGCCAATTAAGCAGAGACAGGGTTGAATCATATATGAGCATTTATTCCAAAAATGTGGACAGTATTGGAGAGCAGGAGGCCATCCATGAAAAATCTGCTGGAACACCTCCTACTATATAAGGGACTAGAAGCCCAGTGCACGAAATTCGTGTATGGATGGGGTCTCCAGGCCTGGTCAGTGATTAGGGCCGATCAGGTTCCCCGCCTCCCCACCTCCTCACCTCCTCCTTCCCTCACCACCCACGTCCACCGCCACCCACCCCCCCATTCCCTATCCTATCCCAGGGCCCAGCCCCGATCAGGTTATCAGGACCTGCTGGCTGGGGGCAGCTTGTGCATTGAGCATCTGCCCCCTGGAGGTCAGTGCGGTCATAGCGACCAGTCATTCCTGTCGTTTTGTCATAAAGATCGCTTAAGCCAGGGGTCCTCAAACTTTTTAAACAGGGGGCCAATTCACTGTCCCTCAGACTGTTGGAGAGCCAGACTATAGTTTTAAAAAAAACTATGAACAAATTCCTATGCACACTGCACATATCTTATTTTGAAGTAAAAAAAAAAAAACACGGGAACAAATACAATATTTGTACTTGCATGTGGCCCACGGGCTGTAGTTTGAGGACCCTGGCTTAAGCTTTTATATACTAGAGGCCCGGTGCACGAATTTTATTATATAGATAGACAAGGAAGAAAGGCTGCATGCAAGGGGGCAGTAGAGGGAAGATGACTGCAGGGTCTGTGGTCCCTGTGTCTCCTTCCAGAATCTTGAAGTCTGATAACAAGCAAGTTAACTTACAATGGTGTTAAAACCCAGCCTGCCAGCCAGGACCCAAGAATAGTCAGCATTCCGGAGGCAAACTCCCTGAGGGGGGTCAGAGTTTAGGCACAGCAACCAAATCAAAGTGTCTCCTGTCCTTTATTCTCAAAATGTATTTCCTTTTCTGAGCAATGGACTCTCCTAGCCCCAAGGTGTTGCTTATCTTTTCACAGCTGTGTTCTTCCTTCTTGCACCACATCCTCCAGTTTCCAAGGGTGTGTAAGATAACCTCTTATCGGTAGTCAGTAAAGTGAATAATCATTAAACCGCCCTGGTCCTGTTCTTATTGTGTGCCCTTCTCCCCATCACTCACACAGGGCTGCAGGAGCCTGCAAGCTCTGCCTCGGCTCACACTTTGGCTTTCCCTTTCTGAGCCCATCCCTCCTCTTGGCTCATCTCACTCCAGCCACACGGACGTCCCTGCACTTTCCCACGTAGGAGACACCAGGCAGGCTCCTGCCTCAGGGACTTTGCACTGTGCATTCCCTTAGCAGGAGTGCTGTTTTCCCCAGAGACACAGGGCTCCCTGCTGACGAACAACAAATGTCAGCTGCCAGCCCCTCAGTGAGAATGTCTCCTTCCTTCTGTTCAAAATTAAAACTGCCACCCCCGGCACCCTCAACATTCTCTTCCTACTGTCCTTTCCGCAGAGCATGTATTACCTTCTAACATGGTCTGCATTTCATTTTGTCTGTCTCCCCAGCTAGAACGTAAAATCCACTAGGACGGATTTTTATTCCCTGGTTGCTCTCCAATGTCTAGGACCTGGGGCCGTACAGGTTTGTTGAATTAATAAATTCACATATGGGCCTGGTGCCTGGCTACGTGCTGGAGATGTAAACAAGACTGTCCACCCTCCAGGAGCTCACAGTCTAACGGGGGAGGGGTAAAGACAAGTAAGTAATGCACAGAGGCTAGGGGAGGGGAAGTGGAGAGTGGTCCATGGGAACAGAGTTTCAATTTTGCAAAATGGAACAGTTCTGGAGATCCCTTGCATAACAGTGTGAACATACGTAACCCCACTAAATGGTACCCTTGAGAATGGTTAAGATGGTAAACACTCTTTTATGTATTTATTTCACACAAGTAAAATAAAATAAAAAGTTAATTCCCCCAGGAGCAGTACCTGAGCCCCTGAGAGCATAAAGGAACACCTAACCCAGTGGAGGACAGCCAGGGGCCTTCTGGGACAAGGCTGCAGCGAGCAAAGGCCTCAACACCTCCTAGGATTCAGCATGTAGGGTGCTCCAGGCACAGGGGACAGCATGGACACAGCAAGAGTGCACAGAGAACCAGTCCAGTCTGGCTGGATCACGAAATGACAGGGGAGAGGGAGGAGGCTGGAGAAGTGACTGAGGCCAGGAGGCAATGGGGAGTCACAAAACGGTTTAAGGAGGACAGTGGTCTGGTCAGGGAAGGGTAGAGGCTGGGAGACCATTTGGGAGGCCACTGAGAAGGCGGCCTCCACAGGATCAGGGCACTGGGAATGGAGAGAGGGGTGGGGCTCCAGGGATATTTTCCAGGTGGAATGGCCAGGTTATGGCAATCACGGTCTTGGCTGGCCCTCCTTTCCCTGGGAAGGGGCCAGGTCACTCAAACGCTGACCTCCAGAGCGCCTGAAGAAGCAGTGCGAGCAGGGTGAGGGCAGCCTTGACATTGCCTCCATTCCTCCCTCCTTCCCAGTAGGGCAGTGGTTCTCAACCTTGGCTGCACATTAGAATCACCTGGGCATCTTGTTAAAATCCTGATTTCTGGGCCTCATCCTCCGGAAATTCTGTTTCTTTGTTACTCATGTTGTGGTGCCTGGTGCCTACCCCATAACAAAGAAACAGAATTTCCGGAGGATGGGGCCCAGAAATCAGGATTTTAAAAAGATTCCCCGGTGATTCTAATGTGCAGCCAAGGTTGAAAACCACTGCAATAGATGGACCCAAAGGAAGAACATTGGGAGCGCCTGGGCCTTGCCGCAGGAGCCGAGCTCTGGGAGCAGAACCAGCCTCTAGGGATCTCTGTTCTCACGACCTCAGGGGTCAAAACCAAGTAGGCGCAGTTGTCAGCTTTGGGAACCCGGAAGACTCAGCTCAGACTGATCCTGACGTTCTGAGGTCAGAGCCAAGCCTGTTAGGTAGGACGTCAGTCATGAGCGGCTGGGTGGGGCCTGCCCTGGGGTCCTGACAGGGGTCAGACCAACATGGCCTTCAGACCACCCCTGGATGGGTGGCCCAGCACCCAGCAGACCGCCCGCAGACACGTCCGGAACCGGTAGGTCCAGAACCAGCCGGTTCTTGGTGCAAGCTCAGAGGAAAAGGACATGACCTCCTTGTGACCTTACTAGGGCCCTGGACGAATTATAATAAAATTTGCATTGTAGTTTTGACCACCCCCTCCCACCCGCACCCCTGGTGTGTTTGTCTGTATGCGTATGGGTAAGAGCATGCGCAGAAGAGATATAGTTACATCACCCTTTTCTGTCAACCATCCCTGAATACAAGTGAAAGTCTCCACCCAGAAAATGCCTCACGGAAACTATATAACCCAGGAGTTTGGGGCATTGTCTCTCGTGACTGGCCTGCTTCTCGCTCGAAGTGTATCTTCAATAAATCCCACTTCGCTGGAGAAGAACGGAGGTCCCAGCCGGTAACCCCAATTGGTAACATCTTTTTGGTGCCGCTACTCGGACTGCACGAACCGTAAGTCCTTGAGACTGGAGAAAGGTCTGCTTTACTTTTCCTTCTTTTCCAGGATTGGGAGGGTGAGGCAACACAGAAATTAGTACTTCCTCCTTACCTGTGCCCTGAGACTGAAGGGGACATCACGGGCCTACCTCTATAAATTGGCCCCCGATAACCTGTATCTAGAGATGCCCACTCTTTGCCAAAAAGAACAGAAGATCTAATACCGAAGCTCTCCACCTGGCTTGAGCACATTCTCTCCATCCAGCAGATGCAGGCTCCCTGGGAAACAGGAACCTTTTACTCCGCCCTCACTAGACCTCTAATTCCTGACTACAACCTTAAAACCCTTTTCTCCATATTTGGAACAAGCCGGTAGAAGGGATAGGAGATGTCTAGTTTGTAACTATCGGGCATATTTCGGAATCCTCCCAGGGTCCTTATTGCCTACTGTTCTACCCCGCCCTGGAGGCCTTCCACATCTATTTAGGCATTGACTTCGTATGAAACCCCAAAGGGTCTGGGCGGATGACATTCATGGGCCAACTCTAAAATGGGAAATCTGTCTGTCCTCTTCCAGCCGGACCTATTGGTAAATCTCTTTGTCTATCACCTGCAAAAGCTCTCAGGGTTTAACGGGTCAAGTCTCTACAGCACTTGGCGGGAAGTACTGTGGTAGAATTTCTACAGTATCAGGGGTTACGGAGGCACAGCGTTCCCACAATCTGGACAATGTAATAACTCTCAGAATAGGGGTCTACCTGTCAGAGTGGGTCACAGAAGGTCCAGCGAAAATGGCGGAGACATCATCAAAGGAATACATAAGATACCATGCAGAAGGCCACGGTATGAGACAACCAGGAAGTCAAGGGCACCCTAAATTCACCTCAAACCATTAGTCCTTCCGTTTACTGTCTACTACCTCATTACATCAAGAGTCTTTTAACAAAACCCTCCTCTATCTATAAAACCCCTTTACTCTGTTGTCCCCTCTGGATACACTAGCTCTCTTTTTTTTTTCCTGTTTCTTTGCCCTGGTCAAGCAGACTTGCCTGCTCCCGGATTCCTTGGGCATATCCCACCCCAACCAGGTCTGCAGAGACACCCATCCCGCTGTGAGGTTTGAATTCCCATCCTCTGAGATTATGGGTGAGTTTACATGGTCTCATCCCCACCAGACCCCTGACACATCAGACTCTAGCCCTCGAGCGCTGGAACCCCAGGCTTCAGAATTGACCCCAGGATGCTGGGCTCTCTAATTCCTAACAGCCAGATAGAGAATCAACCTTCTATGCCAGACAGGAGTTCCTGGCCTGTATTTTGGCCAACTGGGCCCAATTTGACTCCAAGACCTTATAAAAGAGAAGACTAATTTTCTATTATAATTCAGTGTGGCCACAATATAAACTCCCTGATAGGGATTCTTGGCCTCAAAATGGGAGCATTAGTCACAACACCATCCTTCAATTAGATCTTTTCTGCAAGCAACAGAGAAAATGGTTAAATTCCTTATGTCCAGACAGTTTTTTTTGTTATTACAAGAACGGGAGGATTTCCTTCAGAAATGTAAGTTGGCTGTATTACAGCCAAACAAAAATCCTATCTTTTTGGGGCCCTGGATGGACATCAGCAGCCACCTCTCTCAACCCCAGTTGGTTACAGCCCTCTTCACTTGCTGCCCCAAATGGCCTGCCAGGGCTGAAGACAGGACCCTACTGTGGAGAAGCAGGAATCTTTCTGCCACCAGCCCAGGCCTCAGCCCCCACCTGCAATATTCCCACCACCACCCCTGAGCTTCCTCCCCCCACCACCCTTTCTGCTCTGATATAAGAAACATTCAAACCTGTAAGAGTCAAACAAAGAATACATGTGGAAGCAAGATCTCGACAGATGATAAGATAAATGCTTCCAAGAAATGACCGTTTGCAGCTTCTTTTATGCATTTGGAATTAAGGAGGGACCCTGAGAAATAGGTAAAGGTGGGAGAAAACCAAGCAAGATCATGTGATTACAGGAGAGTTCATGGGAGTATGTGCTCTCTTGAGGGTGTTCACACTGTGGAAGGAGGAGTCTGAAAAGAGGCATTTCAAAGAGGCATTAACCTTGATGGATAGAAACTATGGAAAGGGCTTACTTAAGGCAAAGATAAGCCTTTAACTTAACTAAAGAAGTCATATGTCTAGGCCAGTGGTCGGCAAATTCATTAGTCAACAGAGCCAAATATCAACAGTACGACGATTGAAATTTCTTGTGAGAGCCAAATTTTTTAAACTTAAACTATATCAG
>NW_006300377.1:3760493-3761659 GCF_000327345.1 Myotis davidii | reverse complement strand
CTTTTGTTCATCCTCTCTATATGTCCAAACCATCTCAACATACCTTTCTCAGTCCTCGACACTACATCTTCTTTCACTCCACACGTTCCCTAAAATTAACTTAATAAACTTTACTTCAAGTTTTAAATCAACTTTGCACTGTACGTGCGCGCCCACATGTGGTATTTTGTGGAAGAGCCACACTCAAGGGGCCAAAGAGCCGCATGTGGCTCGCGAGCCGAGGTTTGTCGACCACTGGTCTAGGATACTGACTACTCATCATGTCCTGTCTACTTAGGAATTTATGATCAAATCACCTTGTGAGGTTACTGAAAGGTTAAAGTTGGTGGTGCACAGGCAGGCTACATAGCCATCTCAGATGGTGATTAAAGAAAAATTGGATTTACTTAAGGAAAGGGGAAGAGGAGATGAGGAAAGGGCTACACAGAGAAAAGGGGTCCTTGGAGACAGGTCCAGGGGATAAGCCCAGGACAAGCTGCCACTGCCCGTTGCTCCCTTGGTTGCAAGTCTCATGGGGTCCCTTAGAGGTTGGGGGGTACGTGCCTGTGGGGGAATGAGAGGAAGGAGGGAATGGCATGGCGTGCTCCTTGGAGGAAGAGCCCACACTGGGTCCTTTGTCCTGGGCATATTTCTCTCTTTCTTGCAGGTGAACATCTTAGGGGAGATCTCACAGGAGGGTCTCAATAGAATTTTAAAGTGCTTTCTAGGTGTGCTCTTTCAGGGTCATGGTCTCCACTGACTGGTCAATGCCAGGGCAGGGGGTCATTAGTCAATGTAGCTGGTCCTGAGGCAGTCACGGCATCACTTGTCTGGTTTTGCTACTTTCCTGGGCCTGGAGCCGAAATACAACTGAGGCCTAGATGTTATCTTTAGGGAGGAAAAGGTCAGGGGGTCTAAACTGCCAGATCAGCAATATGAAAGATCAGGGGTCCAAACAGCATGACCAGTGATCTGCTGGGGAGAATAGGTTACCCTGGGGGCAAGATTCTTGTTTTCCCAGTTTTGCCCCCTTGCTAGGCATCTGGAGCTTTCTGCCGCAGTGAGTTTCTGTACCTGGCCCATCGTCCTTGCTCTGGGGGGGGGAGGGGGGAGGTCTAACATACCCCCCTCAAGGATTTTTGACACTGAATTCTTTCAGAGAAAATGGGCTCAGTGTCTCTTCTGCA
>NW_006300377.1:3755508-3760435 GCF_000327345.1 Myotis davidii | reverse complement strand
TGTGTCAACATTTTCCTTCAGAGCCAAAAGATCCTTGGCTGTCTGCGTGAGGGACAAGGAAACCTGGGCACAGAAGGAGGTTGTAATGGTGTCTAGGGGTGGTATTTCCTTAGGACAAGGAGGACTTGTAACCTGGTGGAGACAAACTGTGTCATAAATTTTATTTTTATCAGGGCAAATGCTAGAACAAAAATTATGATAAATGGTCTGGTGGAAGGAACGAAACATTAGTTCTAATAATTCAAGTAAAAGGATAGGAGAAAAATGAGACATTAGTTTGGAGGGTAGTAACCAAATATTTAAGAAAACTAGATAAATTCAGGGTCCAGTTCAATTCAAAGATGAAAAATAAAACTTTGAGTTTAATATTCACAACTGTGTATTATAGAATCTATTGAAACACAATTCCCCCCCCCCCTAAAATTACTCTCATTTTTATTAAAGAGCCAAATTAAGACCAATTTACTTAGTGTATTAAGTCTAGTTACCATTTGGCCTGATCATTTGCATAAACACAATAAGAATAGCAATTGATTATACAAGCTTTTAAAAATCTGCTTTGCCGAAATCTCATGATTGTACTATAATTAGCCCCTCAGGACAAAGAAGCTGAGCCATTTAGCTGCCATCAGGTTTGCCTGAAATACTTATAGACTTGGGTGGATTCCTTAAGTTCTTGAGGTCCCCAGTGATGTCTTGAGGTTCCTGCCTTGCCATCTCTTAGGAAAGCAACCTTCGTTCCTTACCTGGAAAGTTTGCTGTGAACCATAGGACCAAACAAGGTACGAGGCTTTTTCCAAGGGGCTCTTATTGGCTACAAAGTCAGTCTTCATTCCTTAAAGCTTTCTGGTGACAGCCAGAGTCCAAGCACATATTTTTCAGACATGACATTCCAGACAAAGTCTTGGTTAATAAAACCACAATTGGAAACTGATCTTATTGAATTTATGCAAAGGAACATATTGCCATGACTCATTCATTAAGAATTGCCAAGTTCTGAAGGGACAAGATAGGGAGAAAAACAGGAAAGCTTCCATATTGTTTATCTACATATATAAAAGGCTAATAGGCAAAGTGTCCCCTTAGGAGTTCGACCAGGAGACCGGGAGTTTGAGCCCTCGCTATGATGTGCACTGACGACCAGGGCCATGCAGAATGAAGGAAGGCCCTGGCCAGCAGCTGAAAGGTCCTGATCAGCCCTGATTGCTGGCCAGGCCTAGGGACCCTACCTGTGCACAGATTTTGTGCACTGGGCCTCTAGTGAAGATATAATTTACCAAATTGTTCTAGGGAAATAAAAACAAGCTTTCTTATATCTGAAAGACAGAAAGCTTTCCATATAACTAATCTTTTGTTAGTCCTGATTATTTGCCCGTATTTTATGTTTTCAGTCATTCTTTAGAGTTCTATATTTTACTTTAAAGAGATGACCTCTTAGTAATTTAGGGTAAGCCAGTGTCCTTGTTCGAATCTTTTCCAAAGACTTACCTAACATATTTGTAAATGCATCAGAACAAAACAATGATGGCCTGTAAATGACATTTAAGTGACATGGTTATAGATTTGACCATAAAACAATTGACAAAGAACCTTGCCATTTTGTAGGATATAATATTCCAAGATAATAATTTCCTGGTAAATAATAATTATTATGAAATGACATAAGAGAACAATATAAAGTTTATATTCTTAGGTTCAATATAGAGTTTTACAATACATATAAAGAACAAACAACATGCAAGATTTTAAAACAAAGCACATGGCTCTTGGAAGTATGCATTGAGGACTGTAGACAACTCATAAACACCCCAGTGTGTGAATCACAAATATCTGGAGTTCTACTGCCAGATGCTGGTCCAGTGTCACCAACAGAATACCTGTTACTCCTGAGAATTTCCCGTTTAAACTCAGCTCTGAATCTTTATAAGTTCCTTCCTAGAGCAGACTGAAATTTTTATTCATTTTAATAAAAATATATGTATTCAGCCCTAACCAGTTTGGCTCAGTGGATAGAGCGTCGGCCAGCAGACTCAGGGGTCCCAGGTTCGATTCCGGTCAAGGGCATGTACCTTGGTTGAGGGCACATTCCCAGTGGAGGGTGTGCAGTGCTAAGGACATGTACCTTGGATGTCCACCTGCTGGCTTAAGGGAGCGGGCCTAAGCTGGCAGGTGGACATCCCCTGAGGGGTCCTGTATTGTGAGAGGGTACGACATGGCACGAATGTCATGCACCGGACTCTAGTTATATTGTAAATCTAGGTAAAACAAATGTATATATTATGGTGATAACTTTAAAGGTTATTAATTAAACTTAATCTGGTTTTAATATTAAATATTTTGTTTAGATCATACGATCCTACTTAATTTATATAATATTTAATCTCTGTAGGCCAATAAAACATTATACCCTAGTGCCATCTGGAGGCAGAAAACACTTATAACATACAGGCAAATACATGAAGACCATACCCATGATTTAAATTATTAATATTTGTAGAGAATGTCGAAACAGGTTTGGCTCAGTGGATAGAAGGTCGGCCTGCCGACTGAAAGGTCCCAGATTCGATTCCGGTCAAGGGCATGTACCTGGGTTGTGGGCACATCCCCAGTAGGAGATGTGCAGGAGGCAGCTGACCAATGTTTCTCTGATCGATGTTTCTAACTCTCTATCTCTCACCCTTCCTCTCTGTAAAAAATCAATAAAATATATTTTTTAAAAAATATTTGTAGAGAAGATATAGTGCAATCTTAGGAAAGGTCCCAGGAAAGGGCTCAATAGAATATTCATCAGCTTTCTAGGTGTGCTCTTTCAGGGTCATGGTCTCGACTGACTGGTCAATGCCAGGGCAGGCGGTCATTAGTCAATGTAGCTGGTCCTGAGGCAGCCACGGCATCACTTGTCTGGTTTTGCTGCTTTTCTGGGCCTGGAGCTGAAATATGACTGAGGCCTAGATGTTGTCTTTAGGGAGGAAAAGGTCAGAGTGGTCTAAACCACCTCACCAACAATATGAAAGATCAGTTATCCAAACCGCATGACTAGTAATATGCTACAGGAGGATAGGTGATCTTGGGGACAAAGTTCTTGTTTCCCCAGTTTTGCCCCTTGCTAGGCACCTGGAGCTTTCTGCACCTGGGCCATCGTCCTTGCTCTGGTGATCTAACAGTTACTTTCCATGGAACCCCAATTTTTTTATTATTTTATTTATTTTTGGTCCACAACTCCCACCAAGAGCAACCCACAGATCCAGTTTGTCACATGATTTTAGCCACCACTCAACTTGAAAATTTTCTGTGTATCAATAATATGCTGTGTGCTTTGACTCGATCGCCTATCAACCCTACACAGTATCATTATTATCCCCATTATGCAGAGGAAGAAACTGAGGCACAGGGGTTTATGCAAGGTGCCTAAGGGCGAGGGGTCCACAGCCATGTCTCAATTTTGGCTCTACTGCTTCCACCCACTAAGGCCAGCACTCTGGAGACTGTGGCCAAGGTCTCAGGACCTGGCAGCCCCAGGTCCTTGGTCCTTTGCCCTTTCTGTTCCTTCTTCCTAGAATGCTCTTCCCTCACCCACCCCCAACGTCCACTCCCAACCTGACTAATGCAATCTCCTCCAGGAAACGTTCCTAACCAAGTCCCCTGTGAGTCCCCCTGTCCTTCTCAGGAGAACTTTGCACATTTCCCAGTTTACATCATCCCAAGAGCTGATATACTCCCTTCCCACCTCCTGCTCCAGCTAGTGAGAGCTGGTGGCCAGAGACCACATTTGGCTGGTTAGGGTGGAATCCCTGGCTCCATGCCACAGCAGACCCTCATTAATATTCACCAACAGGGTGAAGCCAGAATGAGAAAGGGTGCGTGCGCTCTGGCCATCCCACCTTCCCATTTAGAGGCGTGAAGATGGGATCCAAGCTAAAGGTTCAGAAAGTCCCCCTCCCCCCAATGTCAAGTGGTGCATGGGAGTTGCTTGGTGACTTTGGTTGTGTAGTGGGGATGTCTGAGAATTCTGCAAGGATACAGGCTCAGTTGAGACGCAGGCTCCATCACAGACTCTAGGTAGGGCGCTGTGGTTCCCCATGTCCTAATGAGCCTTTATTGCCTGTCCTGGCCCAGTGCAGGGGGGAGGGGGGCCACCATGGCTGCATAACAAAGGCTGGTCTCCCTTCTTCTCACCAAGGACAATAGGCCCCCAGCGTGGAGGAAAGGCCCTTCCCTGGAGGCCCTGTTGCATAACATTTCCCAGGCTCAGAGCCTGAAGAGACTTACAACTCCAGCATTAGGTACATCAAGAGTTTCTTAGGGAGCGTGCATTACTGGAGAGGAGGCACGTCCTGTGGGAAAGATGGTGTGGGCACCCTCCAGCCCTCATGGCAGGTACTAAACTGTCACGTCGGACAGGTCAGGATAGATCCGGGCGCTGCGCATGCCCCACCCCAGACAAGGGGAATGCCTGACACTGGCATGTTTGTGGGGCAGGGCACCAGCCTGTCCTGGAGCCAGCGCGTGTGGAGCACAGGGCAGGGGTCGATGGGTCTGGGGCGGGGCGGATGCGGATTTAGGAGAAGCGGTCTCCCTTGGGTGGCATCTGGCATCTGGCATCTAGGTATAGGATCTGGCCCCAATCACATCTTAGAACAGTCTCCCCCACACTCCCCCCGCCCCATGTGCCCCCCTCACACCCCCTCACACCCCCTCGGGCCAGTTGCGGGATCAGCAGATTCTTGCTGTAATACTTTCAAATACCCCCGCTCCACCCCGCCCTGAACAACTTCGCTTTGGAGAACTCCTGCGGCCAGGAGAGCTAACGCCTGGAATACCGTCAGCTGGAGGAGAGCGCCCCTTCACCCCAACCCCAGCGCCATCTCCCAGCCCCTTCCAGGAGAGTCGGGTGTGAGTGCCTGCACCTCCCGTCCCATCCCCCGGC
>NW_006300377.1:3742835-3755414 GCF_000327345.1 Myotis davidii | reverse complement strand
CTTGGGGCTGGGGGGCTGCTGCGCAGTGCGGGGCGTGAGGGCGGTGGGGTGTGAACCACCTTAGCGGCGTTCATCCAGTCTGCCCGCGGTCAGGCTTTGCGCGAAGCAAGGTTCCTATCTTCTTTCCCTTATAACCTCAGGAGGCAGGAATAGTATTATTTCCATTTTACAAGAGAGGCGCTAAGAGGTTGTCACATAAGCGAGGTCTCCCGTTTGTAAGAGGGAGTCAGGATTGGAACCCAGGTCTGATTCCTTTGCTCCTCCTTCCCCTACCTCCCCTGCCCCAAGATGTTCTGGGAACCTAGCAGCCTGTGCCTCTCCCCTGCTGTGACAATTCAGGAGTCTAGAATTTGGCAGCAACAGCGTGGGGGAGTCTTGGGATGGAGGAAGCGGGCAGGATCAAGCATCATACTTAGTGCGGGTCCCTATTGCTGGCAGGTGGAGCTCGTGCAGGATGCTGACACCCCTCCTGCCACAAACTCCAAAGTTAGAATGAGACCAGAGGAAGGGAGCAGGGACCCGAGGCTTTGGGGACCCTGAGGAGCTGAAGATAGCACCACCACCACCACCACCCCCCCACTGTCTGGGGACAGCCTGTCCCGGACAAAAGGGACGAGGGTCATGGCACAGCTGTGTGACCTTCCGTGGACACGTTCCTCAAATTCTCTGTTCCCATTGGCTCAGGAGCCTCAGTTTGATCTGAATCTTTTTTGGGCCGTGGTCATCCTGGGACTCCGGCTGGGAACAAGAGGGACACGGATGTGTGCGACTAGACAGGACCTGTGCCAGAGCTTAGCAGCCATCCTCCAAAGATCTGCTTTTCGTCCCGACCACCCTGCTGGGCGTGAGCCCTCAGGCCAGTCCCTTCCCCACCCTGCGCCTCAGTTTCCCTGTAGGTAAAAGGGCATGGCCCGCCCCGCTGCGGGCTTGTTGCTCAGCCGGCTGAGAAGGTGCCATGCTGACCGTGTTTTCTGTCTCCCTGCAGACAGAAGCCCAGGAGCCATGGGTGACTGGGGCTTCCTGGAAAAGCTGCTGGACCAGGTCCAGCAGCACTCCACTGTGGTGGGCAAGATCTGGCTGACAGTGCTCTTCATCTTCCGCATCCTCATCCTGGGCCTGGCCGGTGAGTCCGTGTGGGGTGACGAGCAGTCGGATTTCCAGTGCAATACGGCCCAGCCGGGCTGCACCAACGTCTGCTACGACCAGGCCTTCCCCATCTCCCACATCCGCTACTGGGTGCTGCAATTCCTCTTTGTCAGCACGCCCACGCTGATCTACCTGGCCCACGTCATTCACCTGTCTCGGCGGGAGGAGCGGCTGCGGCAGAAGGAGGAGGAGCTGCGGGCACTGCCGCACAAGGACCCCTGCGTGGAAAGGACGTTGGCAGCCATAGAGCGTCAGATGGCCAAGATCTCAGTGGCCGAAGATGGCCGCATGCGGATCCGAGGGGCGCTGATGGGCACCTACGTGCTCAGTGTGATCTGCAAGAGCATCCTAGAGGCGGGCTTCCTGTACGGCCAGTGGCGTCTCTACGGCTGGACCATGGCGCCCGTGTACGTGTGCCACCGCGCACCCTGCCCCCACTCTGTGGACTGCTATGTCTCTCGCCCCACCGAGAAGACTATCTTTATCATCTTCATGCAGGTGGTCGGATTCATCTCCCTGCTGCTCAACCTGCTGGAGCTGGTGCACCTGCTGTACCGCTACCTCACACGGAGACTAAAGGCCCAGCAGGGCCGGCATGCCCCCCTCGCTCAGGGCACCACCCCGGAGCCCTACGCTAACCAGGTCTTCTACCTCCCCATGGGCAAGGAGCCCTCCTCCGAGCCATGCCCCGTCTACAGCGGGCTCTCATCCAGTGAGCAGAACTGGGCCAACCTGACTACAGAGGAGAGGCTGGCTGCTTCTAGGCCACCCCCCTTCCTGGACCCGTACCCTCAGAGTAGCCAGAAATATCCCAGCAGCCATGCTTCTAAGAAACAGTATTTGTAGGAACCTGGGACTTATGTCACCCAACAGCGGGGCCTGGGAAGTCTGGCTGCCTTGGGTTCCCCTTCCTTGAAGGCTCTGCAGAGATGACGAGGGCGGGGGAAGCGGGTGCTTGCTGGCTGTGGGGCCTCACCATCGGTTGTTCTTGGACACCTGGGACCTTCCTGGTGACCAGACGACACCTCATGGTTTCCCCTCCAGAACCTGGCTTTGCCGCAGGCACAGACAGAGCCAGCTCGGGGTGCTCCTGACCGAAGGCTCCGGCCCTCTGTCCTTTTTCACTTTGTTCAGAGGAGCCCGAAGCCAAGTTACTCCACCCCCACCGTCATGGAAGTTTCTCCTCCACCCAGATTGTCCTCACACCCTCTCCTCGCAGGAAGAGGCTGGACCAGGCTGCTGGGTAGGCCTGGATTACACTCACAGAGCCCTGTCATCTCTTTCCTAGTTCCACTGTTGATGCTTCTAAAATAAACAGAACTTGATCACAAGCTAGGTGTGTATATTGATGCGGTCATGATGTGCATCAGGGTGGGAGCTGAGGGGTGGCCTTGCTTTCCCCAGGCTTTCTTTGCTTTTCTGTCCTGGATAATCGGTCTTTGGCCTCTGCAACCCCAACTCCAGCAAGCACCTTTCACCTTCCAACTCATACGCCCCGCCTGGCAGCAGCCCTGAGTCCTAAGCATTCTGCCTTTTGAAATGCCTCAGGCACCATCCTCTTTCATCCTCTGCCTCAGCCCCTCAAGCCAAAGCAGTGTCTGTCCTCAGCCTGCCTCGTGGCCATGGAGTGCCCCAGCCACTCCACCCCTGCCGTGTGCTTCCCCCTGGACACACACACCTGCTCCCAGCGCTGCTGGCCAGCTGCGCCCTTCACAGTCCAGCTCAAATGCACCCCATCCCACCTCATCCTGGGCCCCTTGGTGTTCGAGGAGGCGGGTTTAGATCACTTGCCCCTCCAACCGTGGCCCTTTCTACCCACCAGAAGGAGCAACTCAAACCTGCATCATGTCTCCCACCGCCTAAAACTCACTCAGAACAGACAATGGCAACAGAGAAAGGTGGGAGGGATGGTGGAGGGGCTGAATCTTGCCTCTAAGTCACAAATGTTGCAGGAGAAAATGAACAATTGAACTGGATCTTGACGGGCGAATAGGAGTTCACTGAGTAGGAGAAAACACTGAGTATTCAGGCAGGGAAAAAAGTTCTTGCAAAGGTATGGAGGAGGGGAAGGGTCAGGTGGTTGTGGGAGGTGCTTAGGGCCGGGTGAGCCCTCTAGGAAATGGGAGGAATAGCTGAGGATGAGCCCAGCATTGGTAGAGTTGACCTTCCATGTGGAAGATGACCCAGGTAGAGGGAACGCTCAGGTAGTGGCCCGTGGAGGCAAGCTGGTCGTTCTCCCCTACCCAGGGAGATCTGGAGCTGGGGTTGGAGGAGGGAATGGGGGTCTATCTCACATGGTCACATGCTTCCCATTAACAGCCTTTACAGCAAGTTGCCCATCAAAATAGGTCTCCAAGCCCAGCTGGTGTTGCCCAGTGGTTGAGCTTTGACCCATGAACCAGGAGGTCACATTTCAATTCCCGGTCAAGGCACATGCCCAGGTTGTGGGCTCGATCCCCAGTGTGGAGCATGCAGGAGGCAGCTGATCGATGATTCTCTCTCATTCATGTTTCTGTCTCGCTCTTCTCCCTTCCTCTCTGAAATAAATAAAAACATAAAAACAGAGATAGGTCTCCAAAACACCTGTATCCCTCACCCCAGAACTCATTCACTCACTACTTAACCATCAAGTCTGAATGCTCAGCCTGATAAATGACCAGCTCTCTTACTCTCCCAGCTTCAGTCCCCATTGTTCCCTCTGAATCCCTGAGATCCAATAGCTCAGTGTTCCCGTCTCCCCAGACTCATCCAGTATGTCCCCACCCTGCTCCTTTGACAACCTGGAGTACCTCTTCTTATGCACTTCTGAACTTCATCAGTCCTTTAGACACTACTGGACCCTGGCAAAGGCAGAGCCTGGATGCAGAAAAAAGAGTAAGATGAGCTGTGACATCAGAGGGTCCTCAATTTAAACCATGCCTCTAACATGTACAAAACCTTGTGGTCTTAGGTCAATCATTTCACTTCTCTGAGACTCCATTTTCTCATCTATAAAATTTAGATAATATCACCTGCGTCACAAGGGATAAGAAATAAAAATAAAAAAGCATATGAATATGCCTGGCGCCTAGAATGCATGCGATAAAATTCACCTCACCCTCTCCAGCAAAGCCATCATAGGTTCTTTCTCCAGGAAGCCCTCCCTGACTTCCCCAGCCAGCCTCCAGTGATGATCTCTACCTCTCAGGAATCTGGACCGCTGCTTAGTATGTTTATTTCATCTCCCCAGTGAATCTCTAAGAATCACCAGGGAGACACTTATATTCCCCCTGGGCCTAACCCTGCCTTCACTTTGGCTATTGATGATAAGGTATTGAGTGAGACTGGGCAGAAAGTAGGCTGCTCACTCATTGGAAGGGCATGATCCAGGAGGCTGAGGTCCTCTTCTAAAGGATCCGTCCCCAGCCAGGGTGAGAGGCCTTGGGGCTGTGGTCAGTAAAGGGCCCACGTACGGACTTTTGGCAAGGCTAGGGTTGAGACCTAGGCCGGTGCCAATGCAAACACAAGAGCAAATGGGCTGGGACTGAGGGGGGGGGGCGGGGGGCTGGTGTTTAAGGGCAAGGATAGTGTATTGGGAATAGAGGGCCACACAGAATGGTGTGGGGGCAGTGCTGCAGGGAGAAGACATCCGGTGAGGAGTGGCTGTCAGCGTCATCCCACAGGTGTTCATTTCCTAGCGCTGTTATAACACAGACTAGGGCCTTCAAAAACAGATACTTATTCTCTCACAGTTCGGGAGGCTGGAAGGTCGAGGTGTGGGCAGGGTTGGTTCCTTCTGAGAGCTGTGACGGAGAATCTGTTCCATGCCTTTAGCTTCTGGTGGGTGGCTGGTGTTCCTTGGTTTATAGAAGCATCTCCCCCATCTCTGCCTTCCTCTTCACACACTGTCCCTGCGCATGGGTCTGTCTCTGTCTAAACTTATTTTTATTTGATTGATAAATATATCTTTATTGATTTCAGAGAGAAAGAGAAAGGGAGAGAGAGCTAGAAACATCAATCACGAGAGAGAATCATTGATAGGCTGCCTCCTGCATGCCCCACACTGGAGATCAAGCCCGAAACCCGGGCCTGTGCCCTGTCCAGGAATCGAACTGTGACCTCCTGGTTCATAGGTCAACGCTCAACCACTGAGCCAACTGGCCGGGCTAAACTTCTTTTGGATTTATTTATTGATTTATTGATTGATTGATTGATTGATTAAATATATTTTTATTGATTTCAGAGAGGAAGGGAGAGGGAGAGGGAGATGGAAACATCAATGATGAGAGAGAATCATTGATTGGCAGCCCTCTGCACGCTCCCTACTGGGGATGGAGCCCACAACCCAGGCATGTGCCCTTAACCAGAATCAAACCAGGGACCCTTCAGTCCGCAGGCTGACGCTTTATTCACTGAGCCAAACCAGCTAGGGCTAAACTTCTCTTTATAAAGACACTAATCACATTGGATTAGGGCCACCCTAATGACTTCATTTCAACTTGATCACCTCTGTAAAGACCCTATTTCTAAATAAGGTCATTCGGAGGTACTGGTGGTTGAGACTTCAGCATACCTTTTGGGGGTAGACAATTCAACTATACTACCACTCTACCAGCCCCACCTCACCTCCAAGCACTTGTTGGGGAAGGCCGAGGACAACGTTAAGTATATATTGGACTCAGGCATCTCCCTGGTGATGTGGCCTGGATGGAACACAGAAGGTTCACATCTCACTTCTTCCTTCTTTGTCCTCCCACCAGCCTATCCTTCACACCATCAAAATCGAAGTGGGGTACAGGCAACTCTCAGTCCCAGGAGGAGCCATAGGAGGTTGACTCCTGGCACCCATCCTGCACAGTCACTTGACTGTGGTCCTTTCCCCTCTCTGGGCCTCACTTTCCCTATCGTGAAATATAAGTGTTGGGTGAGACACAGACATATGGCTGTTAAGTATGAGGAGCATTGCATGGAGGAACTTGTCACTCATCATTGACCTGAAGCTCACAGGTGATATGCTATTTTCCATGAATTAAAACAGATTCAAGATTGTTTCTATAATAGGATATATCCCAGTCACTTGAGTTCCACATTGCCTTCCTGAGTAAGAAGAAGAAAAAAAGGGTTTGGAGTTATGTGGAGTGCACTGGGAATTCTGCATAACCCCAAGTCATCTTATCTGGGACCCATGGGAGCATGTGAATGTCATGGGCATGCATAAACGAAGTAGACAGTGGTTGGGCTGAGTGAGGGCAAAACTTCCTCCTAGCCCGGCCGGTGTGGCTCAGTGGTTGAGCGTCGACCTATAAACTGGGAGGTCACAGTTCAATTCTGAGTCAGGGCACATGCCCAGATTGCAGGTTCGATCCCCGGTGTGGGGGCGCACAGGAGTCGGCCAATCAGTGATTCTCTCTCATCATTAATGTTTCTTTCTCTCCCTCTCCCTTCCTGTCTGAAATTAATAAAAATGTATTAGAAGAAGAAACAAAAACTTCCCAATTGAACATGCCTGCTCACTGACCACTAGGTTGCTGACCTCATGATTCTCACAGTGACCTCCAGGGCCTTGCCTGGGGCACCTTCATTTCCTTTTCACGTCAAGCTCCGCATGACCACTGATGTTTGCAGGAAGAGGAGTCCACCACGGGGCTGTTGGAACTTCTGCCTCCACCTTCCAGCTTCTCCCACCAGCCCTGGCTCTGACCTCAAGGGCCATACGAGGCTTAGGTGCTCTGCTCTCTCCATACAAACACTGCAGCCCCGCGGAGAAAGCCACCAGGCCTGTCCTGGGCCTGCGCTTCTCCTACTCCTCCAGCGGGCTCTGATTTCCAGAAGTCTCTGGCAAACCTGCAGCTTGTCTACTTTCCTCGTAACACGTGTCGCCCTTCTCTGGGTGCTAGACATCGTACTCCGAGTGATCAGAATCCAGATGATCACCTCTTGCCTCAAAACTTCTACCTTTATTTTTTTATTGAATTTATTGGGGTGACATTGGTTTGCAAAACCATATAGGTTTTAAGTGTACAACTCAATAAAACATAATCTACTCACTGCATCGTGTCCCATTACCCCAAGCAAAGTCTCTTGTAGTCCCCATTTTTCCTCCCTTTGCTCACATCCACCTAGCCCCAACCCTCGTTCCCTCTGGCTGTCACCACACTGTTGTCTGTGTCTATGTGTTATATGTGTGCTAGAGGCCCGATGCACGAATTTACTAGTATGCATGGGTGGGGTCCCTCGGCCTGGCCAGCGATCAGTCCCGATCAGGGCCTATTGGGTCCGGCTGGCTGGGGAGGGACTGCAGGAGGGCTCCAGGGTGTGTTTGGCCCTCTCGCCCAGTCCCAATGGGCCCAGGAGCAACTAACCTACCGGTCAGAACATCTGCCCCCTGATGGTCAGTGAGCATCATAGCAACTGGTTGAACGGTCAACAGAATGGTCAACCGATTGGTCAGACACGTAGCATATTATGCTTTTATTATATAGGATATGTTTTTTGGTTAACCCCTTCACCTTCTACATCCAGTGCTCCCCCCGACAGCTGTCAGTCTGTTCCCTGTATCTATGCCTCTGTTTCTATTTTGCCCATCAGTTTATTTTATTCATTAGATTCCACATATAAGTGAGATCATATGGTATTTGTCTTTCTCTGACTGGCTTATCTTACTTAGAATAATAATCTCCAGGTGCATCCAAGCCATCAAAAAGAGGTAAAATTTCCTTCTTTTTCAGAGGCGCATAGTATTCCATTGTGTAAATGTACCATAGCTTTTGTTACCCACTCATCTGCTGATGAGCACTTGGGCTGTTTTCAGATCCTGGCTATTTTAAATAATGGTATAATGAATGTAGGGGTGAATATATTCTTTCAAATTAGTGTTTCCGGTTTCTTAGGACACATGCCCAGAGGTGGGATCACTGGGTCAAAGCAGTTTCATTTTTAATTTTTTGAGGAAACTCCATACTGTTTTCCACAGTGGCTGCACCGTCTACATTCCCACCAATAGTGCACAAGGGTTCCCTTTTCTTCACATCCTCACCAGCACTTGCTGTTTGCTGATTTGTTGATGATAGCCATTCTGGCAGGTATGAAATAATATCTCATTGTGGCATGTTTTTTAAAATATATTTTTATTGATTTCAGAGAAGAAGGGAGAGGGAGAGAGAGATAGAAACATCAATGATGAGAATCATTCATCAGCTGCCTCCTGCAGTCCACTGGGGATTGAGTCCGCAACCTGGGCATGTGCCCTTGACTGGAATCGAACCCAGAACCCTTCAGTCCACAGGCCTATGCTGTATCCACTGAGCCAAACCAGCTAGGGCTCGTTGTGGTTTTAATTTGCCGCTCTCTGATGATTAGTGACATTGAGCACTTTTTCATATGTCTATTGGCCATGCCCATCTTTAAATTGGGTTGCTTGTCTTTCTGGTGTTGAGTTGTATGAGTTCTTTATATATTTTGGAAATTAACCCCTTATCAGATATATCATTGGCAAATATGCTCTCCCATACAGTGGGTTCCCTTTTCTTTGTTAATGGTTTCTTTTGCTGTGCAAAAGCTTTTTAGTTTGATTTAGTCCTATTTGTTGTTGTTTTTTCCTTTGTCTCCCTTAACCAAGGAGATACTAGTATATCAGCAAAACTATTGCTATGTGAGATGTCTGCGATTTTTACTGCTTATTTTTCTTCTAGGGTTTTTATGATTTTTCAACTTACATTTAAGTCTTTTATTCATTTTGAATTTATTCTTGTATATGGTATAAATTGGTGGTCTAGTTGTAGTTTTTTGCATATACCTGTCCAATTTTCCCAACACCATTTTCTGAAGAGACTGTCTTTACCCCATCATATGTTTTTGCCTCTTTTGTCAAATATTAATTGAGTGTAATGGCTTGGGTTTATTTCTGGATTCTCTGTTCTGTTCCCCTGATCAATATGCCTGTTCTTATGCATGCTGTTTTGATTACAGTGGCTTTGTAGTATAGTTTGATATCTGGTATTGTGATCCCCCCAACTTTGTTCTTCTTTGTCAAGATTGCTGAGGCTACTTGGGGTCTTTTTGGATTCCATACATTTTTGGAATATTGTTCTATACCTGTGAAATGTGCCATTGGAATTGCATTGATTCTATATAATGCCTTGGGTAATATGGATATTTTAATTCTTCCAATTCATGAACACAGTATATGCTTTAACTTATTTGTATCTTTCTTAATTTCTTCTTCAATATCCTATAATTTTCTGAGTACAGGTCTTTTACCTCTTTGTTTAAATTTATTTTTAGGTACCTTATTTTTTTGTTGCAATAGTAAATGGGGTTTTCTCAATTTCTCTTTCTGACAGTTCATTACTGGCGTATAAAAATGCCACCAATTTCTGAATATTAATTTTGTATCCTGCTACTTTGCCAAATTTATTTATTAAATCTATTAGTGGGTTTTTTTGGTGGCGCCTTTAAGGTTTTCTCTGTACAATATCATGTCATCTGAGAATAATGACGGTTTTACTTTCTCCTTTCCAATTTGGGTGCCTTTTATGTTTTCTTCTTGTCTGATGGCTTGGCGAGGACTCCAGTACTATGCTTAATAAGAGCGGTAGAAGTAGACATCCCTGTCTTTGTTCCCCATCTTAAGGGAAATGCTTTAGTTTTGCCCATTGAGTATGATGTTGGCTGTGGGTTTGCCATGTATGGCCTTTATTATGTTGAGGTATGATCCCTCTATTCCCACTTTGCTGAGAGTTCTTATCATAAATGAGTGCTGGATTTTATAAAATGCTTTTTCTGCATCTATTGATATGATTATGTGATTTTTAATCCTTCATTTTGTTTAGGTGATGCATCACATTTATTGATTTGCAAATATTGTACCAACCTTGCATTTCCAGAATAAATCCCACTTGATCATGGTGCATGATCTTTTTAATATATTGCTAGGTCTGGCTCACTAATATTTTGCTGAAGATTTTAGCATTTATGTTTATTAGGAATACTGGCCTATAATTTTCTTTCTTTGTAGTGTTTTTATCTGGGTTCCAACTTAGTGTAATGCCGGCTTCATAAAAAGAGCTTGGAAGTCTTCCCTCCTCTTGAATTTTTTGGAATAGTTTGAGGTGGATAGGTGGTAGTTCTTTGAATGTTCAGTAAAATTCGCCTGTGAAGCCATCTGGTCCAGAACTTTTGTTTGCTGTGAGTTCTTTTTTGTTGTTGTTGTTGTTTTTTTAATTTTTATTACTACTTCAATTTCATTACTTGTAGTTGGTCTATTCAGGGCTTTTTTATTCTTCCTGATTCAGTTTTGGAAGATTATATGTTTCTAGGAATTTATCCATTTCACCCAGGCTGTCCAATTTGTAGGCATATAGTTCATAGTATTTTCTTACAATCCTTTGTATTTTTGTATGTCAGTTGTCACTTCCCCTCTTTCATTTCTGATTTTATTTGAGTCCTCTCTTTTATTTCCTTCATGAATTTGGTTAAAGGTTCATCAATCGTGTTTGTCTTTTCAGAGAACCAGTTTTGGGGTTCTTTTTTCATTGATCTTTTATATTGTGTTTTAGTCTCCATGTCATTTATTTCCACTCTGATATTTATTATTTCCTTTCTTCTACTTACTCTGGGCTTTGTCTGTTGTTGTTTTTCTAGTTCTTTTGGGTGTAGGGTTAGATTGTTTATTTGAGATATTTCTTGCTTCTTGAGGTAAATGTAATGCTATGAACTTCCTTTTCTGGACTGCTTTTGCTGTGTCCCATAGATTTGGGGTTGTTGAGTGTTCATTTTCATTTGTTTGCGAGTAATTTTTATTTCTTCTTTGATCTCACTGATAACCCATTCATTGTTTAATAACATGCTATTTAGCCTCCATGTGTTCAAATGTTTCTCAGTTTTTTATTGTAGTTAATTTTTAGTTTCATACCACTGTAGTCCAAGAAGATGCTTGATATGATTTCAATCTTCTTGAATTTGTTAAGACTTATTTTGTGTCCTAACATATGGTCTATCTTTGAGAATGTTCCATGGACACATGCTGCTTTGGGATGAAATGTGTTATCTAAAGTTGCTGTTGCCTTGTGGATTATTTTTGTCTGGAGGATCTATCCATTGATGACAGTGGGATGTTAAAATCCTCTACTATAGCCCTAGCTGGTTTGGCTCAGTGGATAGAGTGTTGGCCTGCAGACTGAAGGGTCCTGGGTTCGATCCCGGTCAAGGGCACATGCCCAGGTTGCAGGCTCTGTCTCCAGTGCGGGGGCCATTCAGGAGGCAGCTAATTAATGATTCTCTCTCATCATTGATGTTTCTATCTCTCTCTCTTCCTTCCTCTCTGAAATCAATAAAAATATTGTTAAAAAGAAAAAAAATAATAAATTACATTAAAATCTTTAATTAAAAAGACTTAAAAACTAAAAAGAAAAAATCCTCTACTATGACTGTATTGCTGTCAGTCTCTTCCTTACTGTCCCCCAAGATTTTTTTATATATATTTAGGTGCTCCTATGTTGGGTGCATATACTAGTATGTTTACAAGGGTTAATCCTCTTGTGGGATCGATCCCTTCGGTATTATGTAGTGACCTTCTTTGTCTCTTTTATGACCTTTGTTTTGAGGTCTATTTTGTCAGATAAAAATATTGCTACCTCAGCTTTTTTTTTCATTTCCATTTCCATGGAATATTTTTTTCCATCCTTTCACTTTCCGTCTGTGTGTATCTTTTGTTCTGAGGTAGGTCTCTTGTAGAGAGCACATATGGAACATGGTTTTCTTATCCATTCAGCTACCCTATATCTTTCGATTTGAGCATTTAATCCATTTACATTTTAAAACTTCTACCTTTATTAAAGCAACCTAGGACTACATTAACTTTTCTATTTTCTTCTCTTTTGCATATATATAGAAATTTTTATTCAGATTATAAAGGTAATGCATAATCATTACAGACAATGAGATCCTATTCCCCAGGGGTAACAACAGTTAATATCCAGAACTAATTCCTTCCACCCTCCTCCATACATATTTTTAAATAAAATCTGAGTAAAAGTGTACCTATAATTTCATATTCTGCTTTTTTCATTTTACATTAAATTATAAACCTTTCCCTCATGTCATAAATCTTTGGAGACACCACTTAATGGCTTTATCATTGCCTATTTAAATGTAATCCTGATATTGAATTTTTAGATTGTTTACAACTAATTTTCCTCTATTATAAATTGTGCTAGGGTGCAGATGCCTGTACATAAATGTTTTCCAAACTGCCTATTTCCTTAAAAGACAAACATTCCAAGAAGTGAAATTACTGGGTCAAAAGGTATGAAATTTTAAATTTAAAAAAGTTAGGGGCTTTTTTCTGATTATGAAAGTAATTCATTGTGGGTGATTCAGAAATACAGAAAAGCACAAGTCACTTACAAGAAGTGAAAGCACCAGCTGCCTCTGAGAGTGGGAGAGAAGGTGGAG
>NW_006300377.1:3727860-3742466 GCF_000327345.1 Myotis davidii | reverse complement strand
CCACCCCCGCCCTGTGGAGGACCCGAAGCTTCTTCCCTGGGAAACGCCGAGCACAGTAGAGGGTGGACACACCATAGAGGAATGAACTGAAAGTTCACATACTGAATGGTGAGACCCTCAGCTTTCTCCCCGCAAGTGGCCCCAGGAATGCTGGTTGATTGATGGTTAAGGCTATAAAAAGAGGTTCTAATCTAGACTGTGGTTTGTGGAAGGCGGCCTGGGGGATGTGAGCTGCAGCACCTGAAAGGTGAGGAGGAAGGATCCAGAGTAGAGTTGGGAAGAGCATCTCAGCAGAGGGAACAGCATCCGCCCAGGCTTTGAAGAAGAAGGAAGGGGCTCACTATACTCACTGCTCAGGATTATTTTTTATATGAACGACAAGATGCTTTCCAGAAAAAGTTACCTGTGCATTCAATAGCACTGTATTTTCAAGGCACCCATACCGCATTATTAAAATGTTTAAATTCCTTTGTTTATTCATTAGTAAGCAGGTAAAAATATGGGATCACCTTTCAGTGCATAGGCATTGATTTTTAGTGAGGCTAGCATTTTAACATATACTTCCTCAGTACTTGTGTTTCTTCTGTATGTTTTCTGCCCATTTTTCTCTCATAATCATATCAATAAATGCAAAGAAAGCATTTGACAAAATCCAACACCCATTCATGATAAAAAAAACTCTCAGTAAACTCAGAATAGAGGGGAACTTTCTCAACCTGATAAAGAATATCTACAAAAAGGTAAAACAATAGCTCACACCAGACTTAATGGTGAGAAAGTAGATTTCCCAGTAAGATTAGGAGCAAGGCAAGGATGTCCCCTCTTACTACTTCCTTTGTTGTATTCAAAGGAGTTGAAAATTAAGGCCTCACAAAAATGTACACTCAAATGTTTACAGCAGCTTTATTCGTCATTGCCAAAACGTGGAGACCACTGAGGTGTCCTTCAGTAAATGAACGGGTAAATAAACTGTGGTACATTCGGACAATGGTGTATTATTCAGCACTAAAAAGAATAAAGCTATAAAACCATGAAGAGACATGGAGGAGGCGGAAAAGGAGACATATGTAATACTTTCAACAATAAAGAATTTTTTTTTAAAAAAAGGAAGACCTGGAGGAGTCTTAAATGCATAGTGGTTAGTAAAAGAAGCCAACCTGAAAAGGCTACATACTGTATGAGTCCAACTATATGACATTCTGGGAAAGGCAACGTTATAGAGACATTAAAAAACAACAGCGGTTGCCAGAGATTAGGGAGGCGAGAGGAATGAGGAAGCATAGCACGGATGATTTTAGGGCAATGAAACTATTTCCTATGACATTATAATGGTGGGCAAACTACGGCCCGCGGGCCGGATCCGGCCCGTTCGGCTGTTCTATCCGGCCCGCGGAGCCGAAAGAGCGGAGGGTTCTCTTGCCCTCCCCTCCGCTCCTTCACCAGCAGCAGTGTTAACATGTATTAGTTCACACCAACACTCCATCCATGCTTTTGTTCCGGCCCTCCGGTCCAGTTTAAGAACCCATTGTGGCTCTCGAGTCAAAAAGTTTGCCCACCCCTGCCTTATACAGTTGTCAAAACCCATAAAATGTGCAACACCAAGAATGAACCCTAATGTAAACTACACACTTGGGTGATGATGATGTATCAATGTAAGTCCATCGACTGTAACAGATGTACCACTCTGGTGTTGTATATTGTTGGTGGGAGAGGCTGGAGTGGGTGGGTGGGGAAGGAGGCAGGGGCTATATGGGAGCTCTCTGTACTTTCTGCTCAATTTTTCTATGAACCTAAAACCCCTTTGTAAAACTACAACAAAAAACAACGAAGTCTATTTCAAAATAAAAGTAAAAAGGATGGAAAAAATATACCATGCAAATACAACAGTTGAGTGGCCATATGACTATAACTTTAGAACAAGAAATGTGACCAGGGATAAAAGGGACATCTCTGATTCCAGGATATAGAGGGATCCTAAGTGGGTATGAATGTACCTAGTGATAGAGTCTCAAAATACATGAAGCAAAAGCTGACACAACTATTAAAAACAAGACAACAGAGAGGTTTGATTCCGGTCAAGGGCCTGTGCATGGGTGGAGGGCTCGATCCCCAGTGGGGGACATGCAGGATGCAGCCAATCCACGATCCTCTCTCATCATTGATGTTTCTAGCTCTCTTTCTCTCTCCCTTCCTCTCTGAAATCAATAAAAATATTTTTTAAAAAAAACAACAACAAGACAACAGGCATAAAATGGAGTCACTTAAGCTGACATACATCACCAAACCAAGACTTACAGTTTCAGCTCACTCAGAAATGGAATCTTTAACCAGTCAATCAGGAATCGCCCGATCAGCACTACTTAAGTAATCAACCTGATGACCCCTCCTTTCTCCTAAAGCAGAGGTGGGGAAGGTTTGGCCCACAGGCTCTGTAAGGCCTGCAAAATCATTTGGTTTGGCCCTGCCAAGGCATTAGGGGTGAGTTAATTAAATATTTGACCTAAAACAAATAAATAAAATAAAATAATAAAATAGCAATGAAAACAAAAAAATAAAGGTAATAAGTAATAAATTAATAATTAAACATTTGACCAAATATAGCAGGCTAATTTTTAAGTTGATAATTCTGAATGGCCTGTAATGATGTTATAAATATCCAAGTGGCCCTTGGCAGAAAAAAGGTTCCCCACCTTTGCCTAAAGTTATGTAAGCTGCAATAACCAACCTGCTTTTTTTGCCTAGAATCACTTCTTTGTTCCCACTCCCTTCTTCCTATAA
Source organism: Myotis davidii (assembly GCF_000327345.1). Lineage (NCBI taxonomy): Eukaryota > Metazoa > Chordata > Mammalia > Chiroptera > Vespertilionidae > Myotis > Myotis davidii. The sequence goes on along the minus strand of NW_006300377.1, from coordinate 3,739,688 downwards.
AAATCTTTCATTTTGTAAAATTCTTTCAAGCTCCTTTCTGACTGCTAGATTGGATGCTGTCCGACTCATGAATCATTAAATAACACCAGTAAGATCTTCAAAATTAACTCTGTTGAATTCTGGGTATTTTTTAAAACAAGGAAGAGACAAATCTATAATTACAGCTGAATATTTCAGTTGTCTTCTTTCAGTAACTGATAGAACAAATAAACCAAAAAATTGTCCTATATAATAAAAGCCTAATATGCAATTCGACCAAACAGTGGAACAACCAGTTGCTATGACATGCACTGACCACCAGGGGGTAGACGCTCAATGCAGGAGCTGCCCCCAGCCCGCAGGCCCCACGCCAGCCAAGGTGGGTCCCAGTAAGGGACCCCCAATCGCCCCACCAGTCGTTCTGCAGAGGGAGGCAACCTGCAGCAGCGGCGGGTGGGGCTGGCAAGTGGGTGGCACCAGGCCAGCCAAGGCGGTCCCCCTGTTACCCCGCTGGTCGCCCCACAGATCAGCCCTGATCACCGACCTGGCCTAGGGACCCTGCTCGTGCAAGAATTTCATGCAACAGGACTCTAGTAAGGATATAAAAGCCTTTAACAACATTATCGAGCAATTTGACCCAATTAACATTATACAATTCTCCTTCTATTAAGAACAGAATACAGTATTTTTTAACTGCACATGGAACATCATCAAGATAGGTCATATATTGGACCATAACACCAATCTTGATAAATTTAAAAGTATTGAAACCATATAAAATATGTTTTTGACCACAATGGACTTGAACTTGAAATCAATGGTAGATACCCAGTAAAAAGAAGAGAAATTCTTGGGTTGGGTAAAGATTTGTGAACTTAGGTTAGGTAAAGATTTCTTAGATAGAACACAAAAAGCACAAGCTGTAGAGGAAAAAATTAATATATGTGAAAAAAAATTAATATATGTGACTTCATCAAAAAGTAGCAACTAAAATACATGCAAAGATGCTCAATAACATTAGTAATTAAGGAAATACAAATTACAACCATCATGAAATACCACTACAAAAAAACACTAGAAAGGCTAAAATGAAAAAAGACTGATCATACCAATAACATGGACGAATCTCAAAAACATGCTAATGGGGGGAAAGACATAAAAGACAATATCATACATGGTTTCATTCATGAAATTCTAGAAAGGACAAAACTTCAGTGAGGGAAGGCAGACTGATGGTTGCCAGTTCCCTGAGCCGCAAAGTAGGAATCATCTCCATTAGTACATTCCTCACAGGATTTTTGCAAGAATTAAATGAGCACAGTATCTGCACATGGGAAGAGTTCATTCATTGTGAGCTATATTTTTTAATCATTGATAGGTGTGTGACAGAGCCTGCTAGAGCTCACCCTTATCATGCTGTCCTCTTCTTCCTGGACATACTGTAGACCCCACTTCTAGTCTCCTTGCATCTAGATCAGGCCATGCAACCCGTTCTCACACGGAATGTAGAGGAATGTAGATGAAAGTGATCTGAGTTATCTCTGCACAAGGCAGCTAAGAATGGCTGCTTTCTCCATGCTCTGTTTGCTGGAGGACGGAGAGGATCCAGTGGAGGATTCTGAGACCCTAGAAGATGATGGAACCACAATATGGGAGGAGCCTGGCTGAATTGTGAAACAAGCAAAAAATATAAACCTTTATTGCATTAAGCCATAAAGAACTGGGTGAGTTGTACATGTTGTTAACCTCACCCGAGGATATTTTTGCAATGGTTTTTAGAGAGTGCAAGGGAGGGTGAGAGACAGAGAGAAACATCAATGTGAGAGGAACACATCACATGAGCCCTTACCAGGACAGGGGATGGAGCCTGCAATCAAGGTACGTGCCCTTGACCGGAATTGAACCTGGGACCCTTCGGTCTGACGCTCTATCCGCTGAGCCAAACTAGCTAGGGTGAGTTGGATAAGTTTTTATGGTTAGTATTGTTGTTACAGCATTAGTCTATCTGACTAATCCAATATACGTATACGGCGGAGTAAGGCAAAAGTATCTTTTCACTTGTGAGTACACAAAAACTGTTTATTCTTGTATGATTATTTATTAATTATTGTATTATTTTCATACAAACAACTGTAAACTTACTTTTTCCCCACCCTATGTACATATATACACCCATAGATATGTAGACCCATATACAATACTAGTGGCCTGATGCACGAAATTCGTGCACATGAAAAGGGAATTAATTAGAGGAAATACTTTAATATTGCTATTTGCCCTTTCTCTGTAATAGAAGTGTCAGAGAAGAAAGAAAATTAGTAAAATGTATATGAAAATCTCCCTCCTGTCAGAGTCTGGGGCGTGCTGTGGGACCCAGAGTCAAGTCCTCGCCCACCCATGTGCATCTCGAAATCATGAAAGACCCAGACCTGGCCGGCCCCAACACCATTGGGTGAGATCCAGACCTGGCCAGCCCCACCCCCATCAAGCCCTGCCAGGTGGGGGGGCGCAACCTCAGGTCCCCCGACCCAGTGCCAGAGCAGGGGGTGTGGCCTGAGGTCCCCTGTCAAGCCCTGCTGGGCCAGGGACGCAGCCTTAGGTCCCCTGCCCCAGCTCAGTGCCATGCAGCCTCAGGTCCTTGCTGATCACTCATTATGGCTCATTACGGGAACCCCGCCTCCACTGTGGGCACAGCCATCTTATGATGGTGTGAGGGTCAATTTGCATATTACCTCTTGATTATATAGGATTACATAGGATTGCTCTATCCTTATCCTTCCTACTCTGAAAACTCTGAAGTACTAAGTACTTCCTACTCTGAAGTAAGGTTCAGAGAGGTTAAGTAACCTGCTGAAAATCACACAGCCACCAGGTAGCAGAGCTAGAAATTAAACTTATCCATATGTTTGCTCTTTCATTTATTTAGCCAACAAATTATCTCTGCTGCCTGCTCTGTGGCAGGCCCTGTGGTGGGCCTGAAGACACAAAGACACAGGGAGACAACAGTCTTCTGGGTGCTTGTGGGGAAACAGACCTGTGACTCATTAGCTACAGCCCCAGGCAGGACGAAGCCTGTGTGATGCCGGTCCCTCTCTCGTCCCTCCCCCAGCTCTGCTATCTCCCAGAGCTGCGGAACCCCAGCAACAGCCCAGAAACGTTTCCTGAGGCCTCTGTTTTCCTTGGCCCCACGGTGGGAGACAGTGCCCAACAAGGTGGAAAACAAGACGGGTTGGGAGAGGTGAGGAGGGAGCAGACCTCCCCGCAACCTGTCCCTGTCCCTGGTGGGAGTGGGAGAACAAATGGGGCTGCCCTTCCACCCTCCCACCCCCAGTCCATCCAGACCATTGTTCCCTTGTTGTGACAGGGGGTTCGGCTCACTGCGCGCAGACCAGGGGCTTCCTCCCCAGCCGGCCGTGCTTGGACAGCTGGAGGAAACAGGCGGCGGGGCAGCCAGCTCTCCATCCAACAACAACAGGCTGCCTGCCCGCTGGCCGCCTTGCTGGGGGGCCGGCCTGGAGCCAGAGAGGCCACCCCACTCCACCCCGCCACTGGCAAAACATGTTTTCTTGTTTTCTGAGGGGGAGGAGGGAGCCCGTACCCATCCTGAGCAAACACGGGAGCTGATAAGCCCGGAGAGCCGGGCTGCCAGGCTGCCAGCTGGGTCTGCCCAGGCAGGGCCGGGCCAAACCCACCCTGAAGGTCACTCAGGCCAGAATGCCAGGTTCAGAGTGAGAGTGGGGACAATGAGCAAGGTCCTCACCCAACCCCCAAGTCTCCCTTCACTGAAAATGAAGACCCAGTGGATGCCAGGCCCCAAGGACCGTCGTTGACCTCAGATGTACAGTGGGCTAAGCTTTGAGAGCTGGGGGCCTGCTTCTCAGTCAGACTCTATGCCAGGCCCCTGCCCAGCATCACCGCTTTCAGTGCTCACAGGGAGTATGAAAGGTAAAGATCCCTGCCCCTCGCCTTTGTCTGATGAGGAGCCTGAGGCTCAGGGAGGCAAAATAACTTGTCCAAGGCCACACAGTGAGTGGCCCACATCTCCCAGACCAGAGTCCGTGTTCTTTGCATCATGCCCTAGCCCTTCATGTTTGTAGGCTGCTACGTTAATATCCTGGGCTGCTGGGGAGCCATTATCAACCTGCCATTGCTATCCCTCATTTTTTATCAGGAAACTCAAAACAAACCCATTGGGTTAATATCTTAGTTTGGAGTCCCCCCCAAAGTAGACCCTGAGGTAAGGGTTTGAGTACAAAGCAATTTTTCTTCTGGAGCTGATCCCAGGAGCTCCCATGGGGAAGAGAGATAAGAAAGGGAGGAATCTGACCGCTGTGGGCATCTGGGGCTCAGCCCCACCGGGGACCTCTGGGACACAGCATAGAACAAGACTGTCCCCTGAGAGGCAAGGAAGCTGAAATATTTATCCACCACTCCCACCCATTCTTAGAGAAGTGCTGCTCCTGGCACCTTAACTTTTTAAGCTTCCAGACTGCGCTGTGAGGGGACTGAGCATGCTCCTGAAGCCAGAGAAAGTCCTCAGGAGAAAAGATGCAAGTTGACATGACAGCAGGTGCAGGAATAGTCAGTGTCAAGGGGACATGCGTGGGGCCCTGACAGCCCCTGCTGCAACTAGTACAACAGAGAGCATCACCTCGGAATTAATAAATTAGTAATATGTTCTTAAGATCAAGCGAAAAGGCTTTTCTAGCAGTCCAGAGGAGGAAGCACAACCCGCTCAGCCTCCCATAAGCGTTCCAGGGATCACTGAAGAAAATGTTCAAAACTGAGTTTTGCACAGAACTCAGATTGAACACTAATCTAAGCACCACGCATTTTGCATCGCATGAATGGCCCTAATTCTTCACCCCTCCCTGAACCCACCGCCTTTGTCATTTGACTTTGTAGTTTTTCTCACTGCAGACATGGGCCTACTTCCCTATCCCTTGAATCTGGGCTGGCCTTGTGGCCCGCTTTGACCAAAAAAATGCAACGGAAGTGCCCATGGGCCCCTTCTGAGCCTAGGCACTGAGGCCTTACATGTTTGCATCTGCTCTCCGTCAAGAGAACATGCCTAAGGAAGGATGAGGGGCATGTGGAGCAGGGAAGAGCCACCAGTCACCCCACCAGAGCCAGTCTAGATCAGCCGACGGCCAACGAATCCCTCAAATGTGAATGAGCCCATCCAAGATCAGCAAAGCTGCCTGGCCAGCCCCCCAGTTTACTCCCAACCTATGACCCGTAAACTCTCATTGTCATACACCACTGAGATTGTATGGTTATTAATGCATACTTGATTACCTTCAAGGGCAGCCTATTCCCAACAACTTTTCATATTTGGGGCTCACATCTCTCCGTGTCCTTCAAAAAAATTCCTAGATCCACACAAAAGTGACCCAATCTCTCTCCTGGGTCCATCTGCAAGTTCATATGGATGTCATCCAACCACTTCCAAGTCAGCATGTCCAACATGAAAAGCTGCTCCTCTCTCTCTCTCTCTCTCTCTCTCTCTCTCTCTCTGCTTTGCACAGGCAATCTCTGAAATCTTGTTCTACACTGAAATCGTTGCCACATCATGACAATTCCACTTCCTCAGAATCACACATCAGTCTCCAGTGCTGGCCTCATCACTCTGGCCTAGATCCCTACAACGTTGCCTCCCTGCCAGCAGGGAGTCTTGCCCCACCATTCCTTCCTCCACACCAGCTGCAGCATCCACTCAGCCTCCTTTCATTCAAAGAATGTCACCTTGCACCTACTCTGTCCTAGCAACTGTGCTGAGGATGATGAAATAAAAGGCAGCTCATCTGGTGAAGGGGCTCACCTTTCTAGCACAGGGGTGTGATCATGATAATATTCTTCTTCTTTTTTTAACTATAAGAAAAAGTTAAGAAAGTCACAGAGGCAGAATAATTGAGCCTAGAAAAAATGGACTCAGGAAACAAGTTACAGAGGCAAAAGAAGGGCCCTTGGAGATGGGGAGAGAGAAAGGTAAAGGTTATGTGCCTGGGGAGGAGAGCGGTGGAGGGGAAAGGCATGCTCCCAGGAGGGAGAGTGCTGATAATATTATCCTTTATTGGATGCTTATTATATACCAAGTACTTTATATCATACTAGAGGCCTGGTGCATGAATTTGTGCACAGGTGGGGTTCAGCCAGGCCCAGCTGGTTGGGGGGTGAAGGGGGTGGGGAAGGAGGAGGAGGGGGCCACGGGCAGTTGGCTGACTGGCCTCTCCCCCTGGTCGAACTCCCGGTCGAACTCCCAGGGTCGAGGGAACAATTTGCATATTAGCCTTTTAGTATATAGGATAATAGCTCAAATCCTCCCAACAATTCTACTATACCCATTTCTATAGATGAGGAAATTGAGTCTTAGAAACTTCAAGTGACTTGCGCAAGCCATAGTTCATAGATGGCAACATTTGGCTGTTGATCCCAAAACTCAGGCTCTTCCAATGGCACCAAACTACCTTCCAGGCTGTTATCATGTCTCTCCCCTTCTCAAAATTTCAGCAGCTCCCATGTCTAACAGAATAAAAGCCAATCTCTTTAGCACGAACTTTGGAGCCTCACCTGTTGCTATGCTCCTTCCAGGCCATCACGGTCCAGTTTGCCCACCTCTCGGCTTGTTCTGTTTCCTTGGCCTGGCTCATTCTCTCTCATATCCCTACCTTCCCACTCCTCAAGACCCAGCTTGATGCACCTTCTCCAGGAAGCCTTCTCCTCAGCTAGCAGGACCTTCCTATGTTTCCTTGGCACTGTCTCCACAGCAGACCTAGGGGTCCTTGTAGACAAGGACTGAGCCTGACCATCTCTGGGCTCCCCGGCTGCAATCCACTGATGGTTTGCACTCAGTAGCTGTGGAACCAGACAAAAAGAATTGGATCAGATTGCTGAACATAGAAAGTGGGCTCAATCATGTGACAGAAATTGGCTGTGTAGATTCATTCAACCAATATTTACTGAGTACCTACTATGTGCTCAGTCAGGATTCTTGGTTGTAAATAGTGGTGACAACCCTGGCAAACAAGCATGGAAAAAATTATTGGAGGGGATATAGAGTAGCCACAGGAAGACTGAAAAACAACATTCAGAAAACCACCAGGAGTCCAGGGAGCTCATCAGGAGGAGCTTACATTCTGGAAGTAGAGGGGCGGAGGAACCTTAGAGATCATCTAGTGCGACATTTCCCAAGGTGTTCTCAACGGAACACCATGAGGACAGGAGTATGAGAAAGGTTAAGTGAGCGACGCTGGCTAACATAGATTTCTTTATTTCAGGACTTCTCGAAGCCTTTGCTATGCCAACATGTCCTGTGAAAGTCCAGGAGTGGAGGAGGTCACCAACTTTGCCCTTATTTGCCCATGCAAACTTTTTCTTGGGGAATATTCTGTTGGATACCACAGCAGACCACACTCAGGGAAACCCCGATCTAACTCAACCCTCAGTTTCAAACAGGGAAACTGAGGGACTTTCCTGGCCCCACTGGGCCCCTGGCCTCCTGACTGTCAGCCCAGGATTTAGGCAAGGGACTCGTTCCAAGGAAGAGGAGACAAACATGAAGGCAGGAACCTGGACCGAGGGACTCACCGAGGCCTTCCTCTATCTGACACTACCAACATGAGCTCACCCTCCAGGTGCAGCCGAACAATGCACACCCTCTAGGCCTCAGGGCCCACTTCCGCCCTCTGGAAACCTCTTCTGGGGAAGAGGGGGAGGACAGTCAAGGGCAGCATTAAGCATCTAAGGCCCAGCCCCCAGCTGCCTCAGTACCAGAGGAGAGGTGCCATTAGGAGCTCAGGGCCTGGCTGCGGAGCAGGCATGCTGGAGCCCAGCCCCAGCTCTGCCACGTGGCTGTGGTCCCTGGAAAGGTGAGTTAATTCTCTGAACCTTGGTTTCTGTAGCTGAAAAAAAGATCAGTTGAAACATTATAAATGATTCAGTAAAGCATGAAGCATTCTTCCGATATGAAGGGTTGCTGATATATTGGAGACCAATTATGAAACACTGGGGGGGACTTCCCACTAAAGGAGGTGAGGGGGGGACCTTAGAGATCATCTATTACAACATTTCCCAAGTCGGTTATATCTGGCAGACATAAAAGAGCATTAACACTGAAGTATGCATTCCAAATATATTTCCCCAGTGCCACTATGGTATATGTTACACACACACACACACACACACACACACACACACACACACACACTCCCCATGCTAGCTTGCAACTCATCTCCATGCCCTTGGCATGACGGCACAGGCTGCCTAAAATATACTTTCCCAACTTCACATGGTAAATTTCTACTCATCCTTCCAAACTCATATGAGGTGTCACCTCCTCGGATCTCCCCGGCCTCTCCCTCCCTCCAGGACAAGTTGGATGCCTCCTCTGTATTGTCTGTGCAGATCCTCAGCACTGATCTTCCTGCCCTAGACAAGTTTTACCTATGGCCCCAGGAGATTGTGTATGACCTGAGAGCTAAGGGCCTATCCAGTTTGAGTGGATGAATGTGTAACCCAGCTTCCAGCGCTTTCTGTCCTTGGAAACCGGAGGTGGGGGTGGGGTGTTCTTCATATCAACCCTTGAAACAAGAGTCCACATGCTTTCACATCTGCCCCAAAGAAAACACATTCCACAAAGCATTTGCATATTGGAGATTTTGTAAAGGAAGACAGAAGACACGCACACCCCAAAGCAAGAGCCCCCAACCATTCATCAGACACGCTCATTCCCAGTCTCCTCCTCACTACCAGTTGTCCTCAGTGGTAGGCAGAATGCTGCCCCCTGCAAGATGTCCCCGTCCTAATCCCCAGAACCTGTGACTACGTCAGGTTACATGGCAAAGGAGAATTAAAGCTGCAGAGGGGATGAAGATTGCTAGTCATCTAACAGTCAGATGGGGAGATTAGCCTAGGCCACTGGTCGGCAAACTCATTAGTCAACAGAGCCAAATATCAACAGTACAATGATTGAAATTTCTTTTGAGAGCCAAATTTTTTAAACTTAAACTATATAGGTAGGTACATTGTTATTAACTTAATTAGGGTACTCCTAAGGCTTAGGAAGAGCCACACTCAAGGGGCCAAAGAGCCGCATGTGGCTCGCGAGCCACAGTTTGATGACCACTGTCCTAGGCTATCGAGGGGGAACGTTATAAAGCAGAAGAGGAAGGCAGAATGGTGGTCAGAGTGATGTGAGGACTTGAGCTGGCTCTACAGATGGAGGGAGGAGGAAGTAGGCCACATGCTAAGGACAAGAGGCGGCCTTCAGGAGCTGGAAAAGGCAAGAATAGGATTCTCCCTTGGAGGTGCCAGAAAGGAACGCAGCCTGGCAACACCTTGATTTTAGACCAAGGAGACCCATTTTAGACTTCTGATGTCCTGAATTGTAAGAACACATTTGTGTTGTTTTAAGTCACTAAATTTGTGGGGATTTGTTAGACCAGCAATAGAACACAACATCCTCTTGCCCTGCCCCTTACCATGTCCAGACCCTGCTGTCTCAAGCAGTTCCACTGTGACCCCAAACTGGCTCCAAACCCTGCAGTTGCCCAAACCCACCCTCCTAAAAAGGCAATTTAGCAGCCTTCGTTGTTACCCAAAGATATATCCCCTGATAAGAGGGCTCACAACCTAGCAACTAGTCAAAATATTCCTTCCAAACAGCCCTTTATGCTCTGTCATCTCCCACAGGGCTCTGGGACTCCAGTGATGAGCTATCTAGGCTCCTAACCTCCCTCTTTCCATGGAGGATCAGAGCTTTTATTCTTGGGTCCTCTGATACCAGTTTTTGTAACAGGGCGCTCTCTCTCTCTCTCTCTCTCTCTCTCTCTCTCTCTCCATTACAGAGGGACAACCCCAGTCTGGAAGGCCGGCTGGATTGATGGTGCATCCCCTGCTAAGTACCTGTCTCGATGGACTTCTGAAAAGTATAATCTGGAATTGCATTGGCCACTCTGGGGATCTTTTGAGACTCTGCAATTAGTATACTTACATGCACAGTTAGATGCTCTTAGAAATGTGTATGGGAGGCTTTTTTCAATTGGTATTAGAGGCCTCTAAAAAATTACATGATCCAAAGATAATCTTTTTTTTCCCCAAAGATAGTCTTAACGTCCCTTTTGTCTTTTTGTCCAGCAGTGACAACTTTCAGGGGAACTAATCTTTACTCTCTAAAGGTTTCCATAAAGCTCCTTCCTCGGAAACTCTAGCTAGTTATGTATACAAACGTTTTGATCTCTCCTCTTGTGCCTTTATAATAAAATGGACCAACTTAGTCAAAATAACTTAAACCTCTAATGCCATTAAGGAAAAACTTGGCCTTAAGTCCACCTCAAGGAACTTAAAGCAAAGAGAGAATTCCAAACCTTTCCAGGACAATGGGATTTATTTTAAAAGACAAAGTGACGTTAGAAAAAAATGACAACAGACAAAAAAAGTTCTAAAAGGATCCTAAAAGAAAATTGGCCCATGTGAGCAGGCATTGTAAAATTTCCGTCTCTCCAGGCTGAAACCTGACAGGATATATGAAAGTGCTGTAGGCAGCTAGACAGACGTGAGCAGAGCAAGGAGGATGGACCAGAGGGATGATGGGGTGAAAAGCCCCAGGGGCCTAGCAACAGACAAACAATTGTAGGGTGGGACCTCGCCCCCAGGGTGACTTTTCCTCCCTCAGCCTATCACTAGTCTGGCCGTTTGGATCCCTTGACCTTTCCTCCCTAGAGATAGCATCTATGCCTCAAGTTGTATTTCAGCCCAGATAAGCAACAAAACCAGCCACAGCTGATGTCAGGACCAGCTGCATGGAATAAAGACCCCTTTGTCCTGGTGCCAGCCAATCAATCAGTGGAGAGCACAAGCCTGAAAGGACACACCTGAAAAACTTCTTTTTTTAAAATATATTTTTATTGATTTCAGAGGGGAAGACAGAAACATCACTGATGAGAGGGAATCACTGATCGGCTGCCTCCTGCACGTCCCACACTGAGGACTGAGCCCACAACCTGGGCGTGTGTCCTGACTAGGGATAGAACTGTGACCTCCTAGTTCATAGGCCGACACTCAACCACTGAGTCACACCAGCCATGCAGAAAACTTCTGAATATTCTATTGAGATCTTCCCCTGGGACCTCCCCTAAAATCTCCACCCTAAAACTTTTAGCCCAGCACTCTTCATCCTGGGAGCACGTCCAAGCCTTTCCCTTTACCTTTCCCCTCCCCCGCTCCTACTCCCTCCCCCAGGCACGTTCCCTTTAGCTTCCTCCCTCCCAAGCTCCAAGGGCCCTTCCTTTACCTTCATAGCTTGTTCCCTAAGCCCATCTCTTCTAGGAATTACTTCATCTACCTCTATTATTTACCAAATAAATGTTCTCTTACAGTTTGGGTCTTGCTCTGAATTCTTTCCTAGCCAGAACCCAACTACCAAGGTTGCTGAACCCAGGCTGGGTCTGACCACACAGGTCAGACACCTGGCACTGTTCCCACCTTCAACAAAAGGATTTAATAACTCCTTATCAGAAATTTGGCCAAATTGTCCTGGCCAGTGTGGCTCAGCTGGTTGGAGTGTTGTCCTGTACACTGAAAGGTCTTGGGTTCAATTCCCAGTCAGGGTACATGCTCAGGTTGTGGGTTTTGTCCCCAGACAGGGCACGTATGGGAAGCAACATACTGTGGGTGAAAACGGGCTGCATGGTAACCAGACTGGCTCAGGAAAGGCCTGCACGGCGGCTGTGCAAACTCAGAGATCCAGAGTAACTGAACCAGGATAACGAGTGGGTCTGGGCTGCCTGTCACCATTTGAGCCAATTTAAGCAGAGACAGGACAAAATCACATATCAGTGTTTATTCCAATA
>NW_006300377.1:3724455-3727837 GCF_000327345.1 Myotis davidii | reverse complement strand
GGCTGAGGGAAGGGGGCGGGTGTCACAGAGGTCAGGTGCTTCCTGACACCTCCAGGGCCAGATAACAGGCAATAGGGGCTGGGGGTGGCCAAGGGCAGGCAAAGGGCAGGAGCCTCCAGGACTAAATTGTTTCAGCAACAAGGTTGTTAATCTTTGCATAATGACAGGCAGTTCTCAGAAAAGGAGGATGGACTGCATTCCGATGCTGGCTCCCGTGTTCCACGTACAATTCTCAGCCAGGTTAGAATGCGCTTTCTCTAATCAGAGCAATCACAAATAACAGAAATTAATATTTCTTTTTGTTTGTGTTACTGTTAATCCTCACCCAAGGATATTTTTCCATGGGATTTTAGAGAAAGTGGAAGGGAAGGGGAGAGAGAGAGAAACATTGATGTGAGAGAGACACATCAATTGGTTGCCTCCTGCACACACCAGAGCCTGCAACCAAAGTACGTGCCCTTGACCGGAATTGAACCCGGAACTCTTTAGTCAGCGGGCGGACTCTCTATCCACTGAGCCAAACCGGCCAGGGTGATTAATATTTCTTATAACTATAGCTTGTCCCCATGATTCTATTTCTGCCTCTGACATAATCATAAAGGATGGCATGAAACTGAAACTTTTTTTTAACTAAAAAGCAGTCTATGGTGTGTAGTCATGTCCTAGTCTCGTATATTCCCTGACAAAGGTCAATCTTTACCTTAACTGAGACTATCTATCATCTTTTTGCATCTACAATAACAGGTCGTTGGAATGTCAAAGTAATTTTCCTTTTTCTGGACCCTTCAAAGTACAGACTCTGCTGTGCAGAGACAACAAATCCCCTCATTGTTACTGAGTTAACTGTTGGCTGTTAACTATCCTGCACCCATCTAAGTCAGAGAAGTACTGTATGTGTCTATCATTTTACTTATCCAGTCCAAAGGTTTCCCAGCTTTGCTTTCTCCCAACTGACCAATGGATTTCATGTTACCCACTTACTGTTTCCTCTTTTGATTGTAATGCATAAAACAAGATGCAAAACTGTCATTCTCCAAATCATTATCTCAATCCATTGAGATTCTGCTTTCCAGCATTTGTCAACAGTTTGGCTCAAATACATTCACAAAAATTCTTCACAGGTTTGAATGTTTCTTATGTTAAGATGATTGATGTTTCTCTATCACATCGATATTTCCCTCTCTCTTCTCTCTCTCTAAAAATAAAAATTTTTTTAAAAAGGAAACAAATGAAAAAAAGAAAGAAAGAAAAGTGGCCAAACTGGAAGCTAAATATTCAGAGTCTGATAGGAATTTTTTTTTTAAAGCCTCATCCCCTAAGCTAAAACTATGTGCTCAGAGAGAAAGAAACCCATTAGGAAGATGAATGGGTAGATCTACCTATGGTGTCACTTAAGTTACAAACCAATTCTTTGGCAATTGAGAGCAACTGTCCTTTATTAAAAATCTTTTCAAAACCAGAAATGCAAATCTAAAAGCAGTTCAGTCACCTATCTTCACCAACAACCTCAATTACTCAGACAAGAAAAGAATAGGAAACAAGGACTTTTGTAAAAAGCACCAACTGCTGCTCTGGCTCCCAGGCTCCTTGCCAGGGGCAAGTACAAATCTTAATTGTCTTCTCCAAAGGCTTAGGCCCACTCCCCACAGAGACTGGCGAGCACAGAATGGGCCTAAGCTGTCAGTCGGACATCCCCCCTGAGGGCTCCCTGACTGAGAGGGAGCAGGCTGGCCTGAGGGACCACCACCACCCCCCCCTCCAGTGCACAAATCTTGTGCACTGGGCCTCTAATTTCCAAATAAGATAAAATACTGAAGCATTAATTGTTAAATAAGTCAACGTTGATCTACTTTTGTTTTCTTACAGAGAAAGTTAAAAGGTAAATTTGAATCTGTTTTAATAAATGTTTTGTACTTTGGTGAGGAAACATGTTTCTAAAAATTATGAAATATATTTGCCAATGAAAGAACCCATAGGTTATTAAATATATTTCCAGAGGTTATTAAATATATTCATAAATTTGCCAATCTAAAGAATACTGATGCCCTAGCTGGTTTGGCTCAGTGAATAGACCCCTCAGACTGAAGGGTCCCAGGTTCAATTTTGGCCAAGGGCATGTACCTCGGTTGCAGGCTGGTCCCCAGCCCTGGTCAGAGTATGTTTGGGAGGCAACCAATCTATGTGTCTCTCCCACATTGATGTTCCTCCCTCTGTGTCTCTCCCTCTCTCTTCTCTCTCTAAAAAATCAATGGAAAAATATCCTCAGGTGAAGATTAACAACAACAAAAAAGCTGACTGCTTCCTTTTTTAGCTATCATTATAAATTAAGGTTTTTAAGGGTTAAGAATGCAAACTAGCTTTGCACAGTGGCAGTATCATAGTCAATGAAGTTTATCTGAGGCACGATTATTGTTTTCGTGCCAAAAAAAAAAAAAAGAATGCGAACTAATATGGAAGAAAATAATATTTTGGAGTTTAATAACATCTTATGGAGTTTTCATGAGTAATCTAAACATATTCAGGTAAAACTTTTTAGCAATAATTATATGATAAATGTATTTTAAGATTACAGTAAAAGAAGATATAGGAATGGAAATCCATTTTTGGTAGAATTAAAAGAAAATTGTTTACCTAAAATAAGTTGGTTATTTGAATAAGAAGAGACAAACTAAAAGGCACAGGAAAATTGTAGGTTTGTAAAAAAGAAATCTTGAGAAATGAATTTTGTGTGTGGTCAAGCTAAATAAAATTAAAGTGAATTTAATTAAATAGGCGAATTGAAAAATCAAAAGTAAGCTGATGCAAAATTAGAGTTTGGCTCTTTCTCTGTTAAAAGGACAAAGTTTTCTTGTATTATTCCTATGCTCTTAAGAAGCAATTATAAAAGGAAAGCAAAGATTGTATGTTTTATTAAAATTATTTTTTGTGCTCTGTTTCATTAGTTTTTACTGTTTCTATAAATCAAGTTTTTTTAATATTAAAAGAGCTAAATTTTGCTTATAATTATTTAACATTCTGTATTTACCTGTGAAGTCTTTATTATCACTATGATTAAATAGATAACTAAATACTGTTTCACAGTGAATTATGATCCTATTTGATTGTTTTAAAAACTTTTGATATGTTTGATAAACTTCCCCATAATTAAATTATCTTTTTCTTAACCTGAAAATAGCTTTGAAATTTTTAAGAAAAATCCCTAAAATATTTCAAAGGACAGCTCTCTCACTTTATAAAAGGGGGAAATTAAACTAATTTCCAAGAATCTAAAATATCACATAATCATATCAATTGATACAGAAAGGCATATGACAAAATCCAACACCCTTTTCTGATAAAAACACTCAGCAAAGTGGGAATAGAGGGATTATACCTCAACATG
>NW_006300377.1:3713468-3720799 GCF_000327345.1 Myotis davidii | reverse complement strand
GAATCTCCAAAATTTACAGAGAACTCATACAACTTAACAAAAGGAAGATAAACAACCCAATCAAAAAAATGGGCAAAGGACCTAACTAGACACTTTCCTAAAGAGGGCATACAGAAGGCTGAGAGACATATGAAACCATGCTCAAAGTCTAATCATCTGAGAGATGCAAATCAAAACAACAATGAGATACCATCTCATACCTGTCAGGATGGCTATCATCAACAAATCAAGAAACAACAAGTGCTGGAGAGGATGCAGAGAAAAGGGAACCCTCTTGCACTGCTGATGGGAATGCAAACTGGTGCAGCCATTGTGGAGAACAGCATAGCATTTCCTCAAAAAATTAAAAATAGAACTTCCATCTGACCCAGTAATCCCACTTCTAGGAATGTATCCCAAGAAAACAGAAACACCAATCCGAAAGGATATATGCACCCCTATGTTCATAGCAGCATAATTTACAATAGCTAAAATTTGGAAACAACCTAAGTGCCCATCAGCAGATGAGTGGATTAAAAAACTGTGGTACATCTACACAATGGAATTCTATGCTGCTATAAAAAAAAAAAAAAGGAATTCTTACCATTTGCAATATCATGGATGGAACTAGAGAGCATTATGCTAAGCAAAATAGGCCAGTCAGAGAAAGATAAATATCACATGATCTCACTCACTTGTGGAATATAATGAACAACATAAACTGATAAACAAAAATGGAACCAGAGACATAGAAGCATGGAACAGGGAAGGCAGGGGGTGGGGGGAAAAGAGATCAACCAAAGGACTTGTATGCATGCATATGAGCAAAACCAATGGACACAGACAGTAGGGGGGGTGAGGGTTTGTGCTTGGGGAGGGGGTGGCGGGGGAGAGGTCAATGGGGGAAAAAGGAGACTCATGTAATACTTTAAACAATAAAGAATTTAAAAAAGAAATAATTATGTTGTATTCATATGCATATATTATTGTTGTTAAAATAAATATTCTAGAAATTACATAAAATTTCTAAGAATCTATGATGTCCAAATATAATGCTTTTATTTGTAATTTTAGTTATAATCTTAAAATGTTGTGTATTGCAGAAAAAAACAAATTTTTTAGTCAATTGCATTGTAATCAGATCTTTAACCATGTCAATTTGAGTCTTTGTCATTAACAGTCATTATTTTATTCTGACACTTCACAAATATGTTTCATCATCACAGAGACTCACAGAGGATTCTAACACTTATTCTAAAATATAGATTTCTGATCAACTTTCAGACCAACCTTGAACCGGGTGAGGATTTGAAGAACTCCAGGAAAAACTGGATTCATAAAACCACTAACAAAAAGATTAAGACCAATACAAATTAATAACATGGGACTGAATGAACTTATGAGGATAATTATAATTTTTATAACTTTTTATTTGAAATATTACTGGTTCTTTCATTGTTTGCTTACCAGATATATATAAAGGAATCTTTTCTCCTGAGCTGCTTTTGGAGTTTGTTCAACACTACCAGAGGTGAAAATAATAATATAGGTAACATTTGGGAGCACTTACTAGGGGCCAGGCACTGTTCTTAGGGCTTTACATGTGTTAACTCATTTCATCCTCCCAACAACTCACTGAAGCAGGTACTAGTCTCAGCCCCATTTCACAGTCAAGAGAACTGAGACATAAAGACTTTAAGTAACGTGCCCATGATCACACAGCTGAGATTTCAATTCAGGCAATCCGACCCCAGAGTCTGGGTTGTTAACCACTGCCTCAGTATTCTGTCTCCCAGTCCACAAGTAAATAAATAAACGAGGCATAGGTACATGGATGCATGTGTGGTGTATGTCTGTGGATACAGATGCTGAGAAACAAAGTCATGAAGGCAGGATACCTGGCTCCAGTTTCTCACAGTCCAGCCAGGAGGCAGAGACACAGCTCACCACACAGCCCATTGCTCTAACAGCATCCTGTGTGGTGCTCTGGGCACAAAGGGGAAGGGCGTCCAGATTGGACAGGAGGGGTCAGGGAAAGCTTTCTGGAAGAGGTGGCACCACACTGAGTTTTGCAGGGTATGTGGGCAGGCAGTGGTGGAGAGAGAGGTAGCAAAGGGCATTGGATCAAAAAGTCCCTGAGGACTGAAAGAGAAATACAGAGACAGGACGAGACACTGAGAGATGGAGAAATACTGACTGCAACTTGTAGAGGCAGAGAGAAAGCCCCAGAGAAAGAGGCAGAAAACAGCTGACTGTGTCGTGACTGACTGCTCCGGGCCTGACCTTCCTCCAGCTCTGGGACAGAAAATAGCCTGGCTGACCCGTAGTGTGCAAAGCATTTCCTGTGCAGCCCTGGGGACCCCTGAGCTGTACTTTCTCAGGGGTGGGGCTGGCTGCGGGGGGTGGTGGGGAGGATGAGGGCAGAGAAGGAGGGGACAAGAAGTCCCGGGACTGGATGAATTCTCTAGGAATCGAGCGACAAGATGGGAAGGAAGTGGTGTGCACATGTCAAGGGTCCTTGGAGGCGATGAGGGTGCCTAAGGCGTGGGTGATGTGCCTCCACATGTGCACGTAACTAATCCTGGAATTCTGTGTCTCTTCGTGGAAAATGCAGGCTAGATGGACACACACACAGCCCCTCACGGTGGCCGCCTCCAGCTCCGAGAGCCTTTTTAAGGGCACGAGTCATCTCCTCTGGGAAGCTGCCAGCTTCCGTGTTGCAGAGCAGCTTCCAGTAGACTCTCTCCTGCTGGTCCACGCGGACACCACCTCTGCAGGCTCCCTTCACAGGTCAATTCCCTGGTCCCAACTTTCGCTGAAACTTCTCTGAGGGCCTTTCCCAGGGAAACAGAGGAGAGGTTGGGAGACAGGCCTGGATCCCAGAACCCAGAACATCTAATTGGGGAAGATCTCTCGGGCGATCCCAAACATCCCCCAGTGACTTCTCCACACCTTCAGCCTAGCCCCTTGCCCCACCTCCCCACTCAGTCCCTGTCCCCACCAGGTTCAAGGTTGTTTTTGAGACTGACTATCTTTAAACCAGCTCTCCCCATCCTGTCTTTATACATTTTCTCTCACCCTGTATCCCTATTAGATTGTTCTCATTCCCACATGTGGAGATGTCTTCGGATCTAGAGCATGCCCTTTCCCCTATTTGATGGACCTGCTTCCAGGATCATTCTAGCAGAGACTGCGTGGCCATCCTGTGGGGCTGCCCCAGAGGGACTGCTACCCAGGGAACGTCTGCCGGGGAGGGACGCTGGCTTCCGTTTCAGCTAGGTAGACATGCACACCGCAGGAGGTATTCCAGGTGAAAAGGGGGTTTTCAGGACACCCCAAAAGTATGTTCCCTCCACTCTCTTTCTAAGTCTGAGGTCTCAGCCAGGTTACCTTCCCATGTCCTATTGGCTCAAACCCTGACACACCTAACCACCAGCCAGGATCTTTGATTCCACTACACTGGGACTCACAGAGCTCACCCCAGAAGACCACAAAAGGGCTGTAGGCTGGATGTACACTGGCTTCATCTGGTCAGGCCATTCCAGGCCCTCCTGGCCCTCACTGGGTCTGCTCCCCTGTTCCCCAAGTAGCTACACAAATCAGAGGTGCCACCATTCCTGCCTTCCCCAAAGGAGACCAATGAATTCCTGGATTAGGGAAAGGGAAGTAACATTTGTTGAGCACCTGTCATGTACCCCCTTTACCTGACACCCCAATCCTTCTAAAAGGGAACTGCTATCCTGGTAAAGAAGGGTTTTCCAGACAATGCTAAGTCAGGATTCAGAGTTGGGTTGTGTCTGATACATGGAAAGGTCCGTGCTCCCTCCTCCCAGCATCCCTCCTCTCGAAGGGGGAGGGTCTGACTTGGGGGTGGGGAATACGGGAGGTAGGATTCTGGAGAAGGAGAGCCAGAGCAAGGTGAGCTTTCCCCAGCCCAGCTCCCAGGACTGGGTCAGAACCTTAGGGAGAGATGGGAGCGGGGCGCTGGGAGCTGCCAGCAAAGCTTTCTTTCCTGGGGATTATGTAAGGGAAGCTCACACGCCCACTGCTGTGAAGCACGGTGACAAGGTATGACCTGGATTTGGTGAGAGGAACCCTCTCCCCACTTCTTCACAGAACTCCAGTGGTCCAGTTCAGAGAAGACTGAGTGAATGATTCTCTCTCATCATTGATGGGACCTGGCACCTAGTCTGTCTGCAGGTTTGAGGGTTTGGGGATGGGACTGGACATGAAGTAAGGGCTCTTTCAGGGGCCCGAAGCCCTTTTGTGGCTTGCAGGCCAGGGCCAGTCATAAATTAATGGGCTACTAACACATGTCAGATATCCTAGGGACTCTCTGAGTAGGTAGAAATCTGTGGTCCTATGCATGGGGGGCGGGGGTTACAAGGCAGAAAAAGTGGGGCATTAAGGTCAATGATTTCATTTGTAGCCACAGGTTGATGAGGCCAGAAAACGCCCCATCTCATGCACATTTAGAGGGAGATCAAGTTCAAAGAGGCCAAGTCATTTGTGGAGGTGGTGGAGCTACTGCCAAGCCTGGGTCCACAGCTATATTCTTTCCAAAATATTAGTCTACCAGGACCACCTCCAATGCCTAGTTCAGTGCCAAGACCCCAAGAATCCTCCTGGTGACTCCCACCACAGTCCCACTTCTAAAGCCGGTGCACTTCCGTCAGAAACCACCATAGCAGAGAGGACTGAACCCATATTGCAAACCCCTGTCCTGCCTAAGAGACATCGCCACACCTCTTCTTCCTGTAATGTCATGTGAGAGACTGTACCTCCTCTGGGAACCGTGGCCCTGTCCACAGGCCACTGCAGAAGTGGCTGTCTCTTCCCTAACACTTCTTCTCCAGCCACTACCTATTAGTCAAGGGACAAGTACCCAAGCTGGTGTGTCCCTTCTCTGGGATTTTTGGAATTGGAAACCAAGGATCAACATTCGTCCTGTGACAGAACCTCTAGGATCAGACTCGGGAATCTTCAACACCCCTGGTTTTCTTCCCGTGGAAGAAACAGGCCTGGCCCGGCCTTGGTGGTTCAGGGGTTGAGCATCAACCAATGAACCAGGAGGTCACAGTTCGATTCCCGATCAGAGCATATAACCGGGTTGTGGGCTCCATCCCCAATCGTGCAGGAGGCAGCCAATCAATGATTCTCTCTCATCATTGATGTTTCTGTCTCTCTCTCCCTCTCCCTTCCTCTCTGAAATCAATAAATATATATTTAAAAAAAGAAAAAAAAAGAAACAGGTTTGCCGTGAGAAGTTGGATAGAGCCACCGTAGAGAGAGACACAGCGGTAAGAGGCAGAGAGAGTACCAGTGTCCCTACTGCGGCAGCTCTGGGAACTGTGAAGGTCTTTTTGTCTGGAAAGTATAAGTTGGATTTTGGTTACTTGCCCAAGGCTCTCTGGCCAGCCCCCATGTGCCCTTTCCCATCCATCCCAGAATAGGCAGCACAAAGAGCCGCAGCCCCAGGGAAAAGAAGAGCCAGGGGGAGGGGGGCCAGTTGCACTGTCCCTTGGGTTTCTCCCAACAATGGCGTGGGCAGCACATTGTTTATATCTGGGTGGAGACACCTCCCCGGATACCCCCACCCCGAAGCTGGCAGTCAAGTGAGGCAGCGACGGGAATGGATGGCAGGGGCAGTCGCCAGTATCTTTGGAAACCTTCTGATGCCTGGGGACCACCTCTCTGACCACAGCTCACACAGGCAGGGGTGGAAGGAGGAGAGGTCAGGCGGGGGAACAAGGAAACAACTTGTTCTGTGCTAGGGAGGAAGGGAGTGACCCCAGGCCTGGGTGGGGAGAGGGGCTTGGAGAGCTCTGACTAATAGAAGCAAGATGGATGCTCGATCCGACTCAGACCCTCGCTGTGACCCGGAGTCAGCCATTTCTCTTTATTTTCCCTCAGGGTCCCCAGCTGTGAAACAAGCAACAGGTTCTGAGCTAGAGAACTCTGATTTCTCTCAAGTGTGGGGACAACTTGGCCTCATGTGGAATCCCAGACCCACTCCTGTCCTTAGTACCTGCCCAGCAACTCTGCACTCTAACCGCTGGGGCTGTCTGTGTACCTGCCCAAGGTGGGCAAGCCTAGGGGGCCAACAGCAAAGGCCTCAGGTGCCAGGGATGCGGGGACTCCACTGTTGGGAAGGACAGGACGCTGTGACTCGAACCAGGCAGGGAGGGTAAGCGACTCCAGGGTAATATCCCGCCCAACACTAATGTCTGATGTTCAGAACAGACAGATTTCAGAGCTGGAGTCTCGGGAGATGGGTGTATTCAGAGCAGGACAACAGTCCACATCTTAGGAGCACAGGAACCCAGCCCAGGCACTCGGGGTGTAGGAGGGGTAGGGGGAGAGGAGAGGACACTAATGAGGCTAGTCAGGTGTCAGGGAGCAAAGCAGAGCTTACAAACTGTATAAACTGGGGCAGTGCAGCTGGGACTAGACGGCTAAGTCCAGGGGTGCCCAGGTCTCATGCCCACCAGGCTGTCGGCAACAAAGCTAATTCCAGAGCCCAGCACCCTACCAGGGCTTGGGGATTAGCACCTGTGGCTACACACGGGCATTAAGGAGAGACTTAGAGTCATGGGCAAGAACCACCGTCTACATGGGGAGGAGCTTGTGCGATGTATGTCAGAGCAAGGCCATGTGAATGGCTCTAGTTTCTAGGCCAAGGATGGGTGGCAAAGGGGTAGAAAGTCTGGAGCAGCAGCCTTAGGAATAAAGAGTCTTAGGAGGGTTGTGCCTCCTGAAGCTACTGTTCACAACTGCACGGGGAACACGAGCACATTGTGTTCATCTGTGAGGCCTGGGGATGACCCAATCCTGGAGCACAGGGTCTTACGGGGGCAGCTTTCTTAGCAGTCCCTGGCATGGGAGTGTTGGCCCAAGTGTCCACTGGATTAATTCCACGGGTGGAGGAAGAGCACACATGAAGAGTCCAAACACCACACACACTTCAAGCAGCAGGGGCCACTATTTAACTCAGCTCTCGGTTCCCCAGATCCTGCCTCCCATTCATTTATGCTTATCAGGTTCCGTGGTTGCGCACACCCTCCAGCTCAGCGCTGTCCAATAGAACATCTGCAATGATGGACTCATTCTCTTTCCCCTGTCCGAAACGGTAACTACCAGCCACATGTGGCTACTGGACACTGGATGTTTCATTTCAGCTCATTTTTACTTTTAATAGCTGCATGCAGCAGCTACCATATTGGACAGCACAGTCTTGGCTCTTTCATGTGGTGGGCGGGGCAGTAAAACCCTCAGAGGTCCAGGCACTTAACCACTTCCGAGCGCCAGGAAGGATCACAAAGGCCTCTATTCAGAGTGTGGCAGAGGGAAAG
>NW_006300377.1:3702840-3713457 GCF_000327345.1 Myotis davidii | reverse complement strand
GAAAGAGATGGTAGGCATATGCATGACCTTACTCATCCTCACAGAAACCCTGCAAAGTCAATCGATGAACCCCACCTTCCAAATGAAGAGACCGAGATTCACAAGAGTCTAATAACATGTCCGAGGCCCCACAGTTAGAGACATAGTCCAGGTTTGAACCCAAGGGTCTGGCTGCAAAGTCCATGCTTTGCCACCTCATCACATAGCTGAGGGAGAAAGTGCCCCTTCCTGGCACCACCAGGCTAGGGGGTGCACAGGGCGACGCCGGGTCTATCAGACAGTTCTCCAACTCGCCTCTTCCTGAGCTGAGTCTGCCCCGTCACAACTTCGTTATTTGGCTAAATGTGAATTTCTAGAACTCGGACACACCCAGATGCACACATAAGGCCAAAGGCACATGGCCAAAGAAAAATTAT
Source organism: Myotis davidii (assembly GCF_000327345.1). Classification (NCBI taxonomy): domain Eukaryota; kingdom Metazoa; phylum Chordata; class Mammalia; order Chiroptera; family Vespertilionidae; genus Myotis; species Myotis davidii. Next base: position 3,713,041 of record NW_006300377.1, on the reverse strand, counting down.
CTGCGTCTAGGCTGTCCATTAGTGCAGATCATTAACCGTTGATTTGATATTCTTGGCATACGGAAGGCAGAGCTCTGCTTTGTTTGGGCTGATATTTAAACACCTCTTCATCCCCCCCACACACGCTGATTCGCTCGCTCACTGGAGGACCGGACAGCGGGGTCAGAAGTGAGCTGGAAGGGAAGGAGATGGGGGTGGAGAAGGAACTCCCGTTTCTTAGATAGCTGCTATGTGCCAGGTACCAAGCTAAGAAGTTCAACAGATTATCTCAAGTGACGATCATCCCTAGGAGGTAACGATGACTATTGTTTTGCCCGAACAGGACTGAAGCTCAGAGAGGTGAGCCCAAGTCACACACAGTTGACAGTGGCGGAATGTGGTCTGCCCGACTCTAAGCCCCAGTTTTTTGTGTGTTTTTTTAAAATATATTTTATTGATTTTTTACAGAGAGGAAGGGAGAGAGATAGAGAGTTAGAAACATTGAGGAGAGAGAAACATCGATCAGCTGCCTCCTGCACATCTCCTACTGGGGATGTGCCCGCAACCCAGGTACATGCCCTTGCCCGGAATCGAACCTGGGACCTTTCAGTCTGCAGGCCGACGCTCTATCCACTGAGCCAAACCAGCTAGGGCTTTCCATTGATTTTTAGAGAGAGGAAAAGACAAAAATATCGATGTGTAGAGAAACACATTGATTGATTGCCTCCTGCATGCGCCCTGTCCAGGGCCCAGGCTGGGGAGGAGCCTGCAACCGAGGTATGTGCCCTTGACCAGAATCGAACCCAAGACCCTTTGGTCTGCAGGTCGACACTTTATCTACTGAGCCAAACTGGCTAGGGTTCCACGCCCATTCTGGCTCTTGGCGGAGATCTAGAAAACCACCATGGCTCAGAGAAGTCCTGATCTCCTTTCCAGCTCTACCTGTCCTCAAGCCTGAAGCCCGTCTCCTGCTGCTGCCTTCCCTTCTCCACATTCAGGTTCCTAAGTGCAGGAGAGGACCCCCCCGCCGCCCTCAGGTTCCTAAGTGCAGGAGAGGACCCCCGCCCCCAACCCCATTGTGCAGTCAACGACAATGAGAGGCAGGCGTCCCCCGTCTTACCCACCACTTCCCTCCCCGCCCCGCGGGGTGCTGCCAGTTGAGCACAATAGTGCATTCTGTGTCCAACAGCCTCGGCTGGAGGCCCCCAGCCTTTTGCAGCCCCTCCAGACAATGGAAGAGCCCAAAAGGCTTGATAGCCGGTGACAAATGTATGTGAGTGACCAGCTCACAGGAAGTGGTGTTCAATGGTCTGATAGCTTCCTGCATCCTGACATTGTGAAGGCCCACTTCCTGTGCTGTCTCCGAAAATACAGCAAGGCAGAACTGGGGGCAGGGGCAAGGGCTTCCCTGTCTACCGCTCCCCAGGCTCTCCTACAGGACTCAAATATTCATGTCCCCAAGGGTGCCACCGTAGACACCGCTGATGTCTACTTCAGCGGTGAATTCCCTGCTGGCCTCTGACCAGTCCCTCCACCTCCTGACCAAACCCCACCCAAGCCCAGTCAGAACTGAGGGACCTATTTTTAAAGATTCCACCACCTTAGTCAGTGCCCCCTGCCCCACCCAGTTCCAGGATTTCGGGCTCTCTTCTGGGAAAGGCTTTCCCATGTCCACGTGCATTGATCTCTGCAGATGAAACGCACTTCCTATTGTCCGCTGGTCAGTGGACTCTGAATGATAACCTCCGATAGGCTTACAGATGCTTCTTGAGCCTCCCCTTCGGCCTTATCTCCCCAGAGTGGACAGTCACAAATCCTTCAGCTTCCTCCCTGTCACAAAAAGCAAAGCACAGCAAGACAGCAGGGAGGCAGGTGAACTGAGGGACCTTATGACTTTAAATTTAGTTCTAAAGCCTAGCCCTAGAAATCATCCTATATAATAAAACCCTGATATGCAAATTGACTGAACGACAGTACGACCAGTCGCTATGACGTGCACTGACCACCAGGGGGCAGATGCTAGCGCAGGAGCTGCCCCCTGGTGGTCAGTGTGCTCCCTCAGGGGGAGTGCCATTCAACCAGAAGCCAGGCTCACAGCTGGTGAGCACAGAGGCAAGCGGACATCCCCCAAGGGGTCCTGGACTGCAAGAGGGTGCAGGCCAGGCTGAGGGACAACCCCGCCCCCTCCCCCAGTGCACGAATGTCGTGCACCAGGCCTCTAGTATCTCTATATACAGTATTGGAAATAATACCATAATTAATAACTAATAATACAAGAATACACTCTGTTTCAAGTACTCACAACTGTAAATCTACTTTTGCCCATCTTGTGTACACCCCCCGAGGAGCAGAAGACAGTATAGCCCAGATCTGATTGGTGAACACAAGGCCAGGACCTCTGGCGGCTGAAATGTCTTAGGTTATGTTTCCCCTGAAGGTGGAATGCCCCCCTGGCTATTTTCCCATGGACTGAAGAGAGGAAATGACCTCAGAGCTGTCCTCAGACCTGAAGAAATGATTTCTTGCCGTTACCTCATCTCCAACCAATCAGCTCCCAGCACAACCCTGAACCCCTAACAGACGGTGTCTTGTGATTCTGCCATCCATAATCTGCACCTACATGCCAGGGGGAGTTCCGGCTTTTGAGCATTAGCTTCCTGTTTTCCTGGGTGGCGCCATCCATAATGAAATAGCCAATATTTCTCCACTGCAATTCCCGGTGTTTATTGTTTGGCTCTGCTAGCGTCTGGGCAGACACTCTCTCTGCTCTGTAACACAGGCAGGCCCACTCTCTCCTCCAGCTGGACACAGGGACAGGCTTCCCAGGTTATGCCTCCCCACGCACCCTGCCCGCCAGCAGAAGCTGGTTGAAGAGATCAAGATCTCCTACCAACTAGCAAGGAGGCGGGGGCAAGAAGGGAGCTAATGTACTGAGTGTCTGTGGAGTCAGGCACTAGGCTTCTCGCTCCATTACCTGGTGACATAGCTGATGACGGCGATACTGGCCCAGGGTTGCCCAGCTAACAAGAGGCCGAGCCCCAGTGATGCTTGGTTGGCACTGAGAGACAGGAATAGGTGTAGGGGAAAGGGCAGGAAACCATTCACCGCCTCCTCTCACACCCCCTTAGGATCTCCACTCCAGATCCCAGACACTGAATCCTCCCCGACTTCCTGGCGCTGGAGCAGCAAGCCTGGAGAGGGGCCCTGGCTGCACCCATCCTGCCAGCGGCTTGCCTCTGTGAGTATTGTTCTCCACTTTCAACAGAGCAGGCACTGAATCAGCCTCGGGCCATTGTGGTCACCTGGGGGTAGGGGGGCTGGTGTGGAAGGCAGGGACTGGTCAATAGGTGACAACCCATTCATCCAGCCCAGCCACTGGAGACCAGAGGGCTGCAGCCCAGCCAGTTAGGAGCCACAGGCCCCAGTGTCCAGGAATAAAACAAAGAGCCCTCTCCGACTTTCCCACCCTCCTCCCCCCACTGTCACAGGGGAAGAAAGGCAAAGAGCACAGGGAAACCAGGAGGGACAGCCTGGGGGGGTGGGGGGGGGCACAGCAAAGCCAGCTGAGCTCAGCTTGCCTTCCAGCACAATCACCTCCCTCCTCTGACTGAGAGGTTCTTGAGTCTCCGTTTCCTCATCTATAATAATGGAGACGTCATTCCTTGCCTTGCAGGGATTTGGGGAGGATTAAATGAAAGATTATAAAGACTGGGTCCAGGCTGAAACCCAGTGTGCAAGCAGGCTTTCCTGCCTTTTTTTTTCTGGGATTGATCTGCCTCAGTTTCCCGAGACTAACCAGGTCCATGGGAGGAAGAGGTGGCTGCCCTCCAGCCCTTTTCCAAGCTGGCCGCTCCTCCATGGCAGCCTGACCCAACGCACCCTTCTCCCCTGCCTCCAGGGCTGGCTCCTGGACCCTGAGGGAACCAGCGGGCTGCTGACCGCAGAGGGCGACACTGAGAGCTGGGAAGAGCAATGCAGCGTCAGAGGCCCTGAAATGCTCTCTAGCCTACCCAATAGGCCGCATGAAAGGGACAGGGAGGGGGGCTCCAGGTCAAGGCCGGGTGCTCACGTGTTATCTGTGGCCAATGCAGAATCCCAGGAAACCACTTCCGAGCCACTTCCCCACCCTACATTCTGCTCAGCGGGGAATGGCTGCAGAATACCACCCTGAACCGACCCCATCAGGCAGGTAAACCTTCTGGAAAAATAATGAACGTGATGTTTGGATTCATGGTGCTGTTTCTATCACTCCCGCCCTGGAAGAGGACAGACAGAGACAGGGTGCAGAGGGCAGGGAGCGCAGCTAGCACCAGGGCGGCCCCTTCGGAGTCCTGCACCCCCGCTGGGAGAGCCTGGGACGGTTGTCTAGAGGAAGAGCATCCAGGCTCTGATAAGGCCGGGGAGGAACAGGACCCACGCCTGGGGCCCTGACTGTTCCTTCACCCCAGAGACCACAGGGATAATCAGCTCCTAGAGCCTTCCGGCCTAAGGTCTCTTGGGGAGAGGAGGAAGAGGAGCCAGCACCAGCCTCAGCCCAGGGCCGGGCAAGCAGCCAGGGACCAGCAGGACCTCGCCTCCAGAGGCTGGGCACCCATGTCCAAGCTCTGGCAGGGGCCACTCTCCCTGGGATTTCCCCAGAGGCAGACCCCTCCGGGCTCTGTCCTGTCTTATGGGCGGAGTCATCCTCTCCCCAATCCTTATGTTGGAGCCCTAACCCATGAACCTCAGAATGTGACTGTGTTTGGAGATAAGTCCTTTAACGGGGTGATTAAGTCACAGTGAGCCCTAATCCAATCTGACTGGTGTCTATAAGGAGTTTGGACACAGAGCGATACCAGGGCCCTTGCACCGAGGGTGGCCACCTGCAAGTGTAGGAGAGACCTCAGAGGAAAGCAGCCCTGCCTAACTTCCAGCCTCCAGCACTGGGAGAAAGTCAAGTCCTGCTGTTTAAGCGGCCCAGCCCGTGGCGTTTTGTTGCCGAGGCCCTAATGAACTGAGACACCTGCCTTGCCTCATCCGGGGAATCACCAGGAGGGGTGTGGGGGGACTTCCTCCTCACACACTCCCAGCTGAGCTTCCCAGTGGGTTGGTACGCCAAGAGCCACAATAACCAGGCAGGGCCCTTCAGCCCAACTTCTATAGCCTCCTCCAGAAATCTTCATTTGCCTGCAAGCCAATCAGTGAGCCAACCAAGCTAGGGCCGTGTGGGTGCTGGAGACCTGTCCAACAAGGGGGCAAACATGTAATGGCTACCATAATGAGAAGGTATCATTTTTTAAAATATATATATTTTTTACTGATTTCAGAGGAGAGGGAGAGATAGAAACATCAATGAGAATCACTAATAGGCTGCCTCCTGCATGACCCCCACTGGGGATTGACCCCACAACCCAGGCATGTGCCCCGAACAGAAATCGAATCATGATCTCCTGATTCATAGGTCAATGCTCAACCACTGAGACACAATGACTGGGAGAGAAGGTATCTTAACACCGACAAACAAACTGAGTAACTCCACAGACCTGTGGTTCGGCAAACTGCGGCTCATGAGCCACATGCGGTTCTTTGGCCCCTTGAGTGTGGGTGGCTCTTCCACAAAATACCACGTGCGGGCGCGCACATATAGTGCGATTGAAACTTCGTGGCCCATGCGCAGAAGTCGGTTTTTGGCCTGGGCGAGTATATTTTGAAGAAGTACTGTTGATATTTGGCTCTGTTGACTAATGAGTTTGCCGACCACTGCCATAGACTATAACAACTTTATTAGAGGGCAATTTACTTACAGGGATGTAGGGTCAGAGTGGAGAGATGACCAGCAGTTCTGTGAAAGTTACTTTCTGCTAACAGACCCCTGTTACAGTGCTTTTTAAATAATATAACTCAGGTACTAACGATTGACAAGCCATACCTCCTGGTGGTCTTGCGATAGATGATTGTTTATAATCGATACTATTACTAGTTTGATTTTTAGCTCGGTTGTCATGCTATTCCAACTATTATTAACAAAAATATTTATGGCTGCCTATTTTAAGGAACACAATCAACTAGAAGACTTTGGGGGGAGCGGGGGGTATGCTTTGCTAAGGACATTAAGATTGATCAAAAGCCACAGCATGGAAACTCCTGGGACCAAAGATGGAGTTGGTTTTGTTCACATCTACATCTATACAGGACCATCTGGGGCTGGAGCTGCCACAAGATTCCAAGGCGGTGCCGGGGGCACGGGGCGGTGGGGGAGGCAGAGGAGCATCAGATGGCAGAGCCAAGGGGCCTCGGGGCTGAGAATCAGTGCACACCATCCCCAGCCTCAGTCCAGCATCGCTATGGGCCTCGGTTTCCCTTCTACAAACAGGCTCACCCTTTCAGTGCCAGAGAGACCAGAGTCTTGAAGGGTGGGTTAACCCGCGGGATGGAAAAATACTAATCACAAAAACCAACTCTTCCTAAGCGCTAATTACATTGAGTCTCTGTTCCAAATGCCTTGCATGTTTCCTTTCAATCCTCACAATAACCCTATGAGATAAGTAATGCATTAGCCCCATCTGACACGAGACTGAAACGCCGAGAAGGGAAGCAGCTTGGCAAAGGCCACACAGCGATGACTGGCAGTGTGGGCTTTGAACCCAAGCAGTCTAACTCCACAGCCGAGTTTCACGGAGGGGCCGAGGGAGGGCTGGGATCTGAGCCCGCTGAGGCCCCAGCATGTGTCAGCAAGGCAAACGCCAGCCAGGAACAGGCCTTTAGGGACAACAGCAGCTGAACAATCCACCTTGTCATCAACTGACCACATAAACACACAGGACTGCATCTGTGGGAAAGACGGCGACCTCCTGCCCTCCCACACGTGGGGAAACAGCTTGGGGAGCATCAAAGGGAGACAGCTACCCCGGAAGGTTTAGCTTTGGTCTGTGCACGAAGTGCAGCCCGGAAGGGGCCGGAAAAGCAGGCTGCAGCCTCCATCAGAGGTTCGATCTGCCAGCAGAGGGAGCTGCCAGCGGAGGGGCTGTGGCTGTGCCCGCTCTGTGCCGGCTGGAAAGCTGTCCCTTGAGGGTGTTTACCCTCATCAAGTCAACTGGTCAGCAGGCCAGCCGGCCTTGGTTTGGGGTGCGAATAAGAGGCAAACTGAGAAGGGGAGGCGGGCACAGGGTGGCTGCAAGCCCAGCTCTGCCAAGAATGCCCTTTGTTATCTTGGGTGAGCCATTTCCTGCTCTGGGCCTCAGGTCCCCATTGTTAGCATAAGGAGGACCAATGCTCTTCAACCTTCTAGTTGAAGTCCTCAGGGATGGAGGGACAAATGAAAAGAGGGCTTCATAGAAGTGCAAGACGTTTTACATCAGCTCCTTGATGAAATGAGGAAGGCAAAGCCTGCCCTGTTTGCAAGGATTCCTTCTGCCTCATCCTTCCAGCCTACTCCACCCTCCCGGCCTCGGCCAGAGGGACGGCACTAAGGAAAACGGAGACAAAGCAGAGCCTCCAGAAGCAGCGGTGTCCTGCTCCCAGGCATTCCCACGCCTCCTCAGGATTTCCGCATCCCATGAGGTCAGCCCTGGGGTCTGCTGAGCTGAGGGCGAGCCCCACCTGGTAAGGGCTTCAAGTGGTCCCCAGGGCCTCGCCCGATTCCTTGGAGCGCTCCCCTCCACCCACTGGGCTGCTGCGGAGCTTTGATCGCCACTACACGAAGGGCTTCCTGAATGCTTTCCTGAGGACATTGTTCCCCACTACAGAGTCATCAGGGTCAAATTCATCACGGCCTCTGCTAGTGCAGGCCCTACCCAGTGGGGAAAGCCAGCCCTCTGCCCAAGCCCCACTTCCCCTGGGAAACGGAAGGCAGCCGTTTGGGTTCAGCTCCTCACCAGCCGCAGGGAAGGCAAAGCTGTGGCAGAACAGGGCTGTCCTGAGCTTGAGGCCGCTGGCCCCTCAAAGCACCTGGTAGACCTGTCTTCCGAAGAGGCTCGTCTCTGCACCCAGCCCAGTACCTGCACCACCTCAGACTCACACTCAGGGGCCTCTTCATTCATTCAACATTTATTGGAAATGATTCTGGTGCCAGGCCCTCTGCACAGAGCAGAAAGGAGAGTGAGACTTAGGCCCTGCCCTCGAGGAACTCCCATTCTAGGGGGGGACACTCGCCCATCACTGTGCCTGGTAATAAATGCTGCCAAAGAATGAGCTCAAGGAGGGAATGACAAACTCTGCTTAGGGAAATGGGTACGGACCCACGGATGCTAAATCCTGGAGTATAATAGTTCCCAGGTAGCCCGGTAGGCACGAGGCACAGTGCACACGGAGGCATCAGGATTTGAACAAGCGTGACACGTTCAGGAAATGGCAAAACTAGGTTCTGTCCTGGGGATGGGATGATGGGAGAGAATGGAAGGCGGTGAAGGATCCCGCATGGCTTGCAAGGGGCTTTGGTGAGAGGAGCCACGGAGGTCTGTTTCAAAGATGTGTTTTAGAAAGAAAATGCTAGCAGAAATGGGGAGAATTTTGAGGAAGAGATTAAAAATTCAGGCCCTCACCGGTTTGGCTCAGTGGATAGAGCGTTGGCCTACGGACTGAAGGGTCCCGGGTTCGATTCCAGTCAAGGCCATGTACCTTGGTTGCGGGCACATCCCCAGTAGGGGGTGTGCAGGAGGCAGCTGATCGATGTTTCTAACTCTCTATCCCTCTCCCTTCCTTTCTGTAAAAAAACAATAAATTAAAAAAACAAAAAACACACACACAACAACAATAAAATATATTTTTTAAAAAACAATGTAAAACTTTTAACTGATGAGGATCTTGATCATGTATATTTAAATGGATGAAGGTGGTCTCCTATCACTATAGTAGTTAGCTCATCCAGGGTGAAGATGGGAAAACACTCACATTTGGAAGAGTAGAGAGAGCTGGGGCAGGATTCTGAGATGAATCCCATAAAGAGTGCTGAATACTGCAAAGAGCTACTGTGTGAGAAGGGATCATGAAGATATGACATTTGAAGCTACAAAGGCTTTTAGCCAATATGGCTTCATCACAGTAGTGGTAGAGGAGAGCAAACAGCAAGGGGTGGAGGAGCCCAGGGAAGGGGTGGGGAACTTAAGGCACTTGGAATACATCTATAATAATAAAAGCATAGTACGCTAATTAGACCAGACAGCCGAATGACCTTCCAGACAACCTTCCAGAGAAGCCAGGGCTGCGAGGGCTCAGGCAAGATGCCATGGCTGCAAGGGCCAACCCCCTTACATGAATTTTGTGCATCGCGTCTCTAGTATATCTATATATATAAAAGACTAAGCAACCATTATGACTGTTACAACCCGTCAACCAGTCGCTATGATGTGCACTGACCACCAGGAGGCAGGCGGGTGGTAAGGAGCGAGGGGTCCCGGACTGCGAGAGCCCTGGACTGCAAAAGGGATGTCTGCCTGCCAGACTGCACCTTCTTGCAGTCCCAAGGGGTCCCGGACTGCAAGAAGGTGCAGGCCAGACTGAGGGACTCACTGCCTTCCATTTTCTCATCATATATATAATCTTGAGCAGCAGTCACCAACCAGTTGGCGAGCACTGGCTGGCGACCACTGCTCCAAAGGTTTCCTTAAACTAGTGGTCAAGAACCTTTCAGACCTCATGGACCACCAGTGGTCATGCAAATATTTCCAGCTGCACTTGGCAGCTCAGGCCCTGAAGCAAATAGAAATGGACAGTGGAGCCAGGGTTGGCAGTGAGGGAACAGGGGCAGTGGAGAGGGGGCATAATGGCACAAAGGACTGTGGGCCCTTCTAGACAGAAGAGCTGTCCCTGCTGGCATGCCAGCAAAGATCTTTTAAAATCTCAAATATTTGGAGGACCCATTCGGAATTTTTAAACAAAAACAAAGCCAGGGTTCACCTTTGCCTTACCTTCCTCTTTTGGAAGAATGTGATAAACAGATAACTAACGCTAACAAATTTAATTCAAAAAGAATGAACTTTTTAAAATACATCAGAGGCACCACTGGGACTGAAACACTAAATACTAGTTACTCCTCTTTACTCTTAAAGCTGACTCCCCCAAAACTCCTATTTAGCAAATCCTTTGGGAGACTGTGCACAGAATAGCAATAAAAGAGCATTTATTTCTATTTTATTATTCAGACAGGCTGCCATCCCAAGTCGATAAAAGCCAGGTTTTACTGGGATGTAACATAGCACTTGCCTGTTTTCAAAGCACTTTCTGATTTCTCACTCTTTATATCATC
>NW_006300377.1:3696050-3702820 GCF_000327345.1 Myotis davidii | reverse complement strand
ATGCATGAGTACCCCCATTTTGCAGTGGGGACACCAAGGCCAGGAGCGGTGAAGGCACATGTCTGAGGTCACCCAGTTCCCTTGCCTCCAAGTTCAAGGTTCACCCCTAGCCATTCTCCTGATATGTGACACTCCTGGGCATCCCACGCCTTCCTCCCCACTTCTCCTCTCTGACCTTGCAGACGGCACCAATGGCACTACTCCTTCGCAACACAGGTCTGGAGCTTGCTGGCCCTGGGCTAGCTTGGTTCTTATGGGAGGCATCCTTTCTGTAAAACACCCCAAAGAAGCCCTCAACCACCAGGCCTGTGAGCTCACTCTCCCAGCCTACGTCACTCTCGCCTCCGGATCCCTGCCTCACCAGGACCACAAGGACACAGGCAACTATTGCAGGAAATGGAGGATTTTCTTGTAAAAAATTCAAGCAGCTAATATGTATTGAGCCCCTACTGGTTGCCAAGGACTCTGCTAGGAACTTGACATGTTCCCTTCTCACCACCACTCAGCAAAAATTGGAATTCTCATCCCCATTTTACAGACGTGGATGCTGAGGTTCAGAAAGGCTAAGTGACTTGCCTAAGGTCAATCAGCTGGTTGTTGAGGCAGCATTCACTGCTCAGGTCTGTTAGACTCTAGGTCCCACTTTACTTTTAATCCGCCTCACTGCCTTGGCTCACCACTCTACAGGGGCCGAGAGACCACGCCAAAGTGGAAAAAGAAAAGCGAGCCTTTCACTGTTGTTGCCTGGCTCCCACAAGACTCGGGGGAGCCTAATCCCGCGGTGGTTACCCCAACCAACGGCCCCATGAGCTGGGATCCTGGGAGGCTCACAAGAGTCAAAGGGCTCCCCGGCAGGTTTGTCCTGGCAGCTGGCCAGCGGACTTGTGCTAACACAGCAGCAGGCACAGGAAAGGCTCCAGAGAGAATGGAAAAGCACCAGACACTGGGCCACTGAGGGGACAGAAGTGATTCCTGCCGTGTTCAGACGGGATGACGCTGCCACCACCATCACGGGGCCGGGAAGGGACCCCAAGGCAGGGCCAGCGAAAAGCCCCACGCACATCCACTCACTGTAGTGTTTCAGTAAATATGACTGCAGTCCAAGAGAGGGGCACATGGCTCCAAAGTGAACCAGCGGGCATGGAAGAAAACCAGCAACCCTGGCCTGCCTGCCTTTGCTCGCACACCCACCCACCCCGCTACCTCCTGTCACCTGGCATGCAAGACAGCACGCGTGATCCTATAGCAGACCGCAGCCAGCCCGTGGGAAAGAAAGCTAACCCGGAATATTAATAGACTTGCCGGAGGCGAAATTTAGTGAGGGCAAGCCCTAGGAAATAAAATTATTTAAAAGGGGGCACAATTAAAGTGAGCCTGGAAGAAGGGAGCAACTTGGATTTCCACAGGGAGGGCTTCTTCGGTCCGGCACTGGGAGGAGGTGCACCAGCAGTGGCAGGGTTATTCTAGAAAACCCAAAAATATCTTCGTCTATGGGAAAAAAATGTTGGTGTTTCTGTAGCTCTTCTGTCTGCTAACGTTTTGCTTCGGCTGATATCACACTACATATGCGCAGGATGATCAAAACTGTTTCAAGGGAAACCACTCCTGGGATCTAATATTTGCTACAAATTGTTAGGCTGCCAAAATAATTAACTGTTAACTATCAATTATTAATTTACTCATTATTGTCAATAATTTATCAATGACTAATTATTGATTATGCTCAGGTCTTGCCACAGGGGGCAACTCATTAATTAAAAGGAGAGGGGCAGTTTGAGAAGTCGAAAACCGGCATCCATTGAGATCAAATTAACCCCGTGGGTATGTTAGCCTGCTTAGAACTTTTTAGAAAATGAGCTGTCATCGGTTAATCAGAAGATTACACACACACAAATCTGAATTTCTACCATTTTTTAGAAAATCTGAAAAATCGTATCACTGGGCAAGCAGCACAAATTGGAAGATGCCGAGTAGCGACTGCCCCCTTCAGGCAGGCCCTGTGCTTCCCAGCTCCTGGCCTGGCGCACTCATTTAAGCCACATGACTGACCCCTGAAGGCACCCTGGTTTGTTCCTCCTAGTTAAAGCCCAGGGAAGGGATCAGACTTGGTCGTGCTCAGGACTGCCACAGGGGGGCAGCACCGGTCTGTCAATGAGGCCTGTAACCAAGCTGAGCTTGGCATATCCATTGGTAACCAGCAATCCCATCCTTACTTGGGTAGCAGACACTCCATATTCCCGATCAGATTTGTTCCCTGAGAAGTTAACAGCAGCTCATGTCAACATTCCCACTAGACCTGGGCAACCTGACTTGTTCTCTCCTCTCTGGCCACCACCTTCCACACCCTCCCAGCTCCTCTCATTCCACAGCTGGTATTCCCACCTGTTCAGGAATTCTTCCTTCACCTGCTAACACCATCAGGCCTCAGATCCTTCCCCCTTTTAAAGGCAGTTTGTTCTTCGTCAAATGGGCATCACCTGCCTTTGCTCACTTAGGGTAAGCGTCAGTTGACCACATGAGGCAAGAGGTTATTGTGCCTCGTCCTGCTCTCTGCTCTCACCCCCTTCCAACCGCACCAGCAGCACCTTTTTTATTTAACACTCACCCGAGGGTGTTTTTACGGATTTCAGAGAGAAAAGGGAGAGAAAAAACATCAGCGTGAGAGAGACATCAATCGGCCGCCTCCTCTGTGTGGCTCAAACCCAAAGCCTGGATATATGCCTTGACTAGGAATCGAAACTATGACCTTTCCGTGTATAGAACGATGCTCCAACCCACTGGGCCACACCAGCCAGGGCCCTGCGGCATCTTAAGTGGTAGCTTTTAGTATGATCTTCTACAGCTCTTTAGGAAAGACATTTTATATGATGTCTTGAGACCCTTAAAACTGCTCATCCCATTTCATCCAGAATGCCATTTACTATTCCTACTATTTAACCCAAAATTCAGGAAAAGCCTTATATATTCATTGCACTATTTATACTGGTGAACAACCAGAAACAACCTAAATGTCCTCCGGCAATAGGGAAATTATTAAAAACATAACAAAATGTTAGCTTTTCAGTTGTTTTAGAGCCCTGGGGAGCTGTACTAGAGCCCTTTTAAAAAATCCCTACCAAATGTTCTTTTAAGTACATCGATTATTCTTATATGGAAAAGTGTGTGTGTAGAATTGGAAAATTTGATAGCAACTGTTAAGCACCCTGGTGTATTCTAATTTAGATGCTGAAAGGTCCAATAGGCCTCTTATTACCATGACAGAAAAGCCTCTGGGAACCTGGGCCTCCAGGACTCTCCACCTCCAGGCCCCAGGGCAACCACACTAGTAAAACAAAGCCTCCAGGACACAGTAGTCCTTAGTTAAAGGCCAATGTTATCCGATCCTGAAATCCTGAAATGCCTGCCCTTGCATAACTCCTGAGGAGACCCCACACACCATTTGGAAGATAGAATTAGATCAGTATGGTTCTCAGATGCCACTTTAATCAAGTTTTGCACTATACAGTGATGGGGGGATGCAAGATGGAGATTATTTTCAAGCAGATTCACCTACCCCAAGGTGAACAGCCTTGGGCTGCCAAGAACAGCCCCTCCCCAGCGAGTCCCCCCGCTTTCCTGAGCTGGTAGGACAAGATTTCAGCAAGAGTGAGCACAAAGGACTGGGCAAACGAGGGAAGGAACCAGGTAGATTTCTGAAATCTTCCCATGCAAACGAGAACTAGACATGAGGTATCTCTCTTAAGGCAACACCCCAATCCCATGCACTTCAGCTTGAGGCCAAACTGCCTCCCTGCAGGGACCGACAGCCCAGGTTCATCCCATAACACTACTCCCAGCAGTTGTGCCCACCATACAACAGATGCAGCCTGCAGGCCAGAACCCTTCAGGGCCTTCCTCTTCACTGGCCCCTCAGCTTCTAGTGTGTCCGTGTGCCTGGCTGTAGAAGAGCACCCAGTATGTGTGTGGCCGGGTGGTGCCCGAGGGGCCAAAATAAGCAACACAAATCAGATGTGGATTCTGGAGCTGGGTCAACATGGTGGCAGGACCAGTCACGGCCTACGGAAGGACCCATATGGCCCTGTGTCCTCTACTAATTCTTCTCCGGGCGGTTTCTGTTCAGGACGGCTTTAGGGGCAAATTCCAGCTTGTCCTTAAGGCTCACCACCTGGGTGTGGTCCTTGCCTAGCAGCTCATCCAACTTGCGGTCCTCCCGACGCTCTGAGATGCTCTTCTCCTCCTCCACAGGCTGGGGATCTTTTCCCCGGATGAACCATTCCAGGTGGTAGCCCACAGCCCCGACCACGAAGGCCACAGGAAACGTGACATAGGGAGCATAAGTACGCACCACGGTCCAAAACACAGGCCACATGACATCTGCAGGAGAGCACAGGCAGCATTAGGGAGACACCAGCTGTCCCTCCCCACCAAACGCACCACTACCAAGCTCCCCACTCACCAGGCAGCCGGGCACCATTTACTGAGCATCCACCCCTTGCAGAGAAAAGCAAGAGAGAACCCTGCTTTATGCAACAGTTGGGTCCCTGAAACAACCCAGAAATTTTCGGAAGATTCAACTGTTAGGGAAGGGGACAAGACTCTCCATTTTATGACCCATACTTTTTGACAATTATGCAACCATGTACAGCAGAGTTCCCTATGAGGGGACCTCTGGGCTTACCGAATAAAGCTTTAAGTCTATTTTTTTTTCTTTTTTAAAATATATTTTATTGATTTTTTTTACAGAGAGGAAGGGAGAGGGATAGAGTTAGAAATATCGATCAGCTGCCTCCCGCACACCCCCTACTGGGGATGTGCCCGCAACTAAGGTACATGCCCTTGACCGGAATCAAACCTGGGACCCTTCAGTCCGCAGGCTGACGCTCTATCCACTGAGCCAAACCGGTTAGGGCTATTTTTTCTTTTTCTTTTTTTAAAATATATTTTATTGATTTTTTACAGAGAGGAAGGGAGAGAGATAGTTAGAAACATTGATGAGAGAGAAACATCGATCAGCTGCCTCCTGCACATATCCTACTGAGGATGTGCCCACAACCAAGGCACATGCCCTTGACCAGAATCGAACCTGAGACCTTTCAGTCTGCAGGCCGACACTCTATCCACTGAGCCAAACCGGTTTCGGCTATTTTTTCTTTTTTATGAGATTGACCTGCTGCCTACTGCACTAAGAGGGCACCTTTCTTTAAAATATATGTATATATATTAAAGAAAGGTACCCTCTGAAATAAAATATATATTGCATAAATATATACATATTTGCATAAATGACTAAGAAGGTGTGACTAGAGCCCTGATCGGAGGCCGTATGTTGTATGTCAGGATTCCTAGCACCCTTTTAATCTGTACATTTGGGAAGCCAAGGTGTATAAAGACAGAATAGCAGGCACATTATAGGCTGTAATTATAGTTCATGCATCCGGTTTTATGGTGGAAAAGCCATAAATATATATATACATATATATTTTATTTCAGAGAGGAAGGGAGAGGGAGAGGGAGATAGAAACATCAATGATGAGAGGGAATCACTAACAGGCTGCCTCCTGCACGCCCCACACTGGGGATGTGTCCAGGCTGGGAATCAAAAGGTGACCTCCTGGTTCGCAGGTAGATGCTCAACCACTGAGCTACGCCGGCCGGGCTTTAAGCCTTATCTTGACCATAGGCCTTCCCTCCATAGTGGGCCAACTTTTCAAGAATGGGAAAGAAGTCTTTCCCTCAAGTGCCCCAACCTGGCCTAGGAACAAATCTGTAACCCAGGTACCTGCCCTTGACCGCGAATCGAACCTGAGACTTTTTGGTGCACGGGCTGAGGCTCTACCACTGAGCCAGTCCCGCCGGGGCAAGTTCTCTCTTTATCAGCAAACACTCTCCCTAAACAGCAACCCTCCATTCAGATTCCCAATTTTTCTTAAAACGTATCAAGGATGAGTCCACAAGTATTACCTGTCACACGCTGCACCAGGTCTCCCTGTTCTCCTACTCGCATTCTAATCACTTTCAAATAAGTCAATGAATTCATTTACTTAACACTTACAACCATTTCCGCTGGGTCACACCTTGTGCTGGCGTACCCCACTTGTCTGCCTCAAAGCACTTTAAGCACCAAGAGGGCAAAGACCATAATGTCTGTGGCCCACTGTGCCCTATGCAACCCCCAACACCTCCCACCCTTGCCCGGCCTGGCATAAAATGCTCCAACAAGTTTGTTGAGTGAATGAATGAAAGCTCGAGCAGCACACTAATTAAAACCACAGCAGGCATCCACCCGCCCGCCCGCCTGCCTTCAAAAGGTAGCAGGAAGGCAGCAGGTGCCTCTGATGATTACGAGACTCGAACCAGTCGCCCCCCGGGGTAGCAACACGAATGAGGCCAAGGGTCTCGCACACACGGTGACGCGTGTTTCCAGCTCGGCGTGGAGGGGCCTGCACAGCCGGTAGAGGTCAACTAGTTGCCGGCAAGCCGGCCCTTGTGCCGGGGCCCCGGAGGCCCGATGAGGTGCACAGCCGGTAGAGGTCAACTAGTTGCCGGCAAACCGGCCCTTGTGCCGGGGCCCCGGAGGCCCAAGCCCGAAGTCCGAGATTCGAGAGCTGCTAACAAGGGCAGAGGATACCTAACGGGATTGAAGATTAACCCTGACCCTGACTCGAGCCCGGGCCAGGGGCGGGGGCGCAGGTGAGGTCAGGGTCCAAGTATCCAGCCGTCTCCCTCCGCTGGGCGCCCGGCCCCGGCCCCTATCCCACCACGATCACGGC
>NW_006300377.1:3693414-3695945 GCF_000327345.1 Myotis davidii | reverse complement strand
GCCCGCACCGCCGCCGCCGCCCCTCCCAGCGGCCCGCGGGGCCTCGCCGGGACCCCGCCCACCGAACCCCAGCTCTCTCGGAGCGCAGGGATTGGCTGAGCTCCAGTCAAAGGAGCGGAGCAAGCGAGGCGCCCGCCAGGGAGCCCGGCTGCGCTGAGATGGACACACGCCCCCTAGGGGCTCGGAGGTTTACCAGGGACGTAACCACGTCCTTCCCGGGTGGAGAAAGGAAAAGGTCATCCGCTCATTTATTCAGCTGGTGATGATTACTAGGTGTCTTCTAAGACCTAGGTCTGCGCGCGCGCACACGCAAAGAAAGGATCACTGATCTCAAGAAGCTCCCTTTAGCAGACTATAATCTAGGGCTTAAGGACTCTTCGGATCTGGGCTAGCTTTCTAACTGTGACCTTGGGAACAGTATAAAGCTGTCTTAGCCTCCCTTCCCGCTCCTAGGCAAAGGTAATAACACCTATATCACCGGATATTGTGAGGGTTAGATAAGATAAATGTAAGTAAAGTGCTATACCAGCCACACAGCAAGCAGAGAAATAAATTGTTAGTTTACAAATAATACAAATATAATAAAACCTAAGTTTTACCTGACCCTTTAGGTACAAGTATTCACACACACCCATGTCCCCACTGCTCCCTGTACAGACATCTATTTTTTTATTATTATTATTATTGATTTCAGAGAGGAAGGGAGAGGGAGAGAGAAAAAAAATCAATGATGAGAGAGAATCATTGATTAGCTGCCTCCTGCATGCCCCCTACTCGGGATCGAGCTCGCAATCCGGGCATGTGCCCTGATTGGGAATGGAACCATGACCTCCTGGTTCATGGTCCATGCTCAACCACCGAGCCACATAGGCCAGGCTAGACATCTGTTTTATTGTGTACAGAAAAAAAACACACACCAAAGCTCAAGCTCCCACCTAGCCCTGTCTTTCTACTCTCATTCCACGAGTCTCAGCCAGGCATACTTATCATTAGTAACACATGCTTAATCCCTCCTTTTCCTCCAGGCAGACCAAACTGTTTCACACCTCTATGCCTTTAATTATGCTTTTTCATCTGCCTGCAGTGCCCTTCCCACCTTTCTTTACCAAGTATCTCTGGCTCATTTTTCAAGCTTGAGGAATACCACTGTGGAAGCCTCCTGGACTGATTATTACCCTTCCTCTGTAATCTCAAAGAGCTCAATGCTAAGATCTAGCAGTGCAGATGGAGAGAAAGGAATAGTATAAAGAAATGTGCAGGAAACTGTCCTTAGCAGAACTTGTTCACTAATTGAGTAGTTACAGAGAAGGGAACAGAACTACAGAATAACCAGCATTTTCAGCCGATTAGTTAACATGTGCTAGGCATCAGGGATGCCAAAAATGAATGGGACCATCCCTGCCCTCAGTTCTCTGACTGATGGGGAAGCAGACTGGTCTACAAAATGTCAACAGTATGAGTGCCCTGGCTGGGTGGCTTAATTGGTTGAGCATTGTCTTGTGCACCAAAAGGTTTCCGGTTCAATTCCCAATTGGGGCAGATGCATTGATGAGACCCTGAGAGTGAAACTTGGGCATCAATGTTTCTCTCCCTCGCTCCCCTCTCCCCTTTCTAAAATCAATAAACATATCCTCGGAAGAGGATTAAAAAAAAAAAAAGTCAAGAGAGTGAGAAGTGTGGCGATAGAAGTATATACAAGTGGCAAAGAGAAGGAGTCCCAGGGAGAATTAGGGAAGGTTGCCAGAGTAACCTGCCCTTGAGCTGAGTCCCGAGTGACGGCTAGTAGTTCCATCAGGCAGAATTGAGTGGGGCTCAAGGCTTAGGAATCAGCCCAGCCGGTGTCGCTCAGTGGTTGAGCATCGACCCATGAACCAGGTCTCGGTTCCATTCCCGGTCAGGGCACATGCCTTGGTGGCGGGCTCTCTCCCTAGGTAGGGGGCATAGGGGGCATGCAGGAAGCAGCAGATTGATGCTGTTTCTCTCTCATCAATGTTTCTCTCTATCCCGCTCTCTTCCTCTCCCTCTAAAAATCAATAAAAACATTAAAAAAGACTTAGGGATCAGATAGATGTGGGTTCAAATCCTGCCTCTGCTGCTTGCTAATCTCGGAAAAACTATGTTTTAAAAAAGACAATAGTACCCACCCCCTGGAATTGCTGAGTGCTAACTCACATAATGTGTATGAAGTGCACAGCACTCAGTATCTCCTACGTGCTTAGTAAGTGGTCACTGGTATGTTCAGTATACTCCAAATTTATTTCTCCTTCTGTCATAGCCTATGTCCATTTTTGGCATTACTTATTCACTAAGCCAAAAGCCTGAGTGAAATCTTCAAGGTATCTTCATCTTTGCATTATTCCCCAGATCCAATTCATGTATAGAACCTACAATTCCTGAATGTCTCTCAAATTAATCATTATCTCTCACCTGGACCCCCCTAACAACTCCCTCAATGGTCTCTCTAACTTCCATTTTCCCTTTCAGAGTATTTCCATTCTGCTGGCCAAAGGTTTGTTAAAATATATATATAT
>NW_006300377.1:3689139-3693378 GCF_000327345.1 Myotis davidii | reverse complement strand
ACTGGAGGATCCTAGATTTGATTCCAGTCAAGGTCATGTACCTTGGTTGTGGGCACATACCCAGTAGGGAGTGTGCAGGAGTGAGCTGATCGATGTTTCTAACTCTCTATTCCCCTCCCTTCCTCTCTGTAAAAAATCAATAAAATATATTTAAAAAAAAAAAAAGCATGAACAGTCCTGGCCAGTATGGCTCAGTTGGTTGGGCATTGTCCCCTGCCCTGAAAGGTTGCTGGTTTGATTCTCAGTCAAGGCCCATGCCCAAGTTTCACTCTCAGGGTCTTGTTCTCACATTGATGTTTCTCTCTCTCTCTCTCTCAAAAAATCAATAAGGTATTCTTTTTAAAAATTTTAAATAAAATCTCCAGCTTAACCCCTCCTTCCCTTCTCTTTCTTGACTGCAAAACTCCAGTTCATCCTGCAAGGCCCAGTTCAAAAAGTCCCTCTTGCCCTGGCTGGTTTGGCTCAGTGGAGTGCTAACTCACATAATGTGTATGAAGTGCACAGCACTCAGTATCTCCTACGTGCTTAGTAAGTGGTCACTGGTATGTTCAGTATACTCCAAATTTATTTCTCCTTCTGTCATAGCCTATGTCCATTTTTGGCATTACTTATTCACTAAGCCAAAAGCCTGAGTGAAATCTTCAAGGTATCTTCATCTTTGCATTATTCCCCAGATCCAATTCATGTATAGAACCTACAATTCCTGAATGTCTCTCAAATTAATCATTATCTCTCACCTGGACCCCCCTAACAACTCCCTCAATGGTCTCTCTAACTTCCATTTTCCCTTTCAGAGTATTTCCATTCTGCTGGCCAAAGGTTTGTTAAAATATATATATACATTGATGTTTCTCTCTCTCTCTCTCTAAAAAAATCAATAAGGTATTCTTTTTAAAAATTTTAAATAAAATCTCCAGCTTAACCCCTCCTTCCCTTCTCTTTCTTGACTGCAAAACTCCAGTTCATCCTGCAAGGCCCAGTTCAAAAAGTCCCTCTTGCCCTGGCTGGTTTGGCTCAGTGGATAGAGTGTTGGCTTGGGGACTTAAGGGTCCCAGGTTCAATTCCAGTCAAGGGCACAGGCCTGGATTGCAGGCTCCATCCCCAGTGGGAGCATGCAGGAGGCAGCCGATCCATGAGTCCCTCTCATCACTGATGTTTATCTCTTTTCCTCTCCCTTCTTCTCTGAAATCAATAAAAATATATTTTTAAAAAGTCCCTCTTACAAAAAATTCTCCCAGACCATGGCCATTTTGATTCCTGGTCAGGGCACATACCTGGGTTTTGGGCTCGATCTCCAGTTTGGGACGTGCAAGAGGCAGCTGATCCCGTGACCTTCTCACACCGATGTTTCTCTCCCCCCCACTTCCTCTCTCTCTAAAATCAATTTAAAAATTTTTTAAAGTTTTTCCAGACTCCCTGACTGCTAGAGGCTCCCTCCCCGTCTCTTCAGCCCCCTGGGAGACCAGGCCTCCCTTTATACTATACCTTTTTGCTTATGTGTCTGGTCATGGCCAGGACTGGGAGCAACTCAAGCACCGGGAGGGGATCTAATCTTTCACTTACCCAGCACAACTACCCAGGCCACAATACCCAGAGGAGACTACCTTCCCCCCCGCCCCCGCTCAGCCCCATTTGGGGAGGTTTTGGGCATCACGCCTGTAGAAGGATGCCCACACAGTTGCAGGCGCTGACCTGTTTCTCCCTGTCCACTCCCATATACTTCATCGTCCCGGAAAAGCTGGCCCAGTTTCTGGGAAAAGACATAGACCCATTAAAACACACACACACACACAACAAATATATAATGTGGATGGCTAAACTCAGACTCAGCCACTTCCCAGCTTTGTGATTTGGGGTAAGTTTAGCCTCTCCAAGCCTCAGTTTTCTCATTGTAAAATGATGGTGATGACAATATCTGCTTCATAGGATTGCTCTGAGTACCTTACTGTCTAGTTCAAATCTCACCCATGACCCAAATATTACAGATGAGAAGCAAGATCAGACAGGGTGTGATTCAGCCAAAGCTTCACTTGGCTAGTCTACAGGAAATAGACAGATGAGGTTTTCTGGTGGAAACTTTTGGACAGTCATCCAACCTAAGTGTTCCCAGACCTAGCTGCCCATCATACTCACCTGGAGCACTTGTTAAAAACGCCTTGGAGGGCAGAGAGTCTAGTCACTAAGTTTTGGACAGGGCCGGGAATCTGTCTGAGATCAGCCTGAAGTTGATTCACCTTTGGAAACTGGGATCACATGGGGGACCCTCTCCACCTTCCAGTGGTCTCATGTGAGTGTGTGTGTACCACCTCTCGCTTTTCAGGTGGTCTCCCAGACCAGCCTGTAAAAACACCTGTTCACGCCACTCTTCTGTTCAAAACCTTTCCATGTCTCCTCCCCACAGCCCTCAGAATCTAGGCCTTCCCTACTCAAGTTGCCTAGTGCTAGTGCGATCAAGCTTCGGGACCCCCAATGCCTCTTTCTTCTCCAGGCCCTTGCATAGCTGTTGTCTGATCTCGGAACATTCTTCCCAGCCTCAGGCCCACTTCAGTGGCTAATACCTCATCATGTTTCCAGCACTCACCCTTATATTTTATCTGCTTGTTCACTGTTTTTTCCCATAAGACCATAAGCTCCATAAGGGTAGAAATTACACTTGTTCAGGACTGTCTCCTTGGTGGTGGGTGCCAACAGTGATTTTTTTTTAAAAAATTTTTCCCCCCCAGAGACTAAGGGAGAGGGAGAGATAGAAACATCAATGATGAGAGAGGATCATTGATCAATTGCCTCTTGCACGCCCCCTACTGGGGATCAAGCCCGCAACCCGGGCATGTGCCCTTGGCCAGAATTGAACTCGGGACCTTTCAGTTCACAGGTCAACGCTCTATCTACTGAGCCAAACCGGTTAGGGCCCAATAGTGATTTTTGATGAATGTTTGCTGAATAAATGAATGAGAATTGGCTACTCAGTGTGGCCCAGAAGAGCAGCCAAACCCCTGGAAATCTCTTCCTCCTGCTTCAGGGTGACACACCAATCCCAAGGACTACTCAGGGACTGGAAAGGTGGCTTTCTGGGTGGACACTGGGCCAGCTAAAAGCTCATGATTAGCCAGACCTGGGTCCACCACCCTCAGCCCCGTGACTTTAGACAGGTGGCTTCACCTCTCCTGGGCTTCCACTTTCTCATCTGTCATCAGGATGAGCCACATCCGTGTAACGCACTCGCCCTCTGCCTGACCCACAGTAAGTATCCAATAAACATTAGCCATCAACACTAGGTTTGCCTGCTGTTTAGCTTCCAGGGGAAGTTCTGTTCTCTGCCCCCCACCAAAGTGCCTACCCATACGAGGCATCAGAAAATATGGTAGCACTAACTTGAACCGAGTGTTTCTGTTGCTGATCTGGAATGACTGGAGCAGAGGGAACACCGTGTCCTCAGGGGAAGGGAAACCAATATTGGTCCATATCGAAGAATAGCCACACTCCCTGTTTATTGAGCACATGCTGTGTGCCAAGGCACTGGGCTCTGGGCTCCCCTCCCTGGGGGGCCCTGGAGGACTGGGAGGCAGAAAGGGAAAGGCCTGCAAAGGTGGAAGTCCTCCCCTCTTCGCCTCCAGGAGGGCCGGGACCTTGCCCCAGCTGGCTCAGGCGATCTTTGCTCTCCCCCAACGGAGAGCTTGGCTCCCCGCCTCTCCTCCCTCCACCCTCAGCCCCCATGCACAGTGCAGAGGTGGCTTCTTCAGGAGAGAGCGGATGGCTGGAGTGCAGTTCTGCCGTTTTATTATTTCCTGGGATACTCAAGGGGATGTGGGAACAGCCACAGGTGTGGTGAGGGGGAAGCCCCCAGGGGCTCCCCTCCCCAGCAGCTGGGACAGGGGAGAGGCCCAGGCGCCCTGGTCCTGGGTTGGTCCAGCCACTGTGGTCCCTGGGCCCGGTGGGCTGAGGGCGGAGGGTGAGCCCCCGAGAGGGCGGGGCGGGCTCCTAGGCGGGGTTCGGGATTCTTCATAAAAAGCCACGAAGCTGATCCCCACGAAGCCCAGCCCCGCGGGGTGGGGGGGACGCAGAGCCCAGATGGGGGACCTGGCCCGGCCTGGCCCGTGGGACGGTGGGGGCGGGGGGAGGAATGGCAGAGATGGTGCCCATGGGAGGAGATGGGGACGAAGCGTCGGACCAAGAGAAAGGAGGGTCCAGGTGGGGGCGCAGGGCGGAGAGGCACGGCCCCCGGCCCAGCCCGGGCGCCTT
>NW_006300377.1:3687789-3688887 GCF_000327345.1 Myotis davidii | reverse complement strand
GGGCGGGGCCCCACTGGGGGTCCCACCGGGCTCTCCAGTTCCCGCCCCTCCGCTCCCGGGAGGAACCCTCCTCCCCCGGGGCTCGGCCAGCTGGGAGCGGTTAGTAACCGTTAGACGCTGCTCTCTGTGCCTGCACCCCAAGCCCCGCGTGTACCTGTTCCCACAAGGTCAAAACGCACATTTTTCTTTTTAAAGAAATATTGATTCCAACGCCCCTGGGTGGCGCGGTTCCGAATCAGTGTTTGCTTCACTGCAGGTCCGGAGGGATGCAGGCAAGGCAATGGGGGCTGTGGAGGGCGCTCACACACCGGGCTTCGGGCCCATCAGGACAAGGTCTAGTGTGGGATGACGGCTGAGGGGCCCCTGTAGGTCCGAGCTGAGGGCAGCCCGCCCTTCGGAAGCTCTAGGTCTGCGCCCTCAAACTGCAGCTGGCCCAGGGTGGCTGCTGCCCCCTCGGGTTCTGGCAGCTGCGGCAGCGATGAGCACTAGGGCCAAGCAGGCAGCAGTGACCAGGGCGGTCATTTTGGAAGAAGGTGGTCACCATCACCTGTCCAGGGCTGCCTTTGCTGCCCCCAGGTCTCCTCCTGGCCCCCTACCCCCACCCCCAACATGCCTCCATGGCGAAGGGCATTTTCCAGGGTCTGACTCTTGGCTTCAAGGAACCTGCCCCCACCTTAGGCTCCAGGAGTTTCCAGCTGTTGGCCTTGAGTTGCTGTAGCTCCAGGAACTTGAGGGTCACATCCTCGATAGAGAGCTGCAGGAGGTCCCAGAAACCCGCCAGGTCCTGGAAGGTGGGCACAGGGAACGCAGTGGGGTCCTGCAGAGGAAGGAGACATGAGGGTCAGGAATGTCTGCGCCCCAGCCAGGACCCGGGAAAGCCCCGCCCACCCTCAACTTGGGAGAGTGGGGTGGGGTGGGGGGAGTGGGAGACAGGGAGGCAAGAAACCCTTTGACAAACACCTGGTCCCACCTCCAGGCACACACCCTGGGCACCTTGCAGGCACACACGTCTGACAGGCTCTGCACCCAGGGGCACTCACCATGCTCTGCTGACACAGCCTGAAGAACTGCAGAACATTCTGGGGCAGGAGAAGCTGC
>NW_006300377.1:3684595-3685588 GCF_000327345.1 Myotis davidii | reverse complement strand
CTCGGCCAGGTGAGAGCGGTTAGTAAGGTTAGTAACCGTTAGACGCTGCTCTCTGTGCCTGCACCCCAAGCCCCGCGTGTACCTGTTCCCACAAGGTCAAAACGCACATTTTTCTTTTTAAAGAAATATTGATTCCAACGCCCCTGGGTGGCGCGGTTCCGAATCAGTGTTTGCTTCACTGCAGGTCCGGAGGGATGCAGGCAAGGCAATGGGGGCTGTGGAGGGCGCTCACACACCAGGCTTCGGGCCCATCAGGACAAGGTCTAGTGTGGGATGACGGCTGAGGGGCCCCTGTAGGTCCGAGCTGAGGGCAGCCCGCCCTTCGGAAGCTCTAGGTCTGCGCCCTCAAACTGCAGCTGGCCCAGGGTGGCTGCTGCCCCCTCGGGTTCTGGCAGCTGCGGCAGCGATGAGCACTAGGGCCAAGCAGGCAGCAGTGACCAGGGCGGTCATTTTGGAAGAAGGTGGTCACCATCACCTGTCCAGGGCTGCCTTTGCTGCCCCCAGGTCTCCTCCTGGCCCCCTACCCCCACCCCCAACATGCCTCCATGGCGAAGGGCATTTTCCAGGGTCTGACTCTTGGCTTCAAGGAACCTGCCCCCACCTTAGGCTCCAGGAGTTTCCAGCTGTTGGCCTTGAGTTGCTGTAGCTCCAGGAACTTGAGGGTCACATCCTCGATAGAGAGCTGCAGGAGGTCCCAGAAACCCGCCAGGTCCTGGAAGGTGGGCACAGGGAACGCAGTGGGGTCCTGCAGAGGAAGGAGACATGAGGGTCAGGAATGTCTGCGCCCCAGCCAGGACCCGGGAAAGCCCCGCCCACCCTCAACTTGGGAGAGTGGGGTGGGGTGGGGGGAGTGGGAGACAGGGAGGCAAGAAACCCTTTGACAAACACCTGGTCCCACCTCCAGGCACACACCCTGGGCACCTTGCAGGCACACACGTCTGACAGGCTCTGCACCCAGGGGCACTCACCATGCTCTGCTGACACAGCCTGAAG
>NW_006300377.1:3677005-3684572 GCF_000327345.1 Myotis davidii | reverse complement strand
GAAGCTGCGTGCTGCCCACGGCACTGCGGATCTTCTCCAGGACTGGGGAGCAGAAGGAGATTCAAGGAGAGGAATGGTGACTTTCCTTCCCCCGCCTCCAGGAAGTCTGCCCTGACTGACTCTTGCCCTTCGATTACCTGACATTTTCTATGTGTGTCTCCTCCTGCCCCTCCCCATCCTATCCTCGGGTTCCTAACAAGCAGCTCCTACCCTACTTCACCCTCACATTTCTTCCTTCATACAGCCTACATTTCTTAAGTGCGTATCCTCCCGGGTCAGAGAACTGAGAACCAGTCCCAGCCTAGCCGGGCAGCCCTATGGCAAACAGGCACTCGCTCCATGACCACCAGTGTGCAGCTCCTTAACTCCTTAAGAACCACTAAGTTTCATGTATATGACTCCTGCCTCACACGTCACTATCCCATCCTTGGGTAAGACTGTCTCTCCCCTCGGATTGAACTTGCAGGGAAGGGCCATGTCTTCCTGCTTAATCTTCAGGGTTGCCTGAGACATGCCCTGACATTGTGCACGGCCTGCCTCTGGCTTATGTCCTGGAGCAGGCCCAGACCCCCACACCGGCGCAGATGGGAAGAATGCCCTTGGCTGCCATGCGGTGGCAGCTGTCGCCAAGAAGGCCCGGCCTGGTGACTTTCCCCAGGCCCAACCCTGGCCTCTGAAGCTGCTCCCTTCTTCCTCCCAAGAGCTCTGGGAACGCCCTGCTGCCAACGGGGACCCTCCAAGGTTTGGTGCTAGAGAATCAAACCCTTAGGACGGCACCCTCACGTCCAACCAGAGAGCTCCCGGCCCTGACCCCTCCACCAGAGGCTCTCACTCACTCTCCTCGGGCAGCTCATAGTCCTCCGCCTCGCGTTCCATCTGCTGGCACCAGTGCTCCAGCTTCTCCACCTCCGCCCTCAGCATCTTGATGAACCACTCGCCGTCCCGTGGGCAGGGGGACGTGCGGCCTGAGTCGGGGAGGCTACGTGAGCCGCGCTCCATCCAGGAGTCCCGGCGGCCTGCCCCGGGGCCCGGGGTCGGGGCCGGGGCAGGGCCTGGCGACCCATCGGTGGCCGGCGGCTCGTACGGCAGTGGGTAGCCCTCGCGGTAGGCCCACTGGCCCTGCGTGTGGACCGTGCGGAAGACTGAGTAGGTGGGGGCCCGGGGTCCGGGCTGGGGTTCAGAGGCGTGCCTCTGGAAGGAGCGTCCGAACTGCAGGGCCTTGTCTTCTGTGGCCACCGAGGCCAGGCCGGCCAGGCCCTCCAGCTCCAGGTCCGCCTGCACGCCAGCCGTCACACTGTTGGAGCGCTTGAACCTCGCCCGCCTGGTGAGAGAGGTGGCTGTGATCTCTGCCCTCCCCACGGCCTTCACCCCCACCCCAGACTAAAAGGGGATGAGAAAGGAAACCTATATGACCTTTAACTATATTAGTCCTTGTAACAGGTGGGTACATAATATACCTACCTGTGGCATCGCCTCTGGACAGGGTGATACTTACAATAGTTCATCTGTACAGAACAGCTGCTGGCATATGCCCATGGAAACAGACACAGCCCCCATGCTAGAGCATCTCCCTGCAGAAGCGGGGTTGGGGGTGGGGTACCAGAGGGGCCAGGGAGGAGCTAGGGTATTTGCCAATGAATAGAGAGGGATTTCAGCACTTTAACAAGTGCTGCGTCTGCTTTCTGCTTATTTACACCAGCTGTACAGGTAGGTCCTCAGCCCTGCAGACATGAATAAATTACAGGCCAGAGAGACCCATGGGTCCCCAGCTGTAAAGACGCAGAGCCAGCATTTGGACCAAGGGGTGCTGCTTGCTCCACAGCCCAAGCACTTCCCCAGGCACCAGCTGCTGGAACATCAGGAAGAACTGCCTGGAGCAGCTGGGGGGAAGGGAGGTGGGAGCAGCCGGGAGGACTTCTCCTCCTCTAGGGACCCCATGGCTCAGCCCAGAGCCTGGCCAGACACAGTCAGCCGGTGCCAATGGAGTTGAATTAAGTTGTTGGCAGGAATGGCATCAGGCCTGGAAATTTCTTCTTTGCGTTAATAAGCAAATCATATGCAAAACAGAAAGTCCGTTGGTCTTGTTCTTTTTCCCCTCTGGGTTCTATGAAGAAATCAGTGGCCCCTGAAGTGCGTGAGGCTGGGGTCAGACCATACTTGAAGTATGGGAGTCAGGAGATGTAGGGGTGGGTGGAGAGGTGAACAGAAGTTTGAGAGCTGGAATTTCAAGGATCACAAAAGAAAGGCTCTTGTGTCCTAAGCAAACTCTACTCATTATCAGGAGAGAGGGGCTGGGGACCAGCTCTAGGGGCCCCTCCAGCTTCCCAGGAGGTTCCCCCAACCCCCACAACTTCAGCCTTCCTCTTGCTGCCCAGGCCTTCCCTCCCTGCCTGCCTTGCCTGCCTGCTTTCCTCCAGTTGGCAGGCTGCCTGCTGGGAGCTGTTGCTATAGAAACCAGGCCCAGAAGGATGCTGCAGGACCCAGGAAAAAGAGATGCGCTCATGTGCAGTCTCCAACAAGCCCTATGTCCCAACCCCCACCCAGAGAGAGAGAAAGAGAAAATATATCACATTGCCTCTCACATGGTCTTCACCTTGGTGCCTGCCCTGTCCTGCCCTGGTCAAGACCTGCATCACTCTCTGCCTAGACTGTTGGATCAGCCTCCTTTCATACATCTCTGCCTCTACTGAGGAGGGCACAGAAGAGCACTGGTTCAGGAGTCTGACCTGAGTACTAATGCTGGTACTGGTGTTGTTGCTATGTGCCTTTGGGAAGCCACTCACCCTCTAGCTAGGCCATTTAATATACATGTGTACGTGTATAAAATTCTACATGATATATAATTATATATGACATATAAATACACACACTCTATATAAAATGATAGGAATGGACCAGTAATTGTCAAGGTTCTTTTTATCTCTAAAATTATACCTTGCATATTTTAAGATCTGGTACTCAACACTCCCCTCATCAATCCACCCAGGACCGGAATAGTCTCCCTAAAGTTGACCCCTGCTCAAACCTTTTCCACGGCTTCTTCATGCCAACCAGGTATAGTTCAAGCTTCCTGTGTTAGCATCTACCCTAATGCTAGCATATCCTCTGGATGCAGTTCTCTCCAACCTCCTCTCCCCTGCATTCTCCTTGTTCCCCACGTAGATTATACTGGCCCTGGCTCTAAGCCTTTGCCCCTGCTATTCCCCTGCCTAAAATGGCTTCCTCCTCCTTGCTCCCTCTCCATTCTCGGCCCAAGTCTCCTCTTCCTCTGTGAACCTCCAGACTGCCTCCAAGGCCATCCTCTGTACTGTACCTCCCTCAGCAATCTTCTTGCATTTGGAGGCAACCCAACTGTTTGGTTACACTGTTCTCTGTTTCTGGTGAGTCTTATCTAACTGAACTGTTAGGATGCACTTTGGCTCCCTTCAAATATTTTTTGTGCCTTTGGCTCCTTCAGAGCTCCAGCAGTTGCAAACCACACGGACAAAGGTGGGGTGTGCCCCAATAAACACAGTATGGAAGACATGCCTTCCCTGCTTGCTTTCCTGTTACCCACACGAAACATGGATCTGTCCTTTGGCACCACTGGGTTTGCTGCCTTTCACCTGTCCTCGCAGGGGTCCTGAAAGGACCACACATTCTTGATGGAATAGGCCACACAGTCTGGAACAAAAGCACAAGTGCCCCAGGCTTCATGGTTCTCAAGTCAGCATCCACCTCAAGGAGCTCTCTCATTGGGTCTACTTCAAGAAAGACCAACAAAGTTGAGGAGTTTATGGGATTCCTGGAAGCACAATCTTCATCAACACTTCCAGCCAGGGATTTTCACAGCACAGGCGGGGGTCAGTCATCCTTGTGCAAGTGGCATTTGCAACCAGAAGTGTGGGACAAGATCCCCCAAGAGAAGAGCAGTGGAACAAAGAAGCAAAGCCCCAGGGAACACGGGCATTTCATGGGTAGATGGAGACAGTGTACCCCCTAAGGTGCCTACGCCAGAAAGAACAAGGAAGAAAACCAGGACAAAGACACTTAAAGGCAGATAGGGGACAGATGGGTCTCAAGAAGGAGTGAGCAACCAACATGGAAAATGCAGCCGGGTAAGAATGAAAGGTGTCCATTGATTTGGCAATATGGAGGCCAATGGTGATCCGGGCAAGTCGGTCTGGTGGAGTATGGGGGCAGACGCAGATAGCAGGTCGTCAGGAGGTGGAGAAAATGAGCCAATACAGCTCTTGAAAAGAGCTTGTTGAGGAGGGAGGAAGAGAGAAGATAGTGTACCTTTTTAAAATATATATATTCTTATTGACTTGAGAGAGGAAGGGAGAAGGAGAGAGAGATAGAAACATCAATGATGACAGACAATCATTGACTGGCTGCCTCTTGCATACCCCTACTGGGGATTGAGCCCACGACCCGGGCATATGCCCTTGACCAGAATCAAACCTGGGACCCTTCAGTCCACAGGCTGATGCTCTATCCACTGAGCCAAACTGGCTAGGGTGACAGTGTACCTTTTTTAAAAATATATATATTTTATTGATTTTTTACAGAGAGGAAGGGAGAGGGATAGAGAGCTAGAAACATCGATGAGAGAGAAACATCGATCAGCTGCCTCTTGCATACCCCCATACTGGGGATGTGCCCGCAACCAAGGTACATGCTCTTGGCCGGGATCGAACCCGAGACCCTTCACTCTGCAGGCCAACGGTCTATCCACTGAGCCAAACCGGTCAGGGCGACAGTGTACCTTTAATGGAGAGATATTTTTCTTATTTGTCAATTATATCTCAAAAATCTGGGGGAAAGAAGGGAGGGGTATTTTGTTTAGGATGGTTCTCACAAGCCATATCTCAAGTGGGAAGAACTTTTGCGGGGAGGGGATAAACAGAATAATGGCTGTCCAAACAGATCCATGCCCTAATTCCCGGAAGCTGTGGATGTTACCTTCCATGGCAAAAGGGACTTTGTAGATTACTTTAAGGATCTTGAGATGAGAAGAGACTGGATTATCCAGGTGTGTCTAATTTAATCACAAAGGTCCTTATACATGAAAGAGGGAAGCAGGAAAGTCGGAGTCAGAGAAAAGGTTGGGACAATGGAATCAAGGTTGGAGTGACGCCATGTGAGGACAGCCCGCCATTGCTGGCTTTGAAGACAAAAGTGGGCTACAAGCCAAGGAACGCAAACTATCTCTATAAACTGGAAAAGGTGACTAAATGGATTCTTCCCTGTGTCTCCAGGGGGATCAGTCCTTGATTTTAGCCCAGTGAAACCCAGTTCAGACTTCCAACCTCTAGAACAGGGGTGGGCAAACTTTTTGACTCGAGGGCCACAGTGGGTTCTTAAACTGGACCGGAGGGCCGGAACAAAAGCATGGATGGAGTGTTTGTGTGAACTAATATAAATTCAAAGTAAACATCATTACATAAAGGGTATGGTCTTTTTTTTTTTTTTTTTTGTTTTAGTCATTTCAAACGGGCCAGATCCGGCCCGAGGGCCGTAGTTTGCCCACGGCTGCTCAAGAAGCACACTGACCACCAGAAGGCAGACGCTCAATGCAGGAGCTGCCCCCTGGTGGTCAGTGTGCTCCCACAGCCAACCTCCAGGGGCCCCTCCCTGCCAACTGGCCAACCTTCCGCAGTCCCTTACCTCTGCTGGCCACCCCCCGACTCCCCGTAGGCCCCGATCAGGGGGCCAGCCAGCCAACCTCCGGGTTCCTCCCCCCAGCCAGGCAGCCTCCCAATAGGCCTCGATCACCAGCTAAGTCGAGGGACCCACCTGTGCACGAATTTGTGCACCAGGCCTCTAGTAAAATAATAAATATGTACTATTGGACGCCACTAAATTTGTGGTCATTTATTAGAGCAGCAATAGGAAATTAATACAACTTGTAAAGAGAAATCAATTGAAGGTAGAGAAGAAAGTAGTCCAAGGTACCAGAAAATAGGGGAATCCTATATAATAAAAGCCTAATATGTTAAGTGTCCGACCACTTGTTCAACCAGTTGCTATAATGCACACTGACCACCAGAAGGCAGACGCTCCGACAAGTAGGTTAGCTTGCTGCTGGGGTCTGGCCCACCAGGACTGGGCAAGATGAACCAGACACGCCCTGGAGCCCTCTTGCAGTCCCCAATGGGCCCCGACTGGGACTGGGCGAGATGGGCCGGACAGGCCCTGGAGCCCTCCTGCAGTCCCTCCCCACCCAGATTGTGCACCAGTGGGGTCCCTAGGCCTGGCCTGCGCCCTCTCAATCTAGGACCCCTCAGGAAATGTCAGAGGGCCGGTTTGGCCCAATCCCTGCAGGCCAGGCCAAGGGACCCCACCAGTGCACAAATCCATCCACCAGGCCTCTAGTAGATAATAACACACCCAGTGGGCCTCTAGTAGATAATAACTAACACCCAGTGAGCACTTAGTATATGCTGAACACTGTACGTGAATAAACACGCTCAATTCTCACAAATAGTCCCATGATAAGGGTGTGAGTACCACCCCTACGTACAGATGAGAAAACAGAGGCTTAACCCCTAGAGTGCCGGGGAGCGCAAACGCGCTCCTCCTGTCTTTCGCCAAAAGTGCCGGGGGCGCTATCAAAGCTTTGAAATAGAATCCAGTTCTAAGTCTGTTTTTATTAGTGATGATGACATTGCTAAATATGTCAATGTACTAAAGGTTTTCTTAAGTTTTTGAATATGTAACTTCATTTACTTGCGATTCATAATTTTTTTCCTAAACTGCTGTAAAATCAGCAAAAATGCCTTGGCAATTTTAGCATAGTTCCTAGGATACTGGTTGGCACTCAAAGGGTTAAAGAGGTTAAGTGACTCACTAAGATCAGACATGTATCAAGTTAATACAATATGGCTGAGAGGCCAGCTCTCAAACACTCCACTGCCCACCTAGGATTGAGGGAGAGGAGAGGCTTTAATCGGCAAGAGAGATGACTCACCCCTGAGGCAGGACTGGTGGAGAAGGAAAGGGAAGAGATGCAACTAAGTTAGGAGTTGGTCCAGAAGTGGAGAGAGGTCCCACCAGATGACCTCAGCCATGATAATAAAGTGAGCAGAGAGAATGCTGGATACTTGGGGGTGGGGAAATGGGGGGAGGAATGAAAACAAGCAGCTTTAGGGGAGGAGCCTAGCAGAGTGGTTAAGCACCTTACTCTGAAGCCAGACTTCCTGGGACAATACCCAGCACTATGGCTTGTGCCTCAGTTTCCTTACATATATAGAAGATTATAATAGTGCCTGCTCCTAGGATTGTTATGAGACAATAAATGCAAGAAACTTAGAGCAGCACCTGGGCTGCCCATTATAAATGTTAGCTACTCTACAGAGAGGCAGAAAGGATTGCAGCTCTTGCTGAAAAGAAAGGAAGCTGGACAAATAATATCATGGGAATACGCTGAGAACCCAGCTAGGGCATTGTAGTTATTCATTATTATGATTGCTGTTGATCATTTCCATCTGTTCTCCCACAGCACTCTGATTAAAACCTCTTTTATACTCCATATCACATTGTATTGCAGTAAGTTATTTGCATATCTATCTCCCTTTCTAAATAA
>NW_006300377.1:3666866-3676883 GCF_000327345.1 Myotis davidii | reverse complement strand
AGTGATAGAGAAACATCGCTCAACTGCCTCTTGCTCACCCCCTACGAGAGATGTGCCCACAACCAAGATGCATGCCCTTGACCGGAATCGAACCTGGGACCTTTCAGTCCGCAGGCCGACGCTCTATCCACTGAGCCAAACCGGTTAGGGCTGTTCTTCTTTTTTAAAAAAATATTTTTTATTGAGAGGGAGAGAGAGATAGAAACATCAATGATGAGAGAGAATCATTGATTGGCTGCCTCTTGCACCCTCCACACTGAAGAACGAGCCCGCAGCCCGGGCATGTGCTCTGACCGGGAATTGAACCGTGACTTCCTAGTTCCTAGGTCGACAGAACAACTGAGCCACACTGACTCGGCCAGGAAATGTTCTTACAAGGAGAACATGCCCTTCTTTGTTCCTTCCTCCTCCCTGCTGACCAGAAAGCAGACGTGATGGCTGGACCTCAAGCAGCCATCTTAGAACATGAGATGGAAATCCGGATGGAGGAGCAATAAAATAGTGGGAGCCTGGGTGCTGACACTGTAGAGAACCTAGCAGCCCCTCCGTTGGCTCTCTCCGGACTTCTTCTAAGCAAGAGAGAAATTAACTCGTATTATATTTAAGTCACTGTCATTTGGGGGTTTTCTGTAACTCACAGCCAAATCTAATCCTAACTATACTCGCTGCATTTTCAGGGTAGTGAAGTTCAGGGCTTATGTCCCTACTTAGCTTTGCATTTGGCAGTATCCGCTGTGGTCCTCACCAATGCTGTACACATAGAATAGAAACTGGCTTCAGTTACGAATTGTCACTAATTTTATAACAATGTCTTTTCCAGTATTTTCTCCCCAAGCCTTTTGACAAAGTTGAGAAGGCTTCCTCCCCTCAAGTTTTTTAGGGTCACAATGATCACATTTCTGATTATTCTGGAAGTTGCTATCATGGTTACTTCAGGGAGACATTTCTACTGTGATTCTCTAGGGGAAAACACAAGCGGCTCTGGGAAAAACTGGCTCATCCCAGGAGACAGTGTCGAATGCTCAACATCCAGGAGTTGTCAAGAGGTTTTGCCAAGACTACTTGGCAGCAGGCTGACAGGAGGTGTGGGGGAGTGGGCAGGGAGGAGTAAGGGCAGAGACATTTCAGCAAGGCTCAGCCATTGTGTTGGCTCCCGCTTTGAGAAAGCATCTAGGAACTTAAACATAAAATCAATTGGGGTCCCTAAGTCCCCCCACTTCATCCTGGGGGGCTATGATAGGGCGGGAGATTTAAGTAGAGTCATGGTGGTCAGTCAGAAACCATCTTGGAGTTGACAGCTGAAGAGTGGAGGCAGTGTCCATTCTTCAGCTATCAGGGCGTGTGGTCAGTTAGCAACTCATTGTTGCTGCAGGACTATGATTGGAATATAGCTTCATGAGGATGCAAGCTTCCTTCCCAATGAGCAAGGGGCTCTGTTCTTTCAGCACACTCCCTTCTCAAGGTCCCAAAGCCACAAATGACCATGATCCTAAGGAAAGATCATGAGTATAGGATGGCTCTCCTACACAGAGTTCTCCAGATGGCCCTGACTGGGCACAGTGGGTAAAGTAAAATTGTCACAATAAATACAGGACTCCAGTTAAATTTCAATTTCAAATAAATAACAACTTTTTTCCTACTTCATCTATGAGGTTCGTAGGTGAACATGGCCATAAGCTTCACAGGGCAGGGGCTGTGTGTTCTGCTCACCTTTGTATCCTCAGTGCCCAGCAGAGTAATCCTATATAATAAAAGCCTAATATGAAAATTGACCAAACAGCAGAACAACAGGCGGAACGACAGGTTGCTAGATGCACACTGACCACCAGGGGAAAGGCGCTCAATGCAGGAGCTGCCCTCAGCCTGCAGGCCCCAGGCCAGCCAAGGCGGGTGCTAGCAGGGGCCCCCTGGTTACCCCACCGGTCGCTCCACAGATCAGCCCTGACCACCGGCCAGGCTAGGGACCCTACTTGTGCACAAATTTCGTGCACCGGGTCTCTAGTTGATAAATAATAGGGTTACAATATATATTTGGGTGGAGGTGCAGTGGAGATGGAACTGAAGGAGCACCAACTCTCACCCTTGTGTATTTCTAAGCCAAGTCAACACTAATGATGGGCAACTGGAAGGCCCTGCAGATGACTTCCAGGTATCAGAGGCAATAACTCTGAACTCCTCACCCAAAAGGTTAGCAAGGAACAGTCTGAAAGGCAGAAATAGAGACCTTTCCTCCCTGGCAAGTTTTAAAACCAAAGGGGACAGAGAGAGAGAGGAGGGGGGTGAGATAGATAGAGATAGAGATAGAGATAGAGATAGAGATAGAGATAGAGATAGAGATAGAGATAGAGATAGATAGAGATAGAGATAGATACTGGGACCAGTGAGATAGGAGCAAAGACCAGAAAGTCCAAGAAAATGGGGTGGCAGCAGGTGCGGGGAGAGGGGCAACTAGTCCTCAATATTTGCCTAGAAAGGCTGTTGGTATTCATGGCTCCCTTTTATGTATTAGTTGGGGCATGGTGTGTGGTAAGTCAGACTGAAAGTGCCAGGGACATAAGGGACAGAAAGGACAGTGCAGGTGTATAACTAAGGATGCCTTCAGCAGATAAGCAAGGGAGCCTGGCCAGAAAGATGTGCCAGATTTCTTCTCTCCCCACCTGTCACCCCTCTGAGTTTCCAATGTGATCATCCCAAGTAGTTCAGTTCTTTACCCATTTACCCAACACCATCTCACTGGCCCACCCCACCAAGACCTCCCTGAATACCTACACAAGAGCAAAGAAGAACTCATTGTCTGCCTGTCCCTGCCCTTCCTGACTTCATGCCAAATGCTTCTCAAATTGGTCCACTTCTCCCTGGATCTGCTGCTACCAGCCTAGTCCAGACAACTGATCAATATTGTAGATGGAACCAACTTGGGAAGCTCCCTCCGACCCCTTAAACATATAGAAATGCTGGCTAACATAAAGTGGGAAAGGTGGATTTGCTATAATGCCAAGCCTGAAATAGAAAAGAGAAATCTTCAGGTACTAGAAACAAAAAGGCAATTCGAAACATGAGTAGTGAGAGGGGATCTAAGCCAAATGAGCCACAGGAATATCAGGCCAGACATAGGCTAGAGGCTGGATGGTGACACCCAGGGAGAATAAGAGGAGAGACCCCAAACCTATGCATCTGGGGAGCTGGAAGGAGACCTTATACATAAAGCAAGCCAGCAGCCAAGAACGGTCATTTCATTTACAAACTTGGACTTGAAAACTCATATCATGATTCAGGAAAGTGGCTAAGAAGTAAGATGCTGAGAAAACAAAACATTAAGGCTGCTTTTTGTGTGGGTGTGGGGTTCAAATGAGTACTACCAGTGAAATATAGAAATCTCAAGCTGAGATATTAACTCTAAAACTGGTCTCAAGCTCAAGAAGTACTTCAGCATAAAGGAAATTGAACCCATGAGGAAGGAGTGGGCAGTAACAAACAATAGTGAACACATAAATTGTTAAAACATGTTTGTATAAATAAATATTAAACCATAAAAGATATAACAACAACTGATTTAGAAGGGTTTTTTAAAAAAAGGTATAATCAAAATACTAGATAAATATATAACATGGAAGATGGGAGGATGGAGTTAAAAAGGAAATTAAAGTGTTCAAGGTACTTGTTTTGTACCTAAGAATGATAGAAATAATGACAAAATTTAGACTATTAGAAAAATATAAATTAAGTATATTTGTTACAATTTTGTGAAAAATTATCACTAAAATGTACTTCCTACCCAGTGAAAGGGGGAAAAAAGAGATATAAAGTAAATTTGATCAGTTCAATAGAAGGCAGAAAAGTAGGAGAGGGGCACAGCAAAGAAAAGCATATCAAATGGAAAATTTTCAAAAAGATGACAGAAATAAATTAAATAAATCAGTAATCAAAATTCATATAAGTGTATGAAATATGTCTACTAAACTCTAGGTCCATACTGCTTACAAGCAACACATCAAAACAGAAGGATATAGGAAGGTTGAAAATAAAAGATGAAAAAGATAAATTGGAAAATTAACCAAAAGAAAGCAGCCATAGCAATAAAATCAGACAAAACAGAATTCCAGGCAAAAGCCATTAGTAAAGATGAAAAGCAGCCTATCTATATATATAAAAGCCTAATATGCAAATTGTCCCCTCGGGAGTTTAACTGGGAGACAGGAGTTCGATTGCTCGCTATGACATACATTGACCACCAGGGGGCGGCGCAGAATGAAGGAAGGCCCCGGCCAGCAGCCAGAAGGCCCTGATCAGCCCTGATCACCAGCCAGGCCTAGGGACCCTACCCATGCACAAATTTCATGCACTGGGCCTCTAGTTTCATAATAAAATGGCCAACCTACCAAGAATATACAACAATCATAAGCCTGAATACTTCTAAATAGCATTTTATCAAACTAAAACTATTAATAAAATTACCAGGAAACATGAAAAGTAATGGGAGTCATTTTAACACATCTTTCTCAGAAATGGTAGATCAAACCAAAAAAAAAAAAAATTGAAGATGAAACCAAAAAAATTTGAGGATAAACATTTGGAAAATGTTCACATGTATGATCATATGTACTTATATGTGCCTATGAGGGAGGAAGCCTCACCAAACTCTACGGAATAAATATCATACAGAAGGCATACTATGACCACAATGTAGCAAATTTAGAAATCAACAGTAAAAAGGTAGGCCTTCTCCCCAAAAAGTACAGTTAAAAACTAAAAAAAAAATGTCTAAATAATTCACAAGTTAAGAAGGAAATTATGATGAAAGCTACAAACCATTTCAAATTGAACAATGAAAACAGTGCATCTCAAAACTTATGAGTGGCAGCTATACCAGTCAGTTATAAGGGAATGTGTATAGCTTTAAAAGCACATGTTAGAAAATAATGTTCAAGAGGCTGAAAAAAAGACAAAGATGGCAGAAGAAAGAATATAATAATACTGAAGTAGTAGATGGCAGGAAATATTAATGATAAAATAGAAACAAACAATAGAGATGCTCACTGAGACCAAAAGCTAGTTTTTTAAAGACTAATAAAATATAACTTAATAAAAATATTTAAATGATAAAATATACAAACTTCAGACAAGATTGATCAAGAAAGGGAGGAAGGGATGAAAAGAGGCATAACCTTTAGATACAGTAAAAGTTTATAAAATTGTAATACTATAACAGAATATTTGTGCCAAAAATTTTGAAAATTGTCAATTTTTGTAAATTGGTCCATTTTTTAGAAAAATATCACTCACCAAAATTAACTGGAGAAGGAAAATGAAACCAGAACAGTTCAATAGCCACTAAAGAAACTGAAGCTGTAGTTCAAAAAGTTTCTCTTGCCTGGCCTGTGTGGCTGGGTTAGTTGAGCATCATCTCATGCACCAGGAGGTTGCCGGTTTAATTCCTGGTCAGGACCCATGCCTGGTTTATGGGATCAATCCCTAGCAGGAGGCAGCCAATGAACGTTTCTATCTCTCTCACCCTTCCTCTCTCTGAAATCAATAAAACATTTTTTTAAAAAAAAAAGTTTATCCTATTCCCCAAAGGCATCAGGCTGAGGTAGTTTTATGGGCAACCTTTACCAAACCTTTAAGGAATAGATAATTCCTACTTTACACAAATTGTTTCAAAGAACAAAACACAGAGAGTGCTGTCAAACTCATTTTAGGAATCTAGCATAAGTTTAATACCTGAACTAACAACAATAAAAGCAAAATAATAGGCCAATATCACCTATGAACACAGATATAAAAATCTTAAATAAAGTAACAGCTATTCAAAAATCCAACAAGGCATCTATAATAACAAAAGCATAATATGCTAATTAGACTGGAGGTCCTTCCGCCCTTCCTGACGAAGCCGGGGCTGTGAGGGAAGCTCGGTCCCAGGTGCTAGAGGGAAGCTGCTGCTGGCAGCCGGGGGAAGGAAGACCTACTCTTGCACGAATTTCATGCATCGGGCCTCTAGTATAAAAATAATCCAGCAAGTCTGTGACCAAAACTGCTAGAGTTCAATATATCCATTCTTCTCTTTGTCTATTCCACAGCCTCCCTTGCAGCTAGATACCACCAGGTGATGAGGTTTCAATGTGATGTCGGTGAAAGTGTTGTGTGTAACTGTCAGAAAGCCTTATTAAAAAGGAAAGATTGCACTCCTTCTCCTTCCCTCCTACTGCTCATAATGCAAACAGACTGGCTAGAGCTTGACCTGCTCCTTGGATATGAGCTGATACACAAAGGATGGAAATGCAGCAAGATAAAAGAAGCCTCAGGTCGGCCACTTCACTTCTATATCCAGGCTTTTAAATATATATATATTTTTTTATTGATTTCAGAGAGGAAGGGAGAGGAAGAGAGAGAAAGAAACATCAATGATGAGGGAGAATCATTAATCGTCTGCCTCCTGCACATCCCACACTGGGGATCGAGCCCAAAACCCAGGCACGTGCCCTAACGGGAAGTCGAACCTTGACTGTCTGGTTCATCGGTCAACACTCAACCACTGAGCAACACTGGCCAGGCTGGGTTTCTTTTTTTCTTTTATATCGGGGAAAAACATTAAGACACTATTGAGGCCCTATTACTCACAGCCAAACTTAATCTCAACTGATAATAGTAAAAGTAGGGTTTATCCCAGGAATGAAAGAATGGGTCAACATGGAAAAATCCATTAATAAAATTCACCATGTTACAAAGAAAAAGAGAAAAATCTATGATCATCTAAGTAGTTGCTGGAAAAAGCATTCAATAAAATTCCACTCTCATTTTCTATTTTTAAAAAAATTAAAATGAAAACTCTTAGCCAAATAGGAATAGAAGGGAATTTCCTCAACCTGATAAATGGTACTCATCAAAATCTGTAGCAAACAGCATCATACTTATGAGTGGGAACTGAGAAGATATCCACTAACATCAGGATTGGGACAAGCATGGTACCCTCAACAGTGAACTAGAACTCCTATTCAATGCCCTATTACAAAAATAAATTTTAAAAAACAGATTTAAATAAATGTCCTTATTTGCAGGAAAAAAAATAACCGACTATATGGAAAACCCATCATGATTGTCAGCTAAATTATGAGTCCTAATAAAAGAGAGCAGCAAAGTTGCTAAATATAAAACCAATATATAAGACTTAACAGTGTTCCCGTACACTAGCAGTGCCCAATTATAAAGCACAATAGAAAAAAGATCCCCAACACAAGATCTCCCATAATGCAAAAGACCATCACCTTTCTCCCCCATATCCACTATTACTTCCCTCAAATTCATTCTCCACTCAGCAGCTAGTGATCTTTTATAAACATAAATTAGATCATGTCACACTCCTTTAACCTCTTAATAGCTACTCATTAGTTATCA
This sequence comes from Myotis davidii, assembly GCF_000327345.1. Classification (NCBI taxonomy): domain Eukaryota; kingdom Metazoa; phylum Chordata; class Mammalia; order Chiroptera; family Vespertilionidae; genus Myotis; species Myotis davidii. Next base: position 3,669,491 of record NW_006300377.1, on the reverse strand, counting down.
TTAAATTCTACTTCTTTATCATGGCCATGCTAGGCATGACCTGGCCCCTGCCACTGCCCCATTCCACACCGGCCACATAAACCTTCTTTTAGTTCCTGATGCAGGTCAAACTCTTTCCAACCCCAGCACCTTCACATATGCTATTCCGTCTTCCAGGAAAGATCCGCACCGCCCGCACCCCTCATCACCTGAGTGTTTCTAGTCAATCCACAAGTCTCAGCTTAAATGTCTCCTGCTTAACTTCAATAAGGTCCTTTCTCTCTCAGCTCCTGCTTTTTTCTTTTATACTCCCACCATAATGTGAAATAATACCCCATTATATGTTATACTGCAATGAGTAATCATATTTTTATTCAGGGATGATTTATTCATTGCCTTGATTCCTCTCTAGACCATAACTTCTATGAGGGCAAGAGTCAGGCCTTTGATATTTCCTTGAGCATTTAACAGGAGCTGTCATATATTTAACAAGTATTTTCTGAATGAATGACTCAATGAATGAATGACAGAATTTGCTGGTTTAGCCAGAGTCTCAGTAGAATGCCTCCTGCACTCTTCCTAGGATTCAGGCTTGTTAGGAGGAATAGGAGGACCCCAGAGATGTATCTGTGTGAGGGACCAAGAAGCCTCCTCATTGGGAGTGAGTGAGGAGCACACGGGCTTAGTTTATGATCCATGGGGCAGCATTAGAGGAGGGCAAGGGTTCTGAACACAGAGCTGTAGCTATCCATACCTCCTAACACACCTCTCAAGAAACTCGTCATAGACCATAAAGTTGGCCATAAAGTGCTACTTTTCTGTGATCTCTGTGAAATAATAAGGGTTTAGAGTAGCGGTTCTCAACCTGTGATTCGCGACCCCGTTGGCGGTCGAATGACCCTTTCACAGGGGTCGCCTAAGACCATCCTGCATATCAGATATTTACATTACAATACATAACAGTAGCAACATTACAGTTATGAAGTAGCAACGAAAATAATTTTATGGTTGGGTCACAACATGAGGAACTGTATTTAAAGGGCCAGAAGGTTGAGAACCACTGGTTTAGAGGATAACAGCTTTCAGGAGTGATGGGGGCAACAAAAGCGAATTTTTGCCATCCTTGATGGGGGCATTTACAGTCTCAGCAGCATGCAGAGCTGCAGGGGGAGCTAGAGTAAGAGTAGAGAAAAACATTTGATCAGGCACACACACAAGACACTCCAGGAGTTCCCAGAATAGTTGGGGAACTTTAGGGGAGGCCCAACAATGGCAACTGGAACAGCGCTGCAAGGGACTGCTACTGGGACTCTAGTTTTATTCCTCCAGTGGGTATGGCTTGGACAACACGGATTACCATGTAACTCTTAACAGCCAGCCTCAGGCAGAAACCATACTTAGGGCCACCACCTTGGTGGCATTGTAGCCCAGAGGGCAGATGGGCCACATGGACACTGCCACTTGGTCATCAAAGAAAGCACCTTCCCACAGGAACTCAACAGAGGGACTTCTCCCGTATTCCCCCCAGAGCTCACAATGCTAATTTTCCCATGAGAAATTACGGAAGCAATGTTTCTGAGGCCACCTCATGCCAGAATGCTGGCTGTTGGTAATGCCACCATCTCGGGTACACCAATGACTCAGGCATATAATAGGTACCCCCAACCGGTTAAATGCTGTGTGAGCCAAGTGAAGAGGAGTGCTATATGTGCCAGGGGCCCCTGAGAGGCAATCTTCAGATTTATTTGTTTTTCTTTGAGCTCGTATACTTGTACACCACAGGAAGTTAACAAGGGATTGGCAAAATCCTGTTATCCCCTGTAAAGGACAATTGTTGGAGACCCGCTCGGTACCTACCTGTTACCTCTCCCCACCACTCCCTGCCCTCAACCTCTGTATTGCTCCTGTCCACCTCCGGCCACCGGGGACAGGCATGGGTACAAGGAGAACTCACTTTGGATTTGATGGCTGCCTGTTCTCTGTGGATAACCTCGGTGGCTGCTCTGACTCCTCCCCATTAAAAGGGCTTGGTCTCAGCCAGGAAGAGAGGGTGCCCAGGGAGACTAGGCCAATGAAGTGGATATGCAGCCTTCTCTCCTCTTCTCCCCCAAGGAGGCTTAGGATGGCCCCACTCAGACCTACCTCTTGTCGTCTTCCACCTGGACGCCTATGGAGTGGAACTCTCTTCGACTCCTGTTCTCCGTGTCCGAGTCAGAGATAGTCTCCACCTGGTGGCAAAGTTGGGGAGTCAGGGCGGGGGCTAGACAGGGACGCAAGCCCTTCCCAGGGAGAAAGGCCAGCAATGTTGGCCCCCACCTCCCTCACCCCCAGCCAACTGGCAGATGCTGCGAAGACAATCTGCCAGAACAAGATGAGAGACTCAAGAGTCAGCGGCATCAAGGTGGCAAATTCTGGGAACCACTCTCCACTCGCCAGTAGGGATGATGGTGCCAGGGAGAGACCAGGGTGTGGACTGGGGCTGCTTGGAGCAGCCCTGTCCATGACCAGGCCCAGGGGCTACCTGCAGCTCAGAGTAAGCCAAGGAAAAGGCCTATGCATCCAGAAGGCCCGATGGCCCATTCCACCCACCCTCAACCGACCCGGCAGAGCCCCCGGCTGCCCGCCTCCTTCCATACCTGCACCCCA
>NW_006300377.1:3666416-3666753 GCF_000327345.1 Myotis davidii | reverse complement strand
CCATGGCGGGGCCATCCAGCCCATCAGCAGAGCTGCAGCGCCGGGCGGGGCCCTCGGCCGCCGTGAAGCTCTCGTGGGCAGAGTCGGTGCTGCTCTGGGCGGTGATGGAGATGCGGGGCGGGGCCTGGCTCCCCGGCGGGATGGGGGGCGGGGCCTTTCTGAAGTTGAAGGCTGCGGCCAGGAACGCAGAGACGCAGCGGGTGAGAAAGGCGGCGCGGCTACCTACCGTCCGTGTCCCGCCACCCCACGCACCGACGCGGTGCCCAGGACTCCACGTGCTGCCACGCACAGAGCCAAGGGCTGTTCTCCCCATCATCCATCCCGGAGGGGCCAGCGA
>NW_006300377.1:3665702-3666034 GCF_000327345.1 Myotis davidii | reverse complement strand
TGCAGCGCCGGGCGGGGCCCTCGGCCGCCGTGAAGCTCTCGTGGGCAGAGTCGGTGCTGCTCTGGGCGGTGATGGAGATGCGGGGCGGGGCCTGGCTCCCCGGCGGGATGGGGGGCGGGGCCTTTCTGAAGTTGAAGGCTGCGGCCAGGAACGCAGAGACGCAGCGGGTGAGAAAGGCGGCGCGGCTACCTACCGTCCGTGTCCCGCCACCCCACGCACCGACGCGGTGCCCAGGACTCCACGTGCTGCCACGCACAGAGCCAAGGGCTGTTCTCCCCATCATCCATCCCGGAGGGGCCAGCGACCTGCCCAAGGTCACAACGCACGGCTGT
>NW_006300377.1:3659979-3665672 GCF_000327345.1 Myotis davidii | reverse complement strand
CTGTGGCGGGGTTCAGACCCAGCACCCAGGGCTCTCTCGGACCTAGGGCCCAGCTGGGGGCAAGCGAGGCGTACTCACAGGAGCCGGGCCTCCCTGAGACAGAGGCAGGGGCAGCAAGGAGGGGCAGGCAGTCGTCGTCTTGAGAGCAGCCGGCCTGGATGGCCCGGAGGTAGCTGTGGCTCCGCATGCGGAAACAGCCGGGCAGGTCCAGGGCGTCCACGGCTTGGGACTCAAGCTCCCCAAACACAGACCCGCACACAGCCTCCAGTTGCTGGCTCAGCTCCTCGCTGAGCTGGGGACAGGGGCCGAGAGGAAAGTTACCGGGGTGGAGGGGGTGGGGGTGTCTCTGAGGCACTTTGCCATAGGACTATGTCTAGATCTGCAGAGGCGGTGTCTCTGTGCGACTCTTCTACATTTGGACTAAAAGAAACCCTCATTCTCTGCAAAGAAAGATGAAGGCGCCTCTGCCCTGTGCTGCTCCCCAAAATGCCTTAAAGGCCAGACTTAGGGGTCCAGTCTTTCCTCTAAATACTCCTCCCTCCGCCCCATCTATGCCTCTCCCAGATGTGTGGCTGTACCTCAGCCTCCAGACCGCCCCATCTTCCTCTCCACCTGTGCTCTGGGTGTTGGGTTAGCCCCTCACCGTTTTTCTCACCTGACCCTGACTTGACAGGCATCCTCTTGCCCACTATGGGGGTGCAGGGCTGCAGGGAACGCTAGTTTTTATTTTATTTATGATCCACTATGTTGTAAAACTGATTGAAAGCAACTTATAGATATATACACCATGTGGCAGGACAGAAATAACAGGTAAGGGATGGAGCCAAAATTATTAACTTTCAAGTTTCCAGGACTCCCCCACCTTCTGCCCACTAACTAGGGCTCTGGTTTGGCCTACTGGTTCCTTCCCTGGCCTCCACCTCTAAGGGAAGTTCAGCCATTGTTGGATGAGGTTCTTGTTTTTATTTTTATTTTTTTAATCCTCACCTAAGGATATTTTTCCATTGATTTTTAGAGAGAGTGGAAGAGAGAGGGAAACACAGAGAGAAATATCGATGTGAGAGAAACACATTGATTGGTTGCCTCCTGCATGAGCCCCGACCAGGGCCGGGGCCGGGAAGGAGCCTGCTACTGAAGTATGTGCGTGCCCTTGACCAGAATTCAAGCCGGGGCCCTTTGGTCCACAGGCCAATGCTCTATCCACTGAGTGTTGTTCTTGCTTTATTTCTGATATTTTGTGGTGCAGAATCCATAGTGTTACAAAAAAAATTAATGCAACTAAGAAAAGAGCAAAACAAAAATTTTGTTCACAGAATCCTGTCACACAACACTGCACTAAGGCTAAATATACCACGGAGGCTGCAGCTTCGTTTGCGTTATATGAGCAAACTGGCTCAAAGGAAAAAAATAAAGGTAGGAAAAGGAAGTGGTCCAGTGGTAAGCTCTACATCCAGAGCAAAAAATGGGTGCACATTTGACCCTGAGCTTCAGAGCAGCCAAAGCATCGAGGGATACAGCCTATGGGTTGCCCACACAAGTTATGAAGTGAGACCAGCTGAACTCAAGTGCTGCCCCCCCCCCCTACTTCTTAGCAGTGTGGTTTGAGAAAGTTAAAGTTTTGGGGCCCCTGTCAAATGGAAATGCTAATGGTACCATCTTCATAGTGCTGCTTGAAGGAGTAAAAAACAAAACAAAACAAAACAAAAAAACCCTGTGAGGCACTATGTGCAGATACTGGCACACAGTCAGCACTCAGTCAGTGGCAGGCAAAGGTCTCAGGGCCTCTCTGGTAAACACAGGCCCTGGCTCATGAGAACCACAACTCTTCCTGTCATGGAGCCCAAGAGAAATTCCCCCACAAGTGATTATGTAGAGGCCCTGGAATGAAGTCATGGACAAGGGCCTCAGTAGCTTCCACATGGTGAGTGTGACAGCAAGTATCCCATGGCGGCCACCTGTGACATCGCTCAGCCTCGTGGCATCATATTTATGTGCAGTCCACAGTGGCTTGCTCCATGTGTAAAATACAGCTCAGTGTTTTTATAACTTAGCCTCAAAAGCATAAGATGCTACCACAAGATTCTACATTAAATGGAGGAGGAATTTTTCATCCCGTTCTACCAATGACCCAGAGAGGGCAGATGAATTATCTAAGGATGCCCAACTTGTATGTGGAAAAACCAGTGAAGTGCCAGGTTTCCTGGCTCTCATGCCAGGCTGACTGAACCGCAAAATCTCCCAGAGAGCTTGTTAAACTGACATGAACTCAGGCCCACACCTCAAGGATCTGGCCCCAGGGCTCTTCGACTCTATGCCTCTCTCTGCTGTGAAGCTCAGAGCCAAATTAACTGGAGATCCAAAACTCAGTGGTTCTAACGTGGGGCCATCATTTAAAAAAGGACTGTCTGGACTTCTTTTGGCAGCTTTTTCTGAAGGAACTTTATTACAAGTGTACAGGAGTCATAGGCCATGGAAAAATCAATCCAGGATCCTGGGAAATTCGCCCACATTTGACTGGCATAAGCCCCACCCCTGGGCAGCTGTGGCTTCACCATGACTCTCGTGAGTCTCCCTCTCAGTTTCCTATCTGTGGGCCTCTGGGGAACCAAGGACCAGCACTGGCAGGGTATTTCCTGAGGCTCAGGAGCTGATCTAACTCCTGCTACTTCTAGGCCAGGCTCAGGATACGCCCCCGCTAGAACCAATCCAGCCCAGAGGGTCCCTCCTGGAGCAGAGAGCAATCTGGTCTCCAGTCAGGAATCCAGTGATGGAAGAACTCTCACTCAGCAGCTTATCTCTGTACCTCCAGCCCTCTTCTGTGTGTAAAGCACTAGGCATAATAACTGACATGCAGCAGATGCTCCATGAACATCAGCTACTATTATTAGTAGCAGGAGGTTCTTAAATCGCCATGGAAATACCTCTCAGAGACCTCTCTTTCCCAGGGGTTCTGAAGCTCTTGAAATCCCAACCATATGTTATCCCCACAATGAACTCTATGGCAAGGCAGAGAGAGAAAGGGCGAGACGCTCCCTGGGGCCACACACCTCCCATCTGTACAGGCCAAGAGGAGTTTCTGGAGTTGAACAGGAGACTAGGACCCAAGGGAAATACAGAATCATATAGACTCTCAGAGGAATATTACACCTCAAGTTGTTCTTTACTGTATTACAATTATGAAATTGTAACATTAGACTTTGAATTCTCCTATGATTCCTGGACTGCCTTCCTCCCACCCTGCTCCTTAGCTCCCACTTTCAGAAGAGTCAAAGTCAAAAGAAACCTCTTGGGAAATAAGAACCTGAGCCTTTTCTCCAACCCAGATTCAGACTCAATAAATATTTCCACGGGAGTGGGATAGTTAGAAGAAAATACTTTGCCGGGACTCATTGAAAATTGTCCGTGGTAGATTGTCCAATTGGGGGCTAGGCTGTATACTTTATATATGGCGTATAGTTTAGGTAACCTTGAAAAACCCTCCCATTTCAAAACACTCTAAAACACCGGATAAAATATAACAAACGTTGCTTTATATGCATAGCTGAGCTCGCAAGAAAGCAAGATAAGTCCCCAGGGGACAAAAGCAAAGAGGAAACTGGAAATTCAGAATATTAACTGTGTGAGCCAATGCTGCAAACAGCCTAGTGGAGGTGGAAGGGGCAGGGAGGGTTGCTGGTCTCAGTAATCAAAGGGCTTAGGTTTTAGCACCCACTTGGGGGCAGCTGTAAGGCTCTGGGCCCACATGAAGCATGGAACCAAACGAGAACCTGCATAAAAGTAGGAAAAGAGAAAACCTTTGATGAAAAGTAAACTAGGGAAAAATATTATTAGCACAGACTGATGAGAAGGAAGCTAGCCCATAGTCTAGGCACTGTGGGAAAGGGAAAGGAAGCAAACCTTTTAAGAATTTGTACCTACAAGCTAATCTTCTCACAGACACAGGCTTCTGTGTCTGCATGGGCCTGCAGGGGCCAGACCCACCTAAATTAAAATTTAACATAAAATGGTCCCAGACCAAGAATTGTCTAATTGTCTAATAGACGCCCAAAATATTTTCTGGGGGAACTACTCCTAACCCAGGCTCAGGATTCTCACAGATAAAGCTCCATTAAAGATGAGCTAATTTTTATTTTTCTGAAGATGAGCTAATATTAAACTGAGAGACAGACAACCTCTGACATGGCCCCTAATGATTTCCAACTGCTGGCATTCACACCCTTATGCATCCCCTCCCAGTGAGTGTGAACTAGACTTACTGGCCCACTACTAATTAATAGAATATGGCAGATACAATTGAATGTCACTTCAAAGATTTGATTACAAAAAGATTGTGGCTTTCATGTTGGATACCTTCTCTTACTCTCTCTCAGAGCCTTTGCTCTGGGGAAAGTAAGCTGTTATGTTGTGAGTAGCCCTATGGTGAGTCCCACATGTCAAGAAACTGATGCCTCTGGCCAACAGCCTGCAAGATCTGAGGGCTGTCGACAGCAAATCTTCCTCCAGTCAAGCCTTAAATGACTGCAGCCTTGCTAACACCTTGACTGGAGCCTGTGAGACACTGACCCAGGTGGCACCCAGCTACGTTGTGCTTAGATTTCTGGCCCACAGAAGCTGTGAGATAAGAAATATTTGTTGTTCTAAGACACTGTGCTTGGGGTAACGCATTATGTAGCGATATATAACTAATACAAACTATGACACAAACAAGAACTAAACTTCCTGAGAATTCAAGGTTTACCTGTAACAGCAGCTAGTGTTACCTTAGCTCAAACAGATTAGCTTTTAAACTATGCTTAAAATTTCTAACACTTAAAAGATAAAACTGAAAATATAAGAAGAGACTAAAAGCTTTGGGAAAAAAACTATGAAGATTTAAAAAGGAACCAAATCAGATTTCTAGAAATGAAGAAAAAAAAAAGACAGTGAAATTAAAAACACAATGAATTAAACAGTAGATGAGACACAACTGAAGAAAAATTTAGTGAACCAGAAGATACCGCTGAGAAACTTACCAGATAGGAGCACAGAGGGGCAAAGAGGTGGAAAAAATGAAGGAGAGGTTAAGACACGTGGAGGAAAGAATAAGAAGTCCCACATACAACTAATAGGAGTCTCAGAGGAGAGACTGGATAGAATTTGGAAGAGGCAATACTTGAAGAGATAATAATGATGGTAGTTGAGAAATTTCTAGACTTCCAATTTCAGGCATGACAGAAAGGAGAACACCAAATCCTATCCCACATGGAAAAAACTGCCAAAAACAATTATTTCATCACTCTGAAAATCAATCAAAGAAGCATGTATCAATGAAAAGTACTGAACTTTGGGTAAGAACAGCATGAATCTGTGGTATCCTTGCCTGGAGCTGCGCCCATTACCCCCAGCTCCCAGCTCTATTAGTTGCAATAGTTCAACAAGGGTGGAGCAGGCTGTGAAAACTAGCTGTTTCAGTGCTAATGGCGAAGGGGCCTCACCTAATTGGAGCATCGTCCGTAGACTGGAGTGTCAAAAACAGAAATAGTCAGCAGCATTGGGAGGCTGAGGTTTTGGCACTGTTTGGGGCAAGCTATGGACTGGCAGACTAACCAGAAATTTAATGGGGAGTTCCAGGTGGGGGGTGAGATAGCCATAAGCAGTTTGATAAGCTCTCCACATATCCTGGGTTAACTAGAGGCTGGGTGCATGCACACCAG
>NW_006300377.1:3659600-3659889 GCF_000327345.1 Myotis davidii | reverse complement strand
AGAAATTATTTTTAAAAGAAGAAAAAAATAAACAAATGAAAATTCAGAAGCTGAAAAGTACAATAACGGAAATGAAATAATTTACTAGGAGGGCTCAGATAAGAAATAATCAGTAAACTTGAAGCTTGATCATTATAAATTACCCAATCTGAAGAATAGAAGGGAAAAACACTAGAAATGAACAGAGACTCAGAGACCTATGGGACAACATTAAGTATACCATGTACATGTAATGAGAACTTCAGATGAAGAGAGAGATAAAGGGGAAGAAAAAATATCTGAAGACATA
>NW_006300377.1:3647132-3659512 GCF_000327345.1 Myotis davidii | reverse complement strand
AAAAGCTAGAAATTATTTTTAAAAGAAGAAAAAAATAAACAAATGAAAATTCAGGAGCTGAAAAGTACAATAACGGAAATGAAATAATTTACTAGGAGGGCTCAGAATAAGAAATAATCAGTAAACTTGACGCTTGATCATTACAAATTACCCAATCTGAAAAATAGAGGGGAAAAACACTAGAAATGAACAGAGACTCAGAGACCTATGGGACAACATTAAGTATACCATGTACATGTAATGAGAACTTCAGATGAAGAGAGAGATAAAGGGGAAGAAAAAATATCTGAAGAAATAATGGCCAAAGAAGTTCAATGAACCCAAAGTGGGTTAAACCTAGAGATCTATATCCAGGCACATTACAATCAAAATGTTGAAAGTTGAAGACATTAATAGCAGCCAAGAGAAAAACAATTCATCACATACAGAAAAACAATATGATTAACAACTTGCTTTTCATCAGAAGCTATGACCTCTGAAGGCAGTAGAATAGTACAAAGTGCTAAAAGAAAAAAAAACTGTCAACCAGGAATTCTAGATCAGCAAACTATCTTCCAAAAATGAAGTAAAAATGCATTGCCAAATAAATATAGAATAATAACTGCCGGCCACTGTGATATTTGGTGGGAAGAAAAATGAAGAAAACTCAATCAACCCAAAAGAAGGCAGCAAAGGAGTAAAGAAGCATCGCCCAGGCCAGCCGGCCAGCATGGCTCAGTGGTTGAGTGTCAACCTATGAACCAGGAGGTCAAGGTTGGATTCCAAGTCAGGGCACATGCCTGGGGTTGCGGGCTCCATCCCCAGTAGAGGACGTGCAGGAGGCAGGCAATCAATGATTCTCTCTCCTCATTGATGTTTCTATCTTTCTCTCCCTCTCCCTTTCTCTCTGAAGTCAATAAAAATACATTAAAAATAAAAAGAAGCATCACCCAAACAGCAGGATACATAGAAGGCACAGGTAAGATGACAGAAATAAATCCAAGCATATCAGTAAATCACAATAAATATAAATGTACTACACTCTCAAGCAATTGTCAGAATGTAGATAAAATAAAATCTAGCTATGAGCTATTTACAAAAGATATACATAAAACATAGGAGACAAAATTCTTTTGAAATACGGGAAAAGAATGTTCCGGGAAAATACTAAACCAAAACATAGACTTAAGGGCAAAAAAAAATTATTATAGATAATAGAATGACACCTCTAGTGTGTTAAACCTGTTTCTTCTTCTGTAAAGCAAAGATTATAAGCTATACCTCCCAGGAGAAATATGAAATGTATACACAAAGTGCTAAGAAGAAGAAAATAAAAAAACAGAGAAGAGGAATAGGAAATTTGGGGGTAGGAGAGGACTAAAATTTAGATTTTACAACATTTGGGGAAATACTTGAAAGAACTGAGGGAGGGATCCAGGCAGAAAGAGCAGTAGATGCGAAGGTTCTCAGACTGGTGTCAGAGGAGCAACAAGGGGACCAGTATGGCTGGAGCAGGTGAGGGGAGGGAACAGTGCGAGAGAGGAACTCAGAGGCAGCAAGGGCCAGATTATGCAGGGTCTTATATGTCAAAGTAAAGTCCCTGAATTTTCCTCTAAGTAAGGTGAGGGTTTTGAGTGAGTATAACTCTATTTTTAAGTGATTGCTCTGACTATATTGAGAGAGAACAAGTGCAAGCAACACACTACTAGAAGGCAGTGCAACAGTCCAGACAAAAGAACATGGTGGCCTGGACCGGAGTGGTGACAGTGGAGGCAGTGGGGAGTGGTGGGATCCTGGGTGCACTTTGAGGGGGGTACCAAAAGGATTTGCTGCAAGATTGGATGTGGGATGGGAGGAAGAGAAGGAAGTCAAGACTGACTTAGGTTTTAGAGCAGAGCTCCTGGAAGGATAAAGTTGCCAGGACCTGAAATGGAGAAGACATTGGAGGGAGCAGGAAATTTGGGGGGAAAGGGTATCAACGGTTTAGTTGTAGACATCTTGACTTGAGATGTCTACTAAATATCCAAGTAAGATTTTAATATACCATTAGATATACCTGCCTGGCCTTTATGGGAGCATTTGAGCTGGAAATATACATTTGGGAGTTACCAGGCTCTCGATAATATTCAAAGCCATGAGCCTGGATGACAGGAGCTCACCTAAGAAGTAAGTGTAGAGAGGAATCCAAGAACTAAGCCCTGAAAAACTCCAATGTTCAGATCCTGGAGAGTTGTAGGCACAGACTGAGAATAAGCAGTCAGAGAGACGAACCTAAAAGGTGTGGTGCCCTCAAAGCCAAGTGAGTAAGGTATTTCGGGAAGGAGAGAGTCGTCAGCTGTGTTAAATGTTGCTGATGGGTCAAGTAAAACAAGAATTGTGCGTTAACTAGTGGCTTTAGCCACAGAGGCTGGTCTGATGTGAAAAGAGAGCTGTGCCAATCAGATTCCCTGATTCAGGAAATGTAACAAAGAGACGCTGAGAGACTGCAGCAGCCGACAATAGGAGCCAATGGGACAGCCTTTGGCATTGCCTTTGCATTGCTTTTTCCCCCAGCAAACAGTAGAAACAGCTAACCTTTATGGGCTGTTGGCTCTGTGCCAAGAACACTATTATGATGTCTATTTTTAAATAGGAAAAATGGGGCTCAAAAAAGTCAAGTAACTTGCCCCTGGTCACTCAGCTTGGTAAGTAGCAGAGCTGGAATTCAAACCCCTCTCATGCATTTAATTACTAAACTGCATTGCTTCCCTTTAGTCAAGGGAAATTCTACACTTAAATATAGAACTCGAAATTATAAAACAGCAATTTGGGGCCAGGTACCTTGGGTTTGCATACATTTTCTCACTGAATACTCACAAAACCTCTGCGAGAGAAATACCACTACTCTTGTCATTTTACAGATGAGAAAACGGAGGCCTTGAGAGAACATCTTGCTGGTGGTCCCATGGGGGCAGGTGGTGGGGAAAGCACTCAAACCCAGATAATCTGAGACCGCAGCTCTGCCTGTCCCATCTGTACAACCAATCCTGCCTTTTGCAGGGGGTGGGCTTGGAGCAGCCAGGCCAGGGCAGGGCTGGAGAACTGAGAGAACTGAGGGTGCTCTTACATGCTCATCACTTTGAGGACACTCGGTTTTTAAGGATGACTCTGAGATTCCCAATCTAAGTCAGTCCCAGGAGTCCCAAGGCCGGCTTCCCAGTGCCCCCAGAATCAGACCTGCACTCTCTCCCTGACCAGACCTTTGATTTTAAGGCCAGGACTGAATCCCCTTCCCACCCTTTCCTCCAGGCATGCTGGGCCTCCCCCTACCTGTCCGGTGGTGAGGGAACGGCTGTAGCCAGGGATGGAGCTCCGGGGATGGATCCGGGGTGGGACGCAGCAGCTGGGAAAGGTCAAAATTCCAGATTCAGAATGGGGGTCTGTGAGGAGGCAGGGGAGGGGAATGAGAGGATTGGGGGCCCTGAGCAGGTTCTACCCCTCAGAAACCCCCAGACAAGATCCCACAGAAGACTCCTGGGTAAAGGGCCTCTCCCAAGGTGGCACTCAGATAGGGGTTATCAGAAGGACCCCTTCTTTCTTTTCTTTGTATAATTATATGTTTTTTAATTTAAATTCTTAATTGTTTAAAGCATTGCATAAGTCTCCTTAGAACAGTGGTTCTCAACCTGTGGGTCGCAACCCCTTTGGGGGTCGAACGACCCTTTCACAGGGGTCGCCTAAGACCATCGGAAAACACATATATAATTACATATTGTTTTTGTGATTAATCACGATGCTTTAATTATGTTCAATTTGTAACAATGAAATTGGGGGTCACCACAACGTGAGGAACTGTATTAAAGGGTCGCGGCGTTAGGAAGGTTGAGAACCACTGACTTAGAAGAACCTCTTCTCTGCGGCGTTAGGAAGGTTGAGAACCACTGACGTAGAAGAACCTCTTCTTTCTATGGAGCAGACTGATACTCCCCAGCTGAACCTTACACAGGGAGCAGACTGGTACTCACTCTACACACCTCCTGCAGGGACCCAGTATCGGCTTCCCACTCCCCCTGCCCTCCACCCTCCCCTCCCCTCCCTTCCCCTCCCCTTCCAGTCCTTACTTGATCCGGGCCTGGTCCACACTGGAGGAGCGGCGGGAGGCAAAGCGCCGGGCCAGCGCTTTGGGAGATGTCTTGGGACTGCCATCCGAGTCTCCGCTCTCCTCATCCCCCATGGCTTTGATGTAGCTGCCGCTCCGCATCCTGCGACAGGGGATCTCTCCATCCTTGCCCCCCGTGGGGTAACCCCCCCAATCATCTTGCGGCACCTGCAGGAACAGGGGCCTCTGTCTCTCAGACACATCCCTACAGAATCTGAGGACAGGACCCTCCTCTCCACTGCCAGTGGGAGGCGCTCTACCCTGGCTTGGGCAGGCCACACTCAGGAGCATGCAGATTCAGAGGCAGACCTCCCTTCCAAGAGATGCCTCATTATCCTGCATGGACCTGGTGCTACTTAATTGACGGCAACCTAGAGCAGCGGTCACCAAATAGTGGTCCGCGGACCACTGCTGGTCCGTGAGGTCCGAAAGGTTGGTGACCACTGCCCTAGAGAGTCTGGGTGGACAGCGACATGTAGGTGCCAAAAGGTCAAAGATCAGAGGCCAAAGTGACCTCTGTCAACCCACCCTCATCAGCAAAGTGTCACCTGACCTCAGTCACCTTTCACCTTTCCTTGTCCTTCATCCTCATAAGCTGCTTATATCCCAAATCTCCATCTCTCCTCCCTTCCCTCTGTGAGGAGCCATAGAGGGTTTTAGAAGGGGAGTGACATCAGCTTTGTGTTTCAGAAAGAGCATTTTAACAGTCCAAACAGAGGATGGATTGTGAGGGACAGGAGTAGGGCAGAGGCGCAAGTGGCAGAAGAGACCAATTAGGAGGCTGATGCTGTTCTCCAGGCAAGAGATGATGAGGCCTAAATTAAGACAGTGGCAATGAGGGGAAGAGGAGATGGAAATGAGGGGTGTTGAGGAGCACCAGTGAGCCTGACTAGATGTGGGGGGTGAGGGGGCAGGGAAGAGTGGAGGATGACGGGAGCCTGCTGGCTGAGGACCTGGGGGATGGTGCTGCCGCTCACTGAGCCACAGAGTCCCAGAGAAACAGGTGGGGGAAGGTGAAAGCTCAGGGTTGTGCATGGTGAGTTTGGCAGAGGACTGTCGAACAGGTGGTTGGATGTTTGGTTCTGCAACTCCATGGAGAGATCTGGGCTGGAGACAAATGTGTGGGAGTCGTGGGCAGCAGCTGAATCCACAGGAGTGAATGAAAGTACCCAGAGGGGAAAAGAAAGGTGGGGAGGAATTGCTGACATTTAAAAGGGGGCTGCAAAGAAGGGAAGAGGAGCCTGTGAAGTCACCTGAGAAGGAGTGGGCAGAGGGGTAGGAGGGAAGTCAGGAGAATGACATGTCGTGGAAACAGGAGACATTTCAAGAATAAAAAGAGTTGATAATGTCAAATGTCAAGTGCATTCAGAGGTTAGTAATTCAAGCTCGGGAGTTAAACAGATCTATGTTCAAATTCTGGGCCCGTGACTTGCTAGCTAGGTGACCTTGAGAAAAATGGTCAATCTCTAGGCCTCAGTTTCCTCATCTGTGAATTGGTAATGATAATTATGCCTACATCGCAGGGTTGGTGGGAAGGATAAATGAGCCGTATAGAATGCCAGCACATAGTAAATGCTCAATATGTGTTAACTATTATTATTATAAGCATTGGAAGATACCTTTCAAGGAAGGCTGGCAAGAGACCACTGTCAGGACATTTAAATCCCTTTTTAGATTTTGGTGGATTCCTCTCCAGACTGTAGTAAAGGAGAGGATGAAAAGAAGTGAAGAAGTGGGGTCTATGGTCTAAAAACCTGGATATGAAGGGAAGTTAGGCGATGGAAGGGGGAATAATGTTGATGAAAAATGTGTGGTTGTTTTTGTGTGTGTTTTTTTGGATGAGAGACTTGACATGTTTTCAGGACCAGTGAAAAAGCCTGTAAAGATAGTCTTTAAATGTGAGGAGAGGGGGTACAGACAGTTCGGGGATGGAGGGGATCCTAGGGAGACCGGCTTAAGCCCACTAGAGGTATCAGCCCGGGATGGGTGGTCCTGACGTCTCATGAGCCAAGGAAGGGATGAGGGTGGCTGGGGATCTACATGAGTGGGCTGACAGAAAAGTGAGGGAGTCCACGCTGGTTGGCTTACACTGTAAAGAATGAGTGTAAATGAAGGTGTGGGGGAGACAACTGGGGCAGGGAGGGAAGATTTAAAACACCTATGATAAAAAAAAAAAAACAGGTTAAATTGGGGTGGGACTGGAGGTCTGAGGGGTCAGGGTTCAGGGGAGGGACACAGACTCTGGGATGAAGCTTGGTTAAGGGTCAAAGACCAGGGGTGGGATGGGACCCCATGAAGGAACCCACGCAGAGACAGGGTTGAGGGAGAGCTGGAGACTGGTGAGAGGAACAGGGTCTCAATAAAAGGGCTGGGAATCCATCAAAGACACCCACTCTGATGGGGTCAGCTTCTCATTTTTGTGTCAGGGGAACACCACGCTGTCTGGAGGGTCCCTGCATCCCCTTGTCCTCCCCCAAATGGGTTCAGACCTCCTAGTCATAAGATGCCCTAGAAGCTCAGGCCCTGACGGATCATTCCCCTTCTCCATACTCTACAGAGAGGAGCCACAGGCAGGCAGAGAGAGGCAGGCTAGCAGATGGGAAAGCCAGGGCGCGCTCTGTCACACTGCAGGGCTCCCACGCCGTAGCCGCCGCTGCTGCAGGACACTGTGAGGTGCATATTAACAAGGAAGCCCCCAGGGAGGTCAGGGCAGCCCTGGAGTAGCAGCAGGGAGCAGCGGAGTGGTGGCGAGGCTCCAGAAATGACGAGGGCTCGGTGATGGGAGAAGGGTCAGTACTCCCTCCTTGGCCATTTTTCTTGAACCCTTCAACTGCAGCTTAGAGAACCTCTCTACCCAGGGAGGGGGCAATCCAAGGCAAACCCAGAAGTCCTGAATCCTAGCAGTCTCCAACCTCCCTTCTGCCTCCCACCACTTCTGGCTTCCACTGTGACCCATTTGTTCCCTTGAGCTTTCATGAGCTCTCCACCCAGGAGAGTCCCTAACGTGTGAACAACTTAACAGTAAGACCAGTGACACCCAAGAGACACATGCAAGCTCAATTCCCATCCCTCTGAGCGTGCTGTGTTTTCTTCCTGAAATACCCTCAATCCACTTCTGCACTGAGATTCAGCTGAGAGGACATTCTTCCCAGAACTGCTTGGCCACCATCATCCCGGGGCAGGTGAGATGCCTCCTCTGTGCTCTCTCCCATCCCAGCCTTCTTTCACTGTACGCTCTCTGCTGCCTTATCTGTCCCACCTCTAAACAGCTCCTCGCAAGCAGCATCTGTGTTTTCATCTTTGTATCCACAGGAAATGCTCACTGAATGAATGGCTGTGGATTAACTATATGGAATGTGGGCTTGGAGGTAACCCTAAATCTCCTGGACTTCAGAATTTGTATTGACTTTTCCTCCTAAAGCTATGGGAAGGCTCAAGAAAAGAGTTCAGGGGGTATGTGAGGGGTGTCTGAGTTAGAAAAGAGGAAGTTGGTGGTGAGATGAGCCCTGACCCCATGGAGAGTGGACAGTGTGGGATGGATGAAGGCTCCATAAGAAGAAGGGGTCAGAGCTTTTAGTCTCATCTGCAGAGACCATGGACAATGGTGAGACCGGATGGGGACAGCAAGCCAGCTATTAGCTACACTATCCAATCCCAGGAAGCCCTGTCCTGGCTCAGACTCCAGTGTGTCCCCCAGCCTAAGAAAACCCAGGGGACAGGCTCCCAGGGCTCTTCCACAGCCTCATGGGTATCCTACCACAGGCACCCCAGAATGACAGACTCCACAGAGGAACATTCTAGAACTGACCTTCATATTCAAACAATACCTGGACCATCCAGATTTGAGAGAAGGCCTGGGGCAGGAGAGCTACTTTCCAACTGCTGACCTCCAATCTTAAGGGAAGTTTCAGCCAGGGAGCACCATGCTATCCTGTCCACGGCCTACCTCAACCTCATTCTGCCTCCAACCTCACAAGACATGCCAGCACAGCTTGTCCAAAACAGCAAGTCAAGGGGAAGCCCTCCTGGCACTGCCACACATCGCCAAAATCAAAGGGCCCCTTCATTGCACAAATGGGGAAACCGAGGTCCCAAAAGTGGCTCAGGGTCTTACAGAATGAAGCAGGGCAGAACCTCCCTGCATCTAGACCCTCTATCATGGCAACAGCTGGCTCCCATCCAACCCTTTCCAGAGCTTACTGGGTGACAACACTATGAGGGCATCTGTTCCCCACCCCCACCAAGCCTCACCTGCAGATAATGATAAGTCCTGGTTTTGGCCTTGGCCTCTGGACCCAGGAGCCCCTTGCCTGGCCCGGCCCCTGGATATCCATCCCGGCCCTGGCTCACCATCATGGTATGCCAGGCATTTCGCTTAACCGATTGTCCATCCAGTGACATGGACATGCCGGTGCAGGCCAGACAGCGGCCTTCCGACCCGCCTGAGCGCCCCTTGAAGCTCAAGTCCCGGTAGGACCCATCTGGAGCCTCCAAGCAGAAGGGACCACCTGGCTCCCCAGGAGGCCGCCCCCCCGCTAGGAAGCCACTATCACTGTCCAAGTTGTCGTCGGAGCTCCACCAGCCCCCGGCCTTGGCCTGGTGCCGCCCATCGCCCTTGCGGTCCTTGCTCTTGCTCCTCTTGCCGTGCCGGGACTGGTGGTGGTGGTGGTGGTGATGGTGGTGGTGGTGGTGGGAGGTGTGGGGGCCTCCGGAGCCTGGGCCAGGGTAGCTGTCTCCCCCAGAGCCACCTCTTCCGTCAGCCTTGGGCCCATTGTAGTCCCGCTTCCCCGGGGCCTCCAGAGAGTGGGACTTGGCAAAGAGCTTCTGCACGGAGTGAACAAGGTGCCGGATGCGGCTGGGGCTCTCACTGCGGGCCTCCGGGGCAGAGCCGGACCCCGGCCCAGGCCCGGGCCCGGCCCCTGCTGGACCTCGCTGGTAAGGTAGCGTGTGGAAGCCATCTTGCTGAACTGGCAACTGCTTTTCAAACTGGTCCAGGAGTGTAGGAGGCAGGCGGGGGGCACCCTTGCCCTGTGGGTGGCCCACACAGTCTTCACAGGTGTCGAAGGGGCCCTGGCCGGGGTACATCCTGGGGAAGGTGCTGCTACCCCCCCCAATTCCGGTCCCCCCTGGCCCTCCCTCAGGGCCTACCAATGGCCCCTCACTCAGGCTCAGGGGCCCTTCCGGAGAAAGGTGTCCCAGGCCAGCTCTTGGGGCACAGAAGCGGGGCTCGGTGGAGAAGGCCTCCCCGGAGCCCAGCAGGTACGGGGCCCTGGCAGCTGGGCCCACGTCCATATGCTGCTGGTCAGCAAAGCGGGTTGGGCGGGGATGGCTGCCTCGGTCGCCATGGTAACCCCTCATGGCCTCAGCAAGGGCTCTTCATAGTGTTGGGGGCCAGGCCCCAAGAACCTCCTAGGAGACAGGGAGAAAAGGGATTCAGACTGAACAATAGGCCACTTCACCTAAAATTATCTTTTATTAGGATTCTGGTATCCCTTTAGGTAATGCATATCAATTTATGGAGATTAATTATACTATCTTTCCACAAATGGACTTAAAGTCCTTAAAAGAATCAAGCTAGACAAAGACACTCACAAGGGCACAAAATAATACTGTCATTCATCAAATGCTGCAAATCTGATAAATATTTATTCACAAAAGGAAATGCCTGCAGCCAAATGGCTGTATTTTTAAAAAAAAATATCCCAGGGTTACCAGAAATAAAAGGATACCCAAACAGATGTACAAAACATTCAAAGAAACCAGTCATTAAGTGAACTGGCTTTTAACAAGCTGACTTTAGGCAAATTGATCCAGGGACACACCCTCTGACCCATCCCTACCCACTTCCACTGCTGTGAAGAGCCAGGTTCCAGGGTCGCAACTCCCAGCAGCAATAACCAAAGAGAATATACAGACCCAAATCTAAATATCTAGCTTGATTATGCAGGAAAACCCCTCCCCTTCCTTTCACACCCAGTTCCTTCCATCTGGCTGCAGGCTCATTCTCCCTCTCCCCAAGACTGAGGTAAGAAGGAATAACCTAAGAAGACTCCTTTCCTCTTCCAGATTTCAAATATTCCCCCCTGGAATTTCCCCTTTGGCCTGTTACCCCTACCTGCCACCCCCATTCCACTAAATGGGAATCGTGAGGGGGGAAGAGACCATAAATGGGAGGAACGCTGGCTGTACAAGGCAGCATCTGAATCCTAAACTGGGATTGGAACCCAGGAGTTCCGCCTCCCAGGAACAGCAGGCTCACAGGGCAGGGAGTGATGGAGAGAAAATGTTGAAAGCAGTGCCCCTGGCCCCCTTCCCAGGCTTGCCACGGCTACAGGACAGAGAGGTCAGCTCTCAGCAAGAACTGCCTCCAATCAGGACTCCAGAGCTGCCAGGACAGGAGCTATGGCAGGAGGGGGTGACAGCAGGAGGAACAGGGACTGAGATGCTGGCAGACGGCGCCCTCCCTCATCCCAGACCAGGCTCCTGGGCCATCTGCTGACCAGGAGGGGATGACAGCATCAAAGACTCCAGACAACAGCCCCTTCAAGACTCATCCTCCCTTGCTCCCCACCCACCACCTCCTAATATCCATCGTGTTTCAACCTTCCTCCAGATCCTACTCACAGCTCATCTCCTACTATTTCCCAAGCACTTGCTATGTACCAGGTGCTGTGCATAATATTCTCTATTCCCACTGAAATCCTATGTGTCGATATTATCCACATCTACCTGTGAGAAGACCGAGCTCAAAAGGTAAGTCACAAAGCCAGTGAGTGGGTGAGTCACTTTAAATCAAGATTCAAACTCAAGTTAATTCTGGTTTGAGAACCTCGATCTAATCCCCATCTCCCCGACTGTCCCACCAGACTCACCATCCTGGGTGTCCCATCCTTGGCGTCAGGATCCTCACCACCAGGCAGAATCCTAACTTCAGAAGGCTCAGGACCACTGGCTCCTGATGAAAAAGAAAAGGATGGTGAAGAGAGCAAAGGACAGAGTCTCCCAGAGTCCTCAGAGAACCAGCCTCTGGCTTTGCCCATCTCCGTTCCCAACCCCCCAAACCAGGACTGATTGTATCTCCCATGATGCAGAGCCTTTGGACCCCTAGGGAAATGTGGTTGGCTTCATTATGCAAATACATGGAAATGAGCTTACAGGTTGGACTACCTCCAACTGCAGGTGTCTTAGTGATCTGTCCATGGTGCTGAGCCACTGCATTTTCATTGCCCTCCAATATGATTCCATTCCACTAAATTTTGTTCAGATTCTGAGTAAGAAGTGTATAAAGGTGATGTAAGTGTGATCCCTATCATCGAGGGGCTTATAATCTAACAGGGGAACAACCTCTTACATAACAGGATTATTTTAGGTCGTATTTTCACACAAACTGGTCCTTCTCCTAGAATTTCCTTTCATCCACCTCCCTACCCCAACCCTTCCCCTTTCCCACTTGCTCATATTAAGCCCCACCTTCCCTCAAAGACTTTCTGTACTCTTATTCTGGGTTATGCCTCTCTATTTGGGCTTTTATAACACCCCAGGTTCCCCATGAAAGCAGCTATCATACTGCATAGAAAGTGTCTGCTTCCGTTTCTGTTTCCCCCCAACTAGAATGTGGTCTTCTGCAGGGTAGGAACCAAATGCTATTTATCTCTGGATCTCTAGCACCTAACTCAAGGCTTTGCCCAGAGCAGGTCCTTAATAAATATTCACTGTGTAGATGAATAAATGACTGTGCTGGAAAGAGGTACCAAGATGCTAGAAGAGTTCAGATGAGAGCAAGACCAGATGCAATAGGGGGAAATTGAGGAAGACTTCCCAAGGCAGAGTGTGTTTGAGATGGGAACAAGATGGCCCTCCCAGCTCCAGTCTCAGATCGCTGTGTGTTCCACAGACAAAGGTGGGGCAGGAAGATAGAACTCCCAGTGGTGGAAATAACAGGCACAAAGGCAGAAGAGGGGGCCAAATAAGGAATTCTGAGGGATGGGGTAGGAGGGTTCCAGCAGACATTTAAGGTTTGGCAAATACTTTCAAGAGGTGGGAGAGAGAGAGTCAGAAAGAAAGACGACGCTAAATTTTGCAACAGCCGTGACTGGAAGACTAATGATGCCATTATTAGGCACAGGGATATCAGGGAGAAGAGCTAGCTTTTCGGGCATGATTAATAGTAGTGGAAGAGCCCTGGCTGGTGCTAGTAAGGGGTTAGAGCATCTGCCCAAAGGGTCTCAGGTTTGATTCCCTGGTGAGGTCATGTGTGATCAAT
>NW_006300377.1:3633915-3646657 GCF_000327345.1 Myotis davidii | reverse complement strand
TGTTTCTCTCTCTCTCTCTCTTTCTCTCTCTCTCTCTCTCTCTCTCTCTCTCTCTCCCATCTCAAAACCAATGGGAAAAATATCCTCGAGTGAAGATTAACACACATGCAGAAAAAAGACTGAACTGATATAGATTTAATTACATAGGCTTTCTCCTTTGTATTATGTTTTACAATCACATTCCTCCTGATGCCATCTTATTACTAAACATAATCAATAAGAAGGAAAAACAAAGAGGAGATTAATAATGTGATCCATCACCAAGTCCTCTGGATTTTGCTTCCTAACAATAGATCTGCCCACTTATTTCCATATTCACCAAATCACTGTTAGCTGAGTAGCTAAAACTCACTCTCAACCTCCTTTCCCAGCCTCCCTTGGAACTAGAGGACATATCATTCACTTTTGGCTAATGAAATGTATATAAAAATCGAATGAGTGTTTCTAAGGAAGATTTGGCCTTTGTGATAAAAAGGGTGAAGCTCGCTAGTATCGTCTTTTCTTCTTGGCTTGAATACAACCATGATGCCAGAGCTAGGGCAGCTGTCTTGACAACAGGAGAGAAAAGCCTAGAGAATTGCAGAAGCGCTAGTCTTGGAGTCATTGAGCCTGGGAACCAACACAAGCAGTTCCCTTCCTCCAGGCCTAAATGTGGTAATAAATAAACTCCTCTTTATTTAAATCACTGTTGGCCAGATTTCCTGTATTTGCAGCAGAAAGCACTGCTAACTAAATCCAACTACCTCCGAAACATCACCTCCTGCCTAGACGTCTGCAAAAGCTCCTACCTGCTGCCCCTGCTTCTATTCCTACCCTGATCCAATCCAAATGGTCATTTGATAACACAAATCTGATCATGTCACTTCTCTGCTTATAACTGTTCATTGGCTTATTGATGTTCTCAAGATAAAACACCCTAACCTGTCCAACAAGGCCTGCAGGTCTGGCCCTTCCTACTTTTCCACCTCCTCTCACAACACGCTCCCCCTTACTTCCTCTGCTCCAGCCAGGCCAGTCTTTTGCAGTCCCAGGATCCCTCCCATCATGGGGCCTGTTCCGCCCGTCCAGAAAGCTTTGCCTGCCCACCTCTGCCTTGCTAACTCCTACACACCCTTCAGATCTCAGCCCAGTTGTTGCTTGCTCAGGGAAGCTTTCTCTGGCCTCCCTGACTAGGTCAGATCCTCCTGCTGTTTGCTCTCAAGGCACTATGGGCCTGGATAGCTCTTAAATCATTACCATTTTCAATTTGAGTGACGCAGAGATCGTCTGTCTCTCCCACTAGAATGTAAGCGCCATGTAAGTGCCGGAATTTCATCCATCTTCTGCACTGCATCATCCCCGGCCACTAGAACAATGCCTGACATGTGGCAGGTGTTTGCTGAGTGAATGTGAGCCTGCAAAGAACAAGATCCCTCCACTTAGGACATTTTTATTTCATTCCCACAACTATTCCAAGGGAAAGATATTATCCCCCTCCCCAATTTACCGAAGACGAAACCGAGGCTTAAAGAGGCTCAGGTCACAGAGTTGGTGGCAAAGCCAGCGTGGCCTCTCCAATGCCTTAGCTTTCCTCTCACCTGGGAGGCCAGCCCAGAGAAGCCGAACGTATTAAACACCGTTCTGAAGTAAACACAGAAATGAAAATGAATTCTAAGAAAAGGAAACAAATAAGAAAAACCCTTCCACATACCACATACTCTAGAGCTAACCAGAGTGTGGTTTAGCCTTTCCCCCTGTGTGGTGAGTACTGAGTTTGTTCCAAGTCCAAGGTCAGATAAGTACAGAGTAAAGGAAGCTCTCTGCAGCCCTGTGACAACTCTGGTGCCGGTGTTATGTTTCCCATTTTACTGCTCCAAGTCATCTCTCTACAGTCCCAGGACACAGAGCTTGGCCCCACATGGTGAACCTCTGGGCCCAGGAAAGCAGTCATTTCTGCAACTGCCTGTGGCTGGCTGGTGAGTGGGGAGTGATGGCGTCTGGGAGGGTGTCGCATGTGACAAATTCTCTGATGCAGCTCAAATCTATCTGGGAATGGAAGAAGTGGCACACATGCCGTCACCAAGAAATTACCCAATTTAGCACCAACTACACAATCCAGCAATTATTTCCTAAACCGGAACTTGCTGGGGGCTGCCAGGCTGGCGGGATTGTTGTTACAAATCTCACTGGGAAACCAGCTGTGTAATTCACCAGGAGGTTGTCACTGCCCCCAAGCAATTACCTTCCAGAAAAAGAATGGAAAATGAGAGAAGGAAAAGGGTTGCAGAGGAAGAAGTCAGGGCAGTTTCCTCCCCCGGGGGCCCTGCCCAGCCAGATCAGTTGATGTTCCTTTCTTAAGACCTAGTTGACTCACGAACTCCCTGGATCAAAGCAGTTATTGGTGTAGACTCTCTGGGTCAAGTCCCTTTCCACTCACTTACTAGCTATGTGTACTTGGGCAGATGATTCAGCTCCCTTAGCCTATTTCCTCATCTGTAAAATGGGGATAGCCAACCAGATGGGAGATGATATTTGCAAACAGTAGCTCCAACAAAGGTTTCATTTACAAAATATATAAAGAGCTCATAAAACTCAACACCAAACAAACAAACAACCCAATCAAATTGTGGGCAGAGGGCCTGAAAATACACCTCTCCCAAGAAGATATACAAACAGCCAATAGATCTATGAAAAGATATTCAACCTTACTGGCAATTAAGGAAAAACAAATCAAAACTACATTGAGATACCACCTCACACTTGTTAAGAGTGGCCATTATCAACAAGAAAAGCAATAGCAAGTGTTGGAGAGGTTGTGGAAAAAAGGGTACCCTCATCCAGTGTTGGGGAATGTAGACTGGCAAAACCACTATGGAAAGCCGTCTAGTGATTCCTCAAAAAATTGAGAATAAAGCTACCATATGACCCAGCAATTCCTCTCCTGGATATATACCCGAAAATATAAAACCTCAAAATCATGTCTTCGCAAAGATATATGCACCTCTGTGTTCATTGCAGCATTATTTGTGGTGGCCAAGACATGGAAGCAACCAAAGTGTCCCAAGATAGAGAACTGGATAGAGAAGCCCTAACCAGTTTGTCTTGGTGGATAGAGCATCGGCCTGCAGACTGAAAGGTCCCAGGTTCGATTCCGGTCAAGGGCATGTACGTTGGTTGCGGGCACATCCCCAGTAGGAGGTATGCAGGAGGCAGCTGGTCGATGTTTCTCTCTCATCGATGTTTCTAACTCTCTATCCCTCTCCCTTCCTCTCTGTAAAAAAAAGTCAATAAAGTTTTTTTTTAAAAGAAGATGTGGAACATATACACAATGGAGTACTACTCAGCCATAAAAAGGATGAAATAGCTCCATTTGCAATAACATGGATAGACCTTGAGAACACTATGCTAAGTGAAATACGTCAGTCAGAAAAAGCTAAGAACCATATGATTTCACTCACATGTGAGCTATAAAACTGAAACTTGTGAACACAAACAGCAGTGTGGTGGTTTCCAGAGAGAAGGAGGTGGGGGGAAAAGAGGGCCCTAATATATGGTGACAATACAAGATTTGACTTTGGGTGGTGGGCACATGGTGCCATATACAGATCTTGTAAGACAGAAACCCACACCTGAAACCTAAATGTTCATGCTGACCAATGTCACCCCAATAAATTTAATAAAAATAAATAAAAAGGGATAATAATAGAGCCATCAGAAAGGTACTAATGATATGATGGTTAACAAGGTAAAACATATAAATCCCTTAGTACTGCACCATGCTGAATACTCAATAAAGGTAGCAATCATTATTTGTACTTTCATGTTTATGATTTCCATTGGTTTATAGTGTGTCTTTGGGTAGGTCACTTAATCACTCTTGGGCAGCCATATAAGACCAAAGGTGTGTTTGACAAATGCCAGCATCTTAGTGGTTGACACAGAGTGATGCCTTAGGCAGAGATAAAGATTTCAAATATGAACTATTAACTTATTTACTCTCCTTCAGGACACTGTCTGGAGAGCTATAAGCTGGACATCAGAGTCCAGATGGCAAGAAAGGGGTACAGTTGCTCTCTTGCTGGGGATCAGCTCATCTAGTCCCTTAACACTGGAGCCTATGAGGCCATCCCCATACCAGTTCCAACACAGCAGAACTTACAGCAGGTGAGGCCTGGAACGCATTTGAATGCTGTAGGCCTGGGCTCTTCCATGCCTGTGGGTGAGCCATGTGGGCCCTTGGGACCCCAAAGTTTCATGCTTTGCCTATCCATCCCCTTTCCCTGTGTTGGCTTAACCACAATGGCCAGGATTCTGTTGCAGTTTCTCTGTCCAGTCCTCTACACCTCCCCGCCCCCACCATCCTGACGCAGCTGAAGTGACTGGGGCTGTATGTCCACTGTGAAAGAGCTAGCTACTGGGAAGCCTTAACACAGAGCCTCTGACCTGCAGCCCACACTCCTGAGCCCGTGGATTATCCTCCTCCGCTAGCCCCCACTTCCTCCTGCATCTACTTTTGCCTGAGCCCCCCTGACCATTTCAACACTGGCTTTGCCCAGCTGCCTTTGGCAGGATCTCTGTAGCTGGGCTGGTGTCCTCGCCCCTGGCTTCTCTCAAGCCCCCTATCCAGCCCTGTTGCTGAAGACTCCATATGTCTTATTCCCCACCCCAGCCCCTAAGACCCCAAAGGAAAACCTCCTTCTACTCTCACTGCACCCAGAAAAATGGAGAAGAAAGGAGAAATAAAATAGGAGGGAGGTCTAGGGTCTTTTTTATCCATCGTTTTACCGGATTTAATCAATTCTTTCTAGGGGTTTAAGGTAAGAATTTCACAGAAATTGGACTTACTGCTCCAAAACACTCAAGACATTTAGGCAGACCCAAATCTAAATCTATCTCCTGAACCCATTGGACAGTGCTCAGACTGTGAATAACCCACACCACCTATAATCTCTTTGAAAATCCCACCTCAGGGGGCTTTGCACTTGATGTTCTCTCTGCTGGAACACTCTGCCCCAGATATTCCCATGGCGGTGTTTGTCTCATCTTCTGGGTCTCGGCACAGAGAGGCCTTCCCTGACCACTGACTGAAGTCAAGCTCCATCCCCCATGTACTCTCTACAGCAGCTGTTCCGTTGCCTGCATAACACTTATTGCTCTTTAAAATTATTTTCTTTATCTATGACATGTTTATAGTATGTCTCCCCAAGGCAGAATATAGGCCCCAGGAGGGCAGGAACTATGTCTGCCTCATGCCTGTAGTATATTCTCAGTATCTAGAACAATGCCTGGCATGAACAGGTGCTTAAAAACTACGTACTGCATGAATGAAAGTCTTTGCTTGCCGTCCTCAAGTACTCTACTCCTGTGCCCAACAGACCACAGAAAGGACCTCCACTCCTTTTCCCCTAGAGCAGTGGTTCTCAACCTGTGGGTCGCGACCCCTTTGGCGGCTGAACGACCCTTTCACAGGGGTCGCCTAAGACCATCCCGCATATCAGATATTTACATGACGATTCATAACAGTAACAACATTACAGCTATGAAGTAGCAACGAAAATAATTTTATGGTTGGGTCACAACATGAGGAGCTGTATTTAAGGGGCCAGAAGGTTGAGAACCACTCCGGCCTAGAGGCTTCAGAGAGCCCCTAGGGGATTCCATATTGGAAATCCAGCCTGCGTTTCTGTTTGCCTGGACTTCTTTTAAGACCTCCCACCCCTTGAGCATGCCAGAGACTGCATAGCAGCCCTGGTGGCCAAAGACGGTGCCATCTGAGAGACCTTGATTGGCAGACCCCATCAACCCCTTCAGCCGGGGCTGGTGGTTCCTCTTACACCTCCAGGAATCTGGAAGGGAAAGCCCAGTAACCTTATTGCTGGGTGTTGGAAAGACAATCACCTGCCTCCAACCATTATATTGCAGCCTACCTGCATGACCGTGAACAATTTGCTTAATCTGTCTAAACCTCAATTTTCACACCTGTAAAATAGGAATAACAATACCTACCTCCTACGTTTGTGGCAATGAGTAAATAAACTGATCTACCCAAGGCAACTGGCACACATATCTCCATACGTTGACGTCTCCTGGCTTTAGCATCCTGGTGCCTTCTTTCATTTGTATGTATTTTATGAGATTTAGGCTGATGCTGCCCTGGCTTCTAGGGTGCTGCCAGGCCTGAACCTGTCAGGACCATCAGAGAAAAACAGGTAAGATCCAAAGTCAACAGCAAGGTCCACTGGGCAGCAGCTTCTCATCCAGACTAGGCCATCGGCTTTTCCTACTCTCTGGCCCAAATGTCTGGTTCCCCTATGGAGTCCAGAGCTTAGACACTGCCTCCTGGATTAGCACACTCTCCTCTACGCTCTTTCTGTGAGCTGGGGCAGAGGCTCCCTACACCAGGGCCTGGCTCCTCTTCTGGGCCTCTCTCATTGAGGAATCAAGCACAGGGATGAGCCTCACAGGATTCCTTGGAGCTAGTGAGTTGGCTGACGGCTAGGTTTATGTGGTGGCAGCCCTTGGCACTGCCTGATCCTGCCCCAGCCTTCAGTGTACCTTAGCCACTGCTCTCCTCTGGATTCTAGGCTTAGCAGTAGCCAGGACCACAACGGGAGAGAGCATGGGGAGAGGAGGCAGCACACACTGTGAGATCCTTCCATATGGCAGGCCTGTCCTCCCAACTTTGCCGTCTGATACAGTTCAGGGCTTCTCTCTTCTAAAAAAGCTTTCCTACAAGTGCCCTCCCCATCAACCCCAGGGCACAGCAGTTGCTACCTCACCTTGGGTCCCATACTTCAACACAGTCGGGTAAATATTTGCAGGCTGGGAGCTCCTTGAAAACTCGTATTCATCTGATCTACCTTTGTAAGGACAAGACTGACATATAGTAGATGCTCAATACATTCAGGATCAGTGATTGAGCCATCAGGAAGTAGTACCCCTCAGCTGGGTCATAGGGAGAAGGGGAGAAACAGGAGAAGGCAGGAGGGAAATGACTTCCTGCAGCTAAACCAGAGCCCCTCACAGGCAGAGCTGATCCAGTGTGATGTGGGCTCCCCGTAGAGCTGGGAGGGTCCTGTCCAGGGAGGCATGGCAGCAGAGGTTGGAGGACCACTTTGGAAGTTGGGTGGATTCAAGCATTGGACACATTTCAGACCAGACAACCTCTGAAGTCTAAGGTTCAGAGTGGCTACAACTGAGCAGGCATTATGCTCAATGCTTTCGATGTACTTCTTTCGTGTAGTCCTTGCAAACCATCATTAGATACCATTATTACTCCTACATTATAGGTGAGAAAATTGAGGCTTAGAAATATCAAGAAAATGGCCCAAGGTCACAACAGGTGATGGAAGAGGAATTTAAATCTGGGTCTGAGTACAGGCCCTGGCACTCTCAGCACTAAGAGACCAGGTCCTGGCAGGTCTAAAGTAGTGTGTCTCTCTGACCAAACTGGTCTGATAAGCCACCAGATGGACCCCCAGTGAGCCCTGACTCATCACTCAGCCTCCAGAAACCTCCACCGCTGCCATCCCTCCCTCACACATGGGCATACATATTCCCCAAACTGCTTATTCTCAGTCGAACACGTGTTCATCCAGAGGCCAATTACAAGCCATGCAGAGTTACTCAACACAACTCACGTGGTATCTGCCCTCACGTATAGAGTCATCATCACATAATGCAAATGTTCCCAAGGGGTTCACATGCGTGTGCATTTTCATCCAATGGACACTGATGCTTGTGCACACAGATACTGCACAGCTACAGAACCTTATATACATGTCCACATGTTGATATCCACGCAACACATATACATTTTCACTTCGCATCACTTAGGCACTCACATCTCAATATCACACACCAAATCCTCCCCCAACAAGAACTTTATCCATTGTTCCCAGATCCAATACTAGGCCCAGGTGAGCAATGATGCTCCCTCCCTCTGGGGCTAGCCAGGCAGCCCTGAGAGGGGTAGAAGGCTGTGATGGATGGAATTAATCTACTGAGCTGGGGAAACTAAATAATTAAATCCCTAATCACCCCCAAAGCCAGCCAGGCCAATATAGCTGAGGGAGGGAGGGGGCTCTGAGGCCCAGACCAATATCATGGAGAGGGGGGAGGGGCTTGGAAAAAGAAGCACAGACAGAACCCTCCAGCAGGGTTCTTTGGGAGGAGCTCTGACAGACAGACAGACACACTTGGTTCTCCAGTGCTGCAGGCTCTCCTTTTCCAGATGGAAATGGAGCAGTTTGGGATGACAGCCCACAACTGTCCACTAATAGAGAGAGGAGGGCTACAGTCCTCCCACCATACCCAGGGCCCAGCCTGCCCCTCCACAAAGTCAGTCCAGGAGAGTATGGCGATGCTGGACAGGACATTCAAAGTGCCCAGGACTGTGGCCTTCAAAAGGATCTGCCCAAAGTGGAGCTGAGGATAGGATCAGTCTGGCCCTGGCCCGCGCCTGCTCCATCAGAACAGACCCCTCCGCAGCCTGGGCAGGGGGCAGGGAAGGACCCTTCCACATAAGCACAGCTGCTTCCTCAGGAAGTGGGTCCAGCACGTGGCTAATGGGCTGAGGACGGGGTAGAGGCCTGGGCAGGGGGGCTAAGGCAATCAGCTTGGGAACGGGCTCCAGTCCGATTGGCTGAAAAGTGGGTCGTTTTCCTTTTGAAAAATAGTGAGGAAATGGAGAAGTAGGTCGGGCTCTCGTCCCCTCAGCCCCAGGCACCATCCAGGACTTGCCGGGTGGGGAAAGAAGGAGAGGTCTGCACACGCTGAAGCCCCATCTCCCCCAGAACCCTGCTGGCCCCAAGCACAGGAGACCAAGGTCATCCTACTCAGAACACCCAAGGACACGCACACTCTGAGGCCAGCCCTGGAGCACAGGTCCCACCAGGCCCTGGGGGACTGGGGTAAAAGGAGCTAGGTCGGGCCAAGCTGGAGGGATGGGGGATCCAGCACGCAGGACCCCTGAGGAGCCCCCTCCCATCTTCACGTCTGCCTTGATGTCTCCTCTCCTCTCTTCTCCTCCCTTTCCCCACCGTCCACGTGAACAGAGTCGTTGCCATGACACCGCGGGCAGGTGGGCGGCTCTGGCGGCTGTTTGGTCCCAACCCCCACGCTCAGAGCCCAGGTGGGAGGGGAGCGGCTGCAGCGCCCCCGCCCCTAGTCCAGATGAGAGATTGGCAGAAGGCCCCCTACACCTCAGAACCCCCCAAAGGGGCTCGCTAGCACTGGCATCCTGGGAATGAGGCAAAGCAGACACAGGCTTAGAGGTCTGGGAAAGGAACTCTCAAAGAGGATCTGGGGTCTTGGCGTCCCCCATCCCCCAGAGGTCAGGGAATGGCTGCGGGGGGGAGAGGGGGGCTGATCCATAACTCCCTTGTCTTCCATTTCTCCTCAACTCTGCTCCCAGCTTTCCCCATGTTCTAAGGCTCACTCCCTTCATGCTAGCAGCTGACTGGTCCTGCCTGGGGTCTAAACTCAGGTCTTCATTCTGAAACACAGGTTCAATTCTCTAAGCTCTCTTGGGAGAGAGGAAAAGGAGCCAAACTTGAGACTCAGAGTGATTCCTTCCCTCCCACCAAACTCCTAGGTTGTCCTCTAGAAATTGGGTCCCTTTTCTCTGAATGTCCCCCATCACATCACAGACTAGGGGGACCACTCACTCCCTACTAAGCCCACACTTGGCCAAGGCACACACCCCATCAGGAGAGAGGAGCAGGAGTGGGGCAGGGAGAGGAACAGAGGAGCGAAGGAGGTGGGGGCTAGACTGCAGGTGCTGTCTGAGGATGCTGTCCTGTCTCCCCCTGTGTCTAGTCTCAAGAAGTCTGGGCCCTGAAGTCTGGGCCTTGACTTTGAGCACTCTTCTCGGGGTCTGCCTGCCTCTGTCCATGTGTCTCTAAGCCTCTGTTGGCTCTAACTTCCTAAAACCTTTCCACTGTTCAGGACCCTGCTCTCTGCCCCTGTTGCCTGAGTGGGAAGCCCTGTATCATTAACTGAATAGAGCCAGAGGGACCTGGCATGGCCGCCCTCTGCACCTGGCTGGCAGGAGTAAGCATATGTGGGGTGGTGGTGACAAGATCCAAAAGGAAGGGAGAACGCAGTCACATCTTGGCCCAGCGCCACCCATTCTCTTCGCGGGCTACCAGTGTGATCTACCTAAAATTGGTGTATTCGGTAAGTATGTACTGAGGGCCTACTCTAAGCCAGGAACTCCGCGGGACACAGTCGATACAGCAATACACAAACAAATGAAGCTCCCATTCTCATGAAATTTATGTTCTAGTGGAAAAAGATGATAAACAAATATATGAAATAATGGAGGTGGTAAGTGCTAAAATTAAAAAAAAAAGTGCCATGAGGGGATAGAATGACAAGGGGCTATTAAGATAGACTTTGGCCTCTCAAAAAAGTGGCTTCTGAGCAAAAGTGGAGTTGGGATCTTGAATCCATCCAATTTATTTTTTGAATAAAGTGAGGGAGCAAGTCACGTGGGTATCTGGGGGAAGAGCATTTCGGGCTGAGGGAAAAGCCAGTGCAATGGCCTCAAGGTGGGACTATGCTCAGCATCTTCGTGGAACCACAAGAAAGCCAGTGTCGGGTGGCACCTGAGCCCAGGAAGGTCACGGGGGCATTTTACACACAGTACTTGTCTTTCGGGCCCCGCTAAGCACTGTGTATTTCTCTCTGAGTGAGATGGGAAGCCGTTGGAAAGGCATTACCTCATCTTACTCTGGCTGCTCTGCAGGAGAATCTGTGGAGGAGGGGCTGGCAAGGGTGGAAGTAGAGAGACCAGTTGGGACATTTCCTGTCACTGAAACTCCTTTTCCTACAGTTGCTCACCTGAAGAACACCACTTCAACCTTCAAGCCTTGGCTCAAAGACCTCCTCTCCTCTAGATCCTTTACCAAACCTCTCCCTTCCCCACTCCAGAAATGACCAACCCCTCATCGGTCCCCACTGCCCCTGATGAACACATGTCCTCCTACCTTCCTTACTTGGTTCCAGGTAGTTTTCCTTCTCTACACTGTACGTTACCTGAGGTCAAGGACCATCCCCAGTGTCCAGCACAATACGTGGCACATCACAGGCATAAAATAAACATTGGCTGCACTGGGTGAGCCACACGTGATGGAAACAGGACTATTTACAAGCTGTGACTAAGCAGGGTGAGTGAGGTGCACATGTATGCAGTCACAGGTTGCAATGAGGCCAGTGTTAGCATATGCCCACATATTTCTGCATACTTTCTTCAAACAGATATGTGTGCTAGCCTACACGCACATGCTAACATATCTTTTGGATTTTTCACATGTTTACATGTTAGAAAGTGTATTTACTTTGAGATATGCATACTAAGGCACTGACAAGTAATATACATGCACATGTAGACACCTATTGCCACATGCCCCATATGTGTGAGTATTATGAACACACTTGGGCCTACCTACTATGCCTGTCCCTTTCATCCACTAAACCCAACTGGTTCTGCTTGATTCTTGAAACCTCTGTAGTGATGTGAATATTTAAGCTCCCAAACTTTTTCCCCATATATACCCCTGAGCACCCTAGTATCTGATGAGCCTTAGTCTCAGCTCCTTCCCCAGATGTCCCCAAGGCTGTATAGGTTTCTCTTCTACAAACTCCCTTCATATGGATGGTGGTGGGGAACAACTGGGTCCCTGCGACAAGAGAATTTGAGAGACTCAGGAACCTGCTTTCTGAAGAAGAGCCACAGGCATCAGAGTAGATCAAGTTCAAGCTTGTGGGAAACAACTTTTGGACAGCCTCAATGTTCAGTCAGAATCAATCTCTCTCTCTCTCTCATTCTTTCTTTCTGTCATACTAATTCACATGCATGACTCAACTTATGTACATATATTCATATGTGCATAAATGTGTTCCCACATGTATGTTCAGATGCATACTTATACTCACATATATGCATCACTGGATGAGCACCATACACATAGGTTTAATTAAGTAATTGTCTCCACAATCACATATGTGCATGGATGCATACATAAGCCACACATACATATAAACATGTATGTATGTCCATTTCTACACAAACTTCTACATAAATATATTGGTACACATTCATATAGCATCCTCACACATATGCATGTGCATATACACAGTGGCATACCCACTCACAGGCAGAAATACATATGCACATGCACTGAAAGAGCAGAGATATCCAGCCCCTCTCTGACTTCTGTCCTGTGCACAATCCATATTCTCTCCAAGTGACACCGGAAGTTTGCATTTGCTCTCTATTCTTGCCAGTCTCCCACTTCTCCACTTGGAAAGTCATTTCTATTATCAATAGAATGTGCCCAAGAGGCAGTCCCCACCCCCTATATACACAACTCTTTTATTCTAAAAGTGAAAATGAAGAGAAAATATCAAGGCCAAAGTTCTTCCTGCCAGTACCTCTGGGTATGTTCTACTGCTCCCAGACTCCAAAACAGTTATTGGAACTGGGCACAAGGAAGAAGCAGTAAGAAAATTACCCCTGGGCCCTAAAACCTCCTAGGATGACTCCTTCTTCTCTAGAGGGCAGCTTCGTGATTTTCAGTGAACCCTTCCCAGCCCAGCCCAAGGGCCTTGCCAAGGAGAGGGTAGGAAAGGGAAGCTTAAACATGTAAAGGGGATGACCTGGGCTCAAGATAGAAAAAAAAAGTAAGTATTTAAAAAGGAAAAAAAAAACCAGGAGCTGGGTAGGGAGGGGGGAGGCAAGCAGAAGACATCTCTCTGC
>NW_006300377.1:3628129-3633894 GCF_000327345.1 Myotis davidii | reverse complement strand
GGAAATCTGCTGCTGGAATACTGGATTATGAATAGCAGGACTCTCCGAGAGGCCAGGGCGAAGGGGGTGGACCTCCAGCATTCCACGTGGGGGTGGAGGGGTGACTGCTTCAGGCAGTAGCAGCCGCTCCAAAGTAAAGTCTTATCAAAGCTGTTATGTAACCAAGGGAGCTGAGTGAAGCACAAACACCTCCCCTCCCCAAACAGGCACCCACACCCACGCCCACCACCTCCCAGCACCCACAGCATAGGAAAGCTCCGCTCCTCCCAAGGAGCTACAGAATGGAAGGAATCAACTTGATGAGTTACATCAAAAACACGATGGGTGAAGCGTTCCTTATTACCTAGAAGTCACATCTGGGAAGGTCTGAATGGGTTCAGTTTATGGTCCCTAGATACCTCTTTTCTTGAACTTCCTGCCACACCTAATTGTGCCCAGCGTCATCTGGAAACCCTCTCATTCCTCTCCCCTCAAGAAGGATCCCATTTGAATATTTGATTGTGCTCATGAGGATGGGAGGCAAAGCTGCCTTCAACCCTTCCTGCCTGTTGCTCCCCCACAGTCTCATCTGCATGTCCTGACATTTGGCTCTCATGCCCCTGGGAAGACAAGGGAAGGGGCCTGGAGAAATGTCCCTGCTCGATTCCCTTCAGTGTTACAAAGACAGAGTGTAAAAACCCAGAAAATTGAGATAACCCTGACCTTAGGTTGGTGGGGAAAAGATTTACAAGGGAACTTAGGATCGAAACCAAGACCTTGTCCCCAAATTTGATTTCTTTCCTTCTCTGCCAGCTCTTCCTCTTTTTCATTGCCCCATCTCTTCACTAGCCTCCTCCTTCTCTGCTCCATGGCACTGAACTACCCCACCCACTCCTTGAATCCTTTGCTTAGAAATCTTCCTTCCCAATAAAAGCCTCCCCAAATGCTGCTCTGAGCTGTGGTTGGGGTGGGCAGAGCATAAGGCAGGCTGGCAGGATATTATACTGTACCCTGTCCCAAATTCAAAAGTATGGTGGGTAGGGGGATGTCACATAGTCAATCAAATTATCCTAAACTTTCGACCTCTAACCACCCAAGGCCTAACCAGCAAAACCTAAGCTCTCCTAATCCAAAACTGCCTTGAGCCTGAATTTCTGGGACCCAGTTGGAGAAAGGCTGGTGCCAGTACCCCCAAGATTATTGTACTAAAACCATCTATGTGAAGGCTGCTCACAGCCACAACATCATCCTCCATCTCTACCCCCACAGTAACAGTAGGGTAATTTTGGAAAGGGGAGGGAGAACTTAAACAGGGAAAGAAGAGTCCCTTTCCCAAATACCACTAATAACTGTGAGGCCTAAAGCCAGAGGGAGGACCCCCCAAATCTATGTTTCCATCCAGGAATTCTGTCCTTGAAAAGTGGGTCATCTGGGAGAATTTTTCTAGTGAGCCCTCAGTACTGCCCAACCGCCTTTTCATCATCGGGCCCCGACGCAGGCCTATTCAGGACCCAGGACAGTTCCAAACGAGCAGCCCCCCCCCCCCCCGAGTCCCTTTCAGCACTCGGGACAGCTCCCAAGGATTGCAGGACGCCCTGCCAGAAACCCAGCCTGCCAGAAAGGAACAGGCTTACCCTAACACACACCTCTTTAGAACAGGAGCCCCTCTCCCCCAGCCCCTCCCATACTCGCTCCCATCCACCGGAGGCATCTGGTAGCCCTCCCTTCAGTCTCTGTCCAAAGAGAGAAAAGAAACCCAGACATGAGGCTTCCCTGAGGGAGCCTAGAGACAGGACCCCACCCACCTCCTTTCAGCCCTGAGCTTCTTCACGCCACTCACAGCTGGTTCTAAACACCACTTTCCTTCCTAACCACCCCCCCCAAAATAAAAGAAATACTCACGTGGGGGCTCCCAGCCCTGCAGGCAGATGTAGTGAGGGAGACAGAGAGAGGTAGCTCCCCACACCCAGTTCTAAGCCCCCTTTCTGAAGGAGCCAGCTCCCATCTGGACTGGGGGGAGGAGAGACATGTGGAAGCACTGAGTGATGGGGAGAGGAGAAGGGAAAGGGAAGGAGGCAGGAGCGGGGGACTGCAGGGTGGGGGTGTTGGGATGGGGGTGAGGGAATCCTTTTTAATTTCATTCTCTCCCCATGTCTACATCAGCTCTGCAGGCTCAGCTCTTTAATATTTACACACAGGGCGAGGAGAGGATGAGAAAGAATAGAGAGTGAGGGGGCAGAGGAGACCTGAGCTCAAGGGGCATAGAGGCAGGGGCCTTTGGGAGCTGGGAGCTTAGGGCCCCCACACCATCCCCAGCCTACTCCCATTCTGAGCTCTTGACTGGAAAGAAGGAAGCAGAAACCCTGGGACTATTCTGTCCTTTTGTTAACAAGACACTTTGAAGCTGCATCAGAAAAAGATCAGATCCCAACCCACATACCTGGACACCCCCACAAACCCAGATTTCTTGGGTGCCTTATGTGCAGATGGTAGAGGCAGTATTCATGTTCTGATGCTTGGAAACATATGTGCATGTGGGCTGCTGTGTAAAAGCACATGAACATGTCATCTTGCATGTACAGGTTTATTCAAGAATGTTCTGAGTGTACTGACATGTAACAGCCTATTACATATGCAAATTATGTAACCATATGCATAAACCAGCCCCCAAGTGACCTTCCCGTTTCTTCAGCTACAACCCCAATACAAGGCCACCCACCTCCCCAGACTCCCTTTTTCACAGACCTTTCCCTCACAGCCTCACTGTTTCTTTCTGTGACATGGGGAGAAGGGCTGGTGGGAAGGCATGCTGCATTTGAGCCCAGGGACTTGACAAGTTATTAGCAACGATGAGCTGGCAGGTCGTTACCATAACAATGGTGCCAGTGCCTCACCCCAGCTCAAACCCAGACTCCCCAGACAGCGGGAGGCCCGCTGAGCCAGCAGCCTTCAGACTGGAGGGAGGGTGGGTAAAGGGGGAATTGAGACAAATGCTTGGATAGTGGAGGTTTCACAGCTGTTCTTCCAACCCTCACTGAGAGACGAGCTTTGAACCCACCAAGTGGGAAAGAAGTCAGACCCTGAGAAGGTTTCCTGACCATGGGAATGGGAAGACACTGGAAGGGGCCTGCCTGTACAAGCTCCTCCAGACAAAAGCTACTGTTCTCATTTGCTCCCTTTGTCCCCTCACTCCAGGAACCTCTTCCACTACTGATCTTAGTAGATTAAGAGAAAACCAAACAAACAAGAAGCCCCTCTCTGAATTTCAGTCTTCCCATCTGTAAAATGGGAACCATTGTCATTATAATTTATCCGAGACTCCTGGAAGGTTTAATTAGAAGGGTTAAGGGTAACATCAGACCTTTCCAAAATTGAACAAGCCCCAGAAGTTTCTCTACCCAACAGGAACTCATAAAGTAAGGAACTGTCAGGCCAGCCAGAAGCAAAATGCATCAGAAATTGGGTGGGATGAAAGAAAATGTAGCGCAGCCAGCTCAAGCATCAACATCAGCAGGAGAGAGATGATGTGAGGTGCCAGGCAGCAGCAGCAGAAAGCGGGCGCTGTCACAGAATAAAGTCTGGGAGTCTGGCCTGCAGCAGCTCCAGCGCATAGCCAGCAGCAATCAAGACAAGCCCATGGTCTACATTGATGGTGGGTATGGCTAGGAATCCCCATCTCCAGAAACATCTGTAGCTCCCTCTCTTTGGAAAGGGGTCCCAGGTTGAAGGACCCCTTTAGTCTTAGGTGTATTGAGTCTTCAATGCTTCTCCCTAAATCTCTGCTCAGTTGCAATGGGCATGGGGAGGGGAAAGGGTTTCCAGGAATAGAAAGCAACATGGAGGGTTATAAAGTTCCTGGGCTAAGACTAGCCAGGAACCTACACATTATGACCTTGGGCAAATCCCCTCCCTTCTCTGGGTTTCAGTATCTTCACTTTATAATTAAGAGGTTGGACAAGTTAATGCTAAGCTTCCTCCCCTCACCATCATTTTAGAGTGACATACAAGCTCATTCCTTGGACATGAGCCCCCTGGCATAAAATGCAGTGGGCACTGCCTGTCAGATGAGGGGGTTAAGTGGGGGTCGAGCATGCAGGGGTAGTATGTAAAGTTGTTCATCCTATGTTCATGTTCTTTTTAGAAACACCTGCCACCTAGCCCTCCCAACTCCCTTTTTAGACCCTGATTCACTGCAAACTCACAAACCCTCTCCCTCCCCTCTCTCTTCTCATCTCTCCCTTTCTCCCATTTAGGACTTGGCAGCTGGGTGCAGAAGGAGCCCCAGCACTCATGAAATGCTGGGCAGAGGTGGAGGTCAGTGCCCCCAGGATCAAGAGCGCACAGCAGGGAGTACCACTCTCTAACCTTGGCCCAACACAGCTCCTTCTGTCACCAAAAACCTCGGTTGGAGCCTTTCTGTACCACTGACTATGGATTACAGAAAATACAATTTACCTCTGAGCCTCAACATCTTCATCTATAAATTGGCATTATATTAGGCTGAGCTAGATGAAATTGCTGTTTTTGTAAATAAAAAACAAAAGCAGTTGAATATTTGCAATTTCACCTGGCTTAAGCTGGCTCTGGTTCCCAGAGCTGTTGGGGAGATGAAAAGAAAGACTTGAGAGGGAAGCATGTTTCCAAAGTCCTGGGCTGATGTAAAGGCACCGTTTTTATTTATTTTATTTATTATTTATTTATTTATTTCTACTACGACTACTTCAGAGAGCTTCAGCACAGACCCACCTAGAGCCAGTAGATTGAACCAATGACCTAGAACTTGTAAATTCAGGGCTGAGAAGTCTGGTGGACATCCACCTGCTCCGGTGACTAGGAACAGGGCAGGCGCTTCTACCTGGCCTGCTCGGTTCCCGTTTCTAATGGTCCTTTGGTGAAACAGGACTGAGACAACACAAGTTTCCGGGCCCCAAGAAGAAGCACACATCCTCTAGCTCACCCGGGGTCCCACTACCGCCAGGGGCCCCAGCATGCAGCAAGGACACAACCAGAGCATCACAGAAAGTACCCCTGAGGTAGGTGAAGGTGGGGCCAAGTGCAATTCAGCTCTTGCCTGAGGAGACACAGGAGGAAGAGCCCCTGGTGAGAGGGGATGCTCTGACCTCTGAAATCCCCTGGGAGAGGAAGGCAGAGAAGGAAGCCCAGATGTGGGCGACTCAGAGTGAACTCTCCTCAGATACATTCTCACACAGCCAACACACACACACACACACACACACTCACTCATACAGGCCACAGATACCAGGAGCTACTCACAGAGACACAGTAGATTACAGCTCAAAATCTGTGTGCTCCTGGGGCTTTTGCCCCATGCACCAAAATGTTACTTTCTACACACACACACACACCCACACACACACACACACACACTCACAGAGACATACACAGGCACATGCCGTGACAACACACACTCATTCGCACACATGTCCACAGATATATATTCACAGTAACACCCTCCACAGTCACACTGCATACACCCACTGACACGCACACACACTCGCCCACAATGACACACACACACTCGCTGCATACACTCGCTGGCACACATCATCACCCACGGACCCACACGGTGCCACACTCACACACTCATCACAGACACCGT
Organism: Myotis davidii; assembly: GCF_000327345.1. Classification (NCBI taxonomy): domain Eukaryota; kingdom Metazoa; phylum Chordata; class Mammalia; order Chiroptera; family Vespertilionidae; genus Myotis; species Myotis davidii. The sequence continues at coordinate 3,628,295 of NW_006300377.1, read as the reverse complement.
GACACGCACTCACACTCACACACCTGCAGAGGAAAGTTCTCTCCGGATCTCCCCAACGCCGCCACTTCCCCCCACCAGCCAGCTGGTGACTCCCTCCCAGACCCGAGCTTCCACCCCGGCCAAGCCCGGCAGCGGCTGGCCAACCCCCGCGGCGCTATCCGGAGAG
>NW_006300377.1:3622229-3627235 GCF_000327345.1 Myotis davidii | reverse complement strand
GGCAGAGGCGGGGGGGAGGAGGGAAGGGGACTCTCCGGGGCACAGCCGGAGGCTGCAGAGCCCGGACACGGGCTGCGGGAGCCAGGAGAGGCGGAGGAGAGCGGACTGCAGCAGTCCCTGGCTGGAATCCGTCTTGGCGCCCGGAGCGATGCTGTAATGGGGGGGAGGGGGCCGCCCTGGGGAAGCCGCAGGGGGAGGGGCTGAAGGTGTGGGGGAGGGTCTGGTTCTGGATTCTTATTTTCCATGGGGGGTGTGGTTCTTATTTTCCACAGCCTCAGGCACCCAAAGTTGGGGTGGAGAATAGTGGGCGTCCTTAAAGACCTGCCCCTCTCTCCCTTCCTCCACCTTTTCTGATGTGGACAGCTCTGGAGCGGTGAGGTGTGAGTTTGGGAGTCTGACGAGATCTCGTCCTCTCTAGGAACAGGCCTTGAAGTAGTTCTCACCCAACAATTTCTTTCTCACTGTCCCAACTGGCTCTCCTTGTGTAAAGGGGGACACTGAGGTGCAGGAAGTAGAAGGCACAGGCCCAAAAAGGGTTAAAACGGGGAGCAAGCCCTTTCTCCTTTCCCCACGGAGATGTGTAAAGATGCCATGTAACATCAATGACAAAAAGGAGTTTGGAGAGCGTTTCCCCCAGGAGACCTACAAGTCTGGTGGGAGGTTGGCAGGCTGGTCACCTATCCAAAACCAGTTCAACCAAGACTTCTCAATCATGCGCTAAGGTCGCAGATAATTCCCAACCTCGGGGGTCAGTTAAGAGCAGATATCAGAAAGAATAAGGTAGAAAGTTGGTCCCAGGAACCCACTTTAAAACTTAAAGAAACATCTCCCTTTCCATGAAGCATAAGTACAGCTATCGTGTAAGATGCTAACAGGCACCACCATGTTTTCTCGAAGATGCACATTTTGTTAACTATTTGGAAATTGGGAAACAACCTTAAACTGGAGACGGGCATTTAATATGATTTTCTACCTTTTTCGCAAGGCTGTTATCAAAGAGTTGATGTGTTTCAGATCATAGTGCAGTTTTCATTTGTCCATTCAGCAGCCACTTACTGATTGTACCTGGCACCCTGCTAGCCCGTTTGGGGCATAAAGATAAAGCAGACAGGCTTCCCTTGGAAAGTGTTCTCTCCTACTCATCCAGTGACATGTAAGGAAGATGGAGATGTAAATCTACAATTACTATCAGGGATAGCTTCATGGGCGTGTGTGCTCTGCAGTCACACAGAGCCCATACTTAAAAAGGTTCCCACTTGCCCTGGCCAGGTGGTGCACTTGGTTGGGGCATTTTCCCATACACCAAAAGATTGTGGGTTTGATTCCCAGTCAGGGCACATACCTAGATTGCAGGTTCGATTCCCTGGTTAGGGCACAACTGATCCATTTTTCTTTCTCACATCAATATTTCTCTCTCCCTTCCGCTCTCTCTCCAAAATCAATTTTAAAAACAAACACATCAACCTGGGGTGGGAGCAAACCTGCAACCTAGGTACATGCCTTTGATCAGGAATCGAACCCACAACCCTCTGGTGCACAGGACAGTGCTCTAACCACTGAGATGCTGGTCAGGGCTCTTTTAGTCTGTTTTGATAAACTGCACTTAGAGTTTCCTAATATTAAATATTACTTTCCTGAGATAAACCCAACTGACTCAAGGAGGTTTATTACTTACCAGAGGCCCAGTGCCCAAAATTCAAGCATGGGTAGGGTCCCTAGTGACTGCCGGCCAGAGCTCCTCCCTTCCCCCAGCCACCTGCTGCTGCTGCTGGCCCCGCCCCCTGGTCGAGCTCCCAGTTGAACTCCCAGTCAAGGGGACAAATTGCATATTAGGCTTTTATTATATAGGATTTTATGAGACCATTGGATTTGATGTGCTAATATTTTGTTTTGGATTTTTTATCTATTTATGTTAATAAATAAAGAAGACCTAATACTTTCCTGTCTTTGTTATCTAGGATTTGTTATCTAGTTATTCTAGCTTCATAGAATAAGTTGGGGAAGTATTATCTATTTTTCTTTTCTCTGTAAAAGTTTGTATAAGATTGGAATAATCTGACTTTTGTAAGTTTGCTGAAACACATCTGGAACTGGTGTTTTCCTTATGTGATGGGGTTTTTGTTTTGTTTTGTTTCACCAAATATTTCTATTTATTTAACAGGACTATTTAAAGAGCTATTTTGGCCTTTCAAAACATTTTTTTAGTCAGTCTTAATAAGTTACATTTTTCTAAGACTATTTATTTTGTCCAAGTTCTCAAATGTATTGCCATAAAGTTGTTGATAAAATTCTCTTATTTTCATCTCTGCTTCCTTTGTAGTTCTGCCCTCCTTTACAATATTTATCTGTGCCTTCTTTCCTTTTTTCTACTTTCATTACCATAAATTTGTCCATATTTTAATTTTAAAGAATCAATTTCTTAGCTTTGTTGAAATTCTTTTTTTTAAACATATTTTATTGATTTTTTTTTACAGAGAGGAAGGGAGAGGGATAGAGTTAGAAACATCGATGAGAGAGAAACACCAATCAGCTGCCTCCTGCATATTCCCCACTGGGGATGTGCCCGCAACCAAGGTACATGCCCTTGACCAGAATCGAACCTGGGACCCTTCAGTCCGCAGGCCGACGCTCTATCCACTGAGCCAAACCAGTTAGGGCTTTTGATATTCTTTATAGTATTTTTTTCTAATTTCTTTATGTTTGCTCTTATTTTTATTATCTACTTCCATCTGCTTTCTTTGGTTTTACTCATTCTTTAACTTACTGCTTACATTGGAGACTTACCTTTTTAACTTTTAGCTTTTCTTCTTTTTTAATATAAATTACTCTTAATAACTGTTTTATGTACATCTCACATGACCTATACTACACCGTCAAGGAGAACAATGTATTGTGGGAGTTCAAGAAGACAAGAAAGAGAAAGAGGCAGAGAAAATATTTGAAGAAATGCTGGTTGAAATTTTCCCAAATTTGATGATAGACATGAATACAAACACCCGAGAAGCTCAACAAACTCCAAGTAGGATACACTCAAAGAGAGCCACACTGGGACACATTACAATCAAACTTTCAAAAACAAAGAGAGAATGTTGAAAGCAGTTGGAGATTGTCACGTACAAGGAATTATCAATAAGATCATAAGTATATTTCTTATCAGAAACTTTGGAGGCCAGAAGAGAGTGGCCATATGTTTAAAAGAAAAGAAAAACTGTTAACCAAAAATCCTATACCATCAGACCTGCCCTACAAGAAATGTTCAAGGGAATCCTATAGGTTAAAATAAAAGGACACTAGACAGTAACTCAAAGCTGTATGAAGAAATAAAACTATCAATAAAGGTAAATACAAGAGCAATTATAAAAGCCAGTATTATTGTAACAATGATATGTAACTGTATTTTTTGTTTGTTTTCTGCATGATTTAAGAGACTAATACATTTAAAGAAGAAAAAAAACAATTTATGTAAAAGTGAGCCTTACTATAACTTTGGTTGGTAATTCCAAATCTTGTTTTCTACAAAATTTAGGAAATTAATGCATTTAAAGAATTATTAGTTTATGTTTTAGGCTACACTATGGATAAAGATGTAATTTTGTGATATTAACAACCAAAAGGGACAGGGACAGAACATTTCTTATGTTATTGAAGTTTAGCTGGTGTAAATCCAAAATAGAGTGTTATAACTTTAGGATTTAAAATGAAATCCCCATGGTAACCAAAAAGAAAATAGCTCTAGAATATACACAAAATAAAATAAGAAAAGAATTTAAATGTTTTACTGCAAAAAACAAGTAAACACAAGAGAAGACAGTAATGCAAGAGCGGCTATACTAATATCAGACAAAGTAAATTTTAGATCAAAAAATATTGTTTGATTCTTATATAATAAATTTTTAAAAGGTTACAAAAATGTTTGCTGGAGATGAAGAAAAAATTATTCTAAGTGAAAGCCAGACATAAAAATACAAATACTGTATGATTCCATGTACACGAGGCACTTGTAGTAGTCAAAATCATAAAGACAAAAGTAGAATGGTGATAGCCAGTGACTGGGGGGAGAAAGGGAATGGGAAGTAATTTTTATATTTTTTAAAAATATTTTTAAAAATATATTTTATTGATTTTTTTACAGAGAGGAAGGGAGAGGGATAGAGAGTTAGAAACATCATTGAGAGAGAAACATTGATTAGCTGCCTCCTGTACACTCCCTACTGGGGATCTGCCCACAACCAAGGTACGTGCCCTTGACCAGAATTGAACCTGGGCCCCTTCAGTCTGCAGGCCGACGCTCTATCCACTGAGCCAAACCGGTTAGGAAGGGAAGTAATTTTTAAATAGGGTTCCAGTTTTGCAAGAGGAAAATATTTCTGGATATGGATGGTGATGATGATTGTACAACAATATAAATGTACTTAATACCACTGAATTTTACACTTAAGATTGAAATTTTATGTTAAGTGTATTTTAACACAATTTTTAGACATTGAAGAAAAATTGACAAGTTGGAATTTATTAAAAATTAACTTATTTTATTAAAAAACACTATTATGAGAGTGAAAATGAAAATCACAGATTGGGGAAAATATTTGCAATACATGTATCTAGTAAAGAACTCATATTTGGAATATATGAGGAATCCCTACAAATCAATATGAAGCAAAAAAAAGAATCTTGAGTAGCATTTCTCAAAAGAGGATCTCCTAGCAGCCAAAAACAGCTTAATTGAAGATATCCTATATAATAAAAGGGTAATATGCAAATTGACTCTAAAAGCAGAACTACTAGGAACGACTGGTCACTATGACACACACTGACCACCAGGGGGCAGATGCTCAATGCAGGAGCTGCCCCCTGGTGGTCAGTGCGCTCCCACAAGGGGAGCTCTGCTCAGCCACAAGCCAGGCCAGTCGTGGGCGAGCCCCTCTCGCCTCCTCAGCAGCACTAAGGATGTCTGACTGCAGCTTAGGCCTGGTCCCCGCTGGCAAGTGGACATCCCCTGAGGGCTC
>NW_006300377.1:3618681-3622164 GCF_000327345.1 Myotis davidii | reverse complement strand
CTGGGAAGCGGGCCTAAGCCAGCAGGTGGACATCTCCCGAGGGGTCCCAGACTGCGAGAGGGCACAGGGCGGGCTGAGGGACCACTCTTAGTGCACAAATTTTTGTGCACTGAGCCTCTAGTAGTTATAATAATTATATAATATAGTGTATATATTTATTAAGACTATATAGAGAGATTTATTATAAGGAATTGGCTCATGTGATTATGGAGGCTGAAAAGTCAAGATCAGCAGTAGGCAAGCTGAAAACCCAAGAGAATCAATGGTATAGAGCTCTAGTCCAAGTCCGTAGGCCTGCAAACCAGGAGAATGGATGGTATAAGTTCTAGTTGAGTCTGAGTCCCAAGACGAAAGACTGATGTCCCAGCTCAAAGACAGCTAGACAAAGACAAATAATTATTTCATACTCAGAGTTTTTATTCTATTTAGGTCTCAATTAGATTGGATGAAGCCCACCCACATTAGGGAGGGTGATTTGCTTTATCCAAATGTTAATCTGATCCAAAAACACCTTCACAGACATGCCCAGAAGTAATATTTAACAAATATTTGGGCACCCTATAACCCAGTCATGTTGACACATAAAATTAATCATCACAGAAGTATAGGTAAATTTCTTTCTGACCTTTTAGGACATAGAAAAAGCACTACCTAGAAAAGAAAAGATTGATACATTTGGCTATATTAGAGTGAAGAACTTCTATTCATACATCATGTTGAAGAAAGTGAAAAGGCAAGCTATCATGGAGAGATCTTTGTAACACATAACTGACCAAGAATTGGCATCAAGTATTTAAAAATTTCTTTATATGAACTCCTTCAATTCACTAAGAAAAAGAGAAACAATCAAGTAGAAAAATACATGATACATGAGTAAGATATATGAGAAAGAGATATGAGCATGGAACTTTCAGAGGAAATACATATGACCAATATACACAGAAAGAGATGCTCAGACTTCCTAGCAAACAGAAAACGCAAATCAAGACCACAATGAGACACAAATTTACACCCATTTGATTGGCAAAAATGAAGATATCTGACAATTCCAAACGTTGTAGAGAATGTGGATCAACAGGACCTCATATATTTCTGGAGGAGGTATAAATTACAACAACCATTTTAAAATAATTTGTCATTAGCTTACACATTTGTCATTCATAGACTCTGAAGAATAATATCAAAAGTATTAACAACCAATAACACATGGGTGCTGACCAATCAGAACAGATGCCTGGCCAACCAGACTGGATGCCAGTAGCTTTACTGGGGTGGACTGGCTGACTACCGATTCTATATACACTGTAACCCAGTGTTTCACTCCCAGTTATGTACCCAGTGGAAACTTCTGCTCATGTTTATCAAGAGATAGATACAAGAATATGCATACAAGAGGGGGGAGGGGGGAACTTAGAAACAACCAAAATGCCCATTAACAGAAGAATGGATAAATAACTACGGAGCAGTCACACAATAGAATATTATATAAAGCATGCAAAAATGTGGCTAAATCCAAGATTATGTACACCATAACACTCTTCAGAAAGTTCATAAACACCTAAAACTGACCACTATATTTAGGTCACATATATATTTGATAACACTATAAAAGCAAAAAAGAAAGGTAATGATCATTGCAAATCTGGGAAGGGGAAGCAGAGTTATAGGATGGGGGCGGGCAGATAGCTCTTGTGTTAGCTGGTGGGATTGTAGGTATTCATTACATTCTTTTATAAATACATACATACATTCACAACCTAAGAGGTCTATGTCCAGTGATGACAGTAACCATGAAGCAGAGATTATGATTCATCCAATTCTGTCTCAGACTCATTAAAAAATAAAAGACAATTTTAAAATATGAGCAAAGAACAAGGAATTTTAAAGAATGACCAAGCAGATATGAAAAGGAACTAAATATAACTTCTAGAAATGAAAAATATAGTGCCTATAATTAGAAATTTAATAAATGGGTTTAACAGACAATTGGATGCAGGTACTAATAGTATCAGTGAACAGAAAGATACAGCTGGAAAATATATGCAAAAAACATCATAAAGAGATAAGGCTCTGGAGGGGCCTGGCCTGGTGATTCAGTGGTTGAGCATCAACCTATAAATCAGGAGGTCACAGTTCAATTCCTGGTCAGGGCACGTGCCTGGTTTGATCCCCAGTGTGGGGCATGCAGGAAGCAGCCGATCAGTGATTCTCTCTCATCATTAATGTTTCTCTCTCTCTCTCCCTCTCCATTCCTCTCTGAAATCAATAAAAATATATATTACTAAAAAAAAACACCATGAAGGGTAATGAGATAGCCTGACATACATCTTATCAGAAGCCTGCCACCCCCTCTCCCCCCAAAGAGAGAGAATACGCAGAGGCAACATATGGAGAGATAATGGGTGATGATTTTCCAGACCTGATTAAGATATCAAGCTATGGCCGAAACCGGTTTGGCTCAGTGGATAGAGCATCGGCCTGCTGACTGAAAGGTCCCGGGTTCGATTCTGGTCAAGGGCATGTACCTTGGTTGCGGGCACATCCCCAGTGGGAGGTGTGCAGGAGGCAGCTAATCGATGTTTCTCTCTCATCAATGTTTCTAACTCTCTATCCCTCTCCCTTCCTCTCTGTAAAAAATTAATAAAATATATTTTTTTAAAGTTGCTTTTAAAAAAAAAGATATCAAGCTATGGATTACCGACACATTTTAAGTAGGACAGGTAAAAAGAAATCCACACATACAACATCATATTAAAACTACAAAAACAAAGATAAAAAGAATTTAAAAGCAGCCAGAGGAAAGACAGGTTGCTTTCAAAGAAGCCATGGATAAGCTGACAACTGATTTCACAAAGCAGCCACAGACAGCCAGGGGACAGTGGAATAATACAGTCAGTGTGCTGAGGAAACAAAATGATCAACTAGCCCTGACCGGTTTGGCTCAGTGGATAGAGTGTCGGCCTGCCGACTGAAGGGTCCCAGGTTTGAATCTGGTCAAGGGCATGTACCTTGCTTGGTGTTTCTCTCTCATCGATGTTTTTAACTCTCTATCCCTCTCCCTTCCTCTCTGTAAAAAATCAATAAAATATATATATATTTTTTAAAATGATCAACCTAGAAATCTATATCCAGTTAACAAAGACTTTTCAAGGATCATGATGAAATAAAGGCATTTCAGAGAGGAAAAAAATGGAAAGATTTCCATTAGCAGACCATTACTAAAATAAATTATAAAAGAAGTTCTTCAGACAAAATATGATCTTGTGTAAGAAGTGATCATAGATGGAAGGTCTAGCGTGCAAGAAGTAATGAGAAACAAAAAAAAATGGTAACTAGAGTGACCCTTCACCCTGGACATGACAGATGGTGCCCTTCATGGGAACAGTGGCAGGAATGTTCCAGCTGGGGTCAGGGGCTCCATAAAGAGTCATGTCTGGGGGAAGAAGATGGCGGCGATATAGGCAGACGCGTCCCAAGTCGTGT
>NW_006300377.1:3606776-3612575 GCF_000327345.1 Myotis davidii | reverse complement strand
GAGGTAGGGGGGTAAGAGATCAACCAAAGGACTTGTATGCATGCATATAAGCCTAACCAATGGACATAAGACACTGGGGAATAGGGGAGGCTAGGGGACTGTCTAGGGCGGGGGAAAAAATGGACACATATGTAATACCCTTTGTAATAAAAAATAAAATTTGAAAAAAAAAATGGTAACTACATGGGTACATATATATAAACCTCAACTGTATAAAACAGTTATAAGGTCTGCTGGTTTTCTCAAAGATAGAATTAAAACATGACAACAAGCCGAAACCGGTTTGGCTCAGTGGATAGAGCGTCGGCCTGTGGACTGAAAGGTCCCAGGTTCGATTCCGGTCAAGGGCATGTACCAGGGTTGCGGGCACATCCCCAGTGGGAGATGTGCAGGAGGCAGCTGATCAATGTTTCTCTCTCATCGATGTTTCTAACTCTCTATCTCTCTCCCTTCCTCTCTGTAAAAAATCAATAAAATATATTTTAAAAATAAAAATAAAAAAAATAAAACATGACAACAATAGTATGTATCTCTGGAAAGGAAAGAAAAAAATGGAGTCAAAGCGACTAAGATCCTTAGGGGTGGGGAGGGAAAGGATAAAGAGATTAACTTCAGACTTTGATAAGTATATATGTTAAAATTTCTAAAGTAACCAATAAAAGAATAAAAATAGAGCCCCAAACTTTCAAATACTTGCAGAAAAAAATTGAAATAAGTAACATTCAGTGAAAGTGGGAATCCAAGTACCATTTCAAGATAATTAGACTGTGGGGGTAGTGGCAGGAGATAACATTAATGACATAGGCAAGAGTCAGATTATGAAGGGTCTGGTGAGCCCAGCTGAGGAGGTGAACTTCGAAGCAGTGTGGAGCCAGGGAAGTTTTAATTTAAGCATGACTGACGATCAGATTTGCTTTAAGAAGCAGCAGTCTGACAACAATGTGGATATAGACTAGATTTTACACACACACACACACATCTCAGAAAAATAATCAGAAATCTCAAATTTTGCCAGTAGGTGAATACAAATGTCATCCATTAACATTCACAAGTAAATCTTGGTAGCTTAAAATGCAGAGTTTTTGCAAGCAAGCTAAACGTAGAGGCTTTCGGCCATGGCTAGCCAAGCCAGGAATTTGCATGCACAGGACCCAACAGTCTGTGGAAGCGCCACTCCGCACTGGCAGTTGACTCCCATTATTGCCATGTGCCATTGTTAGTGAAATTGAAACGCTGCTGCTTTGGCTTGATGCTTGAGATTAAAGTTATCGCTTGTGAAATGGAGAGAACGCTTTTTCTGTTATGCTCAGTTGGAGAGGTCCTGAAGTGAAACTGCTTGAACAGTTTAGTTTTATCATCCTTTTTCTCATGGCCATGGACGTCCAGGCAGGGACTCCATAACCTCAGGCCCTAATGATTCCACAGGAGTCATTCTCCTATTGATGTTATCGCTCCCACCACCACTAGGAACCAGTGAAGCAGGAACTCAGCCAGGCCACATTCGGGTGGAGCTGGAATTCAGCTGCCGCCTGAAGGCCATGAAACCTGGGCACTGCATTGCACTCAAAGCAGAAAGTCCATACCTTCAACCCTTCGAAGTAAGAATGTTCAGGGGAAGCGAGTAGGGAAACCTCAGCAAGGCTGACTGGGCCCCACGGTGTTTTAGAGATCAGTGATTTAACTCTTCCTATTTGAATTCCTAACCCATGTCTCCCAGGGTGCACAGCTGCCACCAGAGGGCCTGGGTGGGAATTCCCTCTAGTATCAGCCACTGTTTTGTACCTGGAACCAGCACTTTTCTCCATTACTTTGCTAGAGCAGGTTCATATACTCAATAATTTTTTCCATTATTTATAGGGAGTTCTCCCTCAATGGCTTCTGGTCTACCTCCCTATCATTAGGCTTCTGCTGTGGTCACCCCTGTCCACCGGTCATATTTGTCTACATCTGAAAAGAGTTCAGGGCTTCTCTGCAAAGTTTCCTCAAACCTTGAGTAAATCAGTAGATGTAAATGTATCAGCAGATACAAAGGAGGAGGATTTGCCCAATTTCTCTCAGAAACACCTGAGCCCTAGTTCAGACCCAACCATGTTACATTGGTGTAACTTGAAAGCAGCTTTTAAAATACCTTTTAAAATTACATTTCCCTTTTTAAAAATAAATGAAATTTTTCCCAGTTGGTGTGGCTCAGTGGTTGAGCATCAACCTATGAACTAAGAAGTCACAGTTCGATTCCCAGTCAGGGCATATGCCCAGGTTTCAGGCTCGATCCCCAGTGTGGGGCATGCAGGGGGCAGCCGGTCAATTATTCTCTCTCTATCCTTTTCCCTTCCTCTCTGAAATCAATAAAAATATATAATAAATTAATCAATTAAAAGGTTAAGTAATTTTATTGAATTGCAATTATTAGACTATCCCAGTGGTCGCCAAACCGCAGCTCGTGAGCCACATGCGGCTCTTTGGCCCCTTGAGTGTGGCTCTTCCACAAAATACCACGTGTGGGCATGCACGTACAGTGCGATTGAAACTTCGTGGCCCATGCGCAGGAGTCAGTTTTCAGCCTGGGTGAGTCTATTTTGAAGAAGTGGTGTTAGAAGAAGTGGGGGGTGTCGGTCGGTCGGGTGACAGGAGATGCAGCACGGGGGAGGCGCACGATTCATGCATGAGTTGAGTGAGCCAGTCAGCAGTCTCATTGTGCAATGGTTAGTGCTAGTCGCGTCCACAAATCGCACGTTGAGTGACAAAAGTACCTACTTGAAGCTTAAAGTTACCTGTATTTTTCCAACCAGCTGCAAATCCTACAGGTATTTTTGTCATCAATTTAAGAATTGTAATACTTCAGTGACGGAGGACTCCAACATTCCCTGCTCCCTACCTGCAGGCCTCTGAGCTGCAACTCTAAGCAACTATGTAACAAATACCACTGGACTTCAGCCAGCAGGATTGCAACATTGTAAGTAAAGGCCAGAAACCACCTTTCAGCAGCGGAGGCCTAAGAGATGGAGCCAAGCCTCAAAGCTAAAGCTGGCCCAGAATAAAAAAAAATAAAATAAAAGGAAAAAAAGAGCAGTTGGGAGCTTCAGTCACCCCAGCCTGAAAACAGACCTCAGTCCCTCACCCAGACTGGCCAGGCACCCCAGTGGGGACCCCCACCCTGATCCAGGACACCCTTCAGGGCAAACAAGCCGGCACCCACCCATGCACCAGGCCTCTACCCTATATAGTAAAGGGTAATATGCCTCCCAGCACCGGCATCAGCGGAGCCACGAGGCCTCCCAGCACCAGGATCATCGGAGCCAAGAGGCCTCCCGGCACTGGGATCAGCATGACAGGGGGCAGCGCCCAGACCCCCTGATCGCCCTGCGGCTCTGTGTGTGACAGGGGGTAGGGTCACAACCTCCCTATCCACCCTGCTCTGTTCGTGACAGGGGAAGGCGCCCCAACCCCCTGATCCGCCCTGCTCTGTGTGTGACAGGGTGCGGTGCCACAAACCCCCCCACCCCCCACGGGCCCTGCTCTGTGTGGGACAGCGGGTGGCGCCTTAACCTCCCCATCGTCCCTGCCCTGAGTGTGACAGGGGGCGGTGCCCCAACCTCTCAATTGGCCCTACCCTGAGCGTGACTGAGGGTGGCATCGCAACCGCCCTATCCACCCTGCTCTGTGCATGACAGGGGGTGGCGCCCCAACTCCCCAGTCGGTCCTGCTCTGAGCCAGACCAGGGGCTGCACCTAGGGATTGGGCCTGCCCTCTGCCACCCGGGAGCAGGCCTAAACCAGCAGGTCGTTATCTCCTTAGGGGTCCCAGACTGCGAGAGGGCACAGGCCTGGCTTAGGGACCCCCTCTCCCCCAAGAGTGCACAAATTTTTGTGCACCGGGCCTCTAATCCTATATAATAAAACCCTAATATGCAAATCAACCAAAAGGTGGGCTGACTGTCGCTATGACATGCACTGACCACTAGGGGGCAGACACTCAATGCAGAACCTAATCCAACAGTTGGACATCCCACGAGAGGTCCTGGACTTCGAGATGGCACAGGCCAGGCTGAGGGATCCCTCCTCCAGTGCACGAATGTTGTGCATTGGGTATCTAATATATACATATGCAGATATGCATATAACTACCAACAGTGCATAAATTTATAACTGTACTTGATGAATATGTCACAAAGTAAACACCTGCCTGTAATCAATCCTAATCAAGAAATAGCATGTTGAAGTGTATGTTTAAGTAAGGAGGACTTGGTGGGAGAAGAACGGGGAAGCCTGAGATTACCCCAGGGTCTGGCTCAGATGACCAAGGCTTGTGGTACCATTCACACAGAAAGAAATGCAAGTCTGAAGGAGAAAATTGTGAGTATGATTTTGAACATGTTACGTTGGAGAAGCTTGAGGGACTGCCAGGGTAAGGCTGATGCTGGATAGAGAGATTTGATGGCTGTGTTTTCGGAAACAAGAACCAGGAACCATATTTTGCCATGGATTTTTGTGCTTTTCCCAGATTCAAAAAAGAAAGTTTAATACCAAAGTGTTGAAATTCTTGGGCTATTTCAATGTTTTAGGTAATTTTCTTCACATTTCTATGTTCAATTTATCTGTAAAATTGGGATAATAGTTTTATGAGTAAATACTGGGTATTTCATGAGTAAAAAATATATAAAATACTTAGAACAATGGGACATAGGAAACACTCGATAAATCTTAGCTGTTCCCACTTATGGGGACAATAAGACTAAATATTTTAAATGAAAGCTGTTCTCAATATTGGGAGACTTACACTTTCTTACTACAGAACAGGTGTTAGGAAAGAAACCAGATGGACTCAGCCGGTAGTTTCCTTAAATTGGATCAAAAGGGGCCTATCTCTGGTCCCTATACTTTGTTGTTGTGTTTTAATATGTTTTTTATTGTTGATAGTATTACAGATATCTCCCATTTCCTCCCCCTTCACCCCTCTCTTCCCAGCCCCTACCCACCCCTGCCCAGGTCTTCACTACCTTACCGTTTGCTCCCTATACTTTGGAGAGCCTTGGGTATCACACACAAATACATACACACACACCACAAGTTATTAAATAATATGTTTATGCCTCTGTTTCTCTGGATCTAGAACTGTTAAAATTACATCAAGCAATTATGTCTCAAAAAAAAGGCTTAAAAGCCCAGCTGGTGTGGCTCAGTCATTGAGCATTAACCTGTGACCCAGGAGGTCACGGTTCGATTCCCCATCAGGGCATGTGTCCTGGTTACAGACTCGATCCCTAGTCTGGGGCATGCAGGAGGCAGCCGGTCATTGATTCTCTCTCATTATTGATGTTTTCCATGTCTCTCTCCCTCTCCCTTCCTCTCTGAAATCAATACACATACATTCATATTCATATTTATATTTATATTTATATATTTATATTTAAAGACTATTTTTTAAAAGGCTTTAAAACCATAGTACTGTTGATAGTACAAAAAATATATAAACTTTGATATAGAACATTGGCAGAATATTCTTTTTTTAAAAAATAAATCTTTATTGTTCAGATTATTACAGTTGTTCCTCTTTTTTCCTCCCATAGCTCCCCTCCACCCAGTTCCTACCCCACCCTCTGCCCTTACCCCCCCCACTGTCCTCATCCATAGGTGTACAATTTTTGTCCAGTCTCTTCCCACATCCCCCACACCCCTTCCCCCCGCCCAAGAATAGTCAGCCCATTCCCTCCTATGCCCCTGATTCTATTATATTCTCCAGTTCATTCTGTTCATCAGATTATGTATTCCCTTGATTTTTAGATTCACTTGTTGATAGCTA
>NW_006300377.1:3602970-3605299 GCF_000327345.1 Myotis davidii | reverse complement strand
TGGGGGGAGTGGGGTCTCAGAGAATCAGCAGGGCGGAGCAAACTGCTATGGCTGATCCTCAGCCCTTCCCTAAGAGGCCCCAGGTCTCAGTGTCCCAGCAGTAATCTCTGCAAGCACCTCTGAGAGAAAGCTGCCCTCGAGTTCCACCTGATGCCATATAGTCCAGTTTCTCCCCGTGTGAGTCTGTGTCCCTAGAGACTCGCCTGGAACTGGAGTTTAGAGCAGTTGGGAGCTTGTGTCTCCCTCCCGATTGAAAAAGACAACCGTGTCCTCAGTTGCCAGCCCTTGCCACGTGCGCCCCCATACCTCTGCACTTTACTCCCGCACCTCCTCTGAGTCTCAGTGTGCTTTTCTCTTTCCTTCTAGTTGTACAATTTCCACTCATCCAGCCTTCCTGTGGTTCTGGATGATGTCTGTTTTGTCTTTTAGTTGTATTTTTGAAGTGGTTGTGCAAGGCAGCAATTTCAGGTGTTTACCTATTCCGCCATCTTGGTTTCTCCTGGCAGAATATTCTTAAAAGAATAATATTGGCAGTGCCCTTGGCAGTCCTAGATCTGTCTCTTGCTTCAATAGTGTTTGGACGGACTAGACCCAGGGACACCCTTTCTTCCAGCCTCCGGCCACTCTCCTGCATCTTATTCAGTCACCACCTTCAGAATCACCTCCAGGACCAGCCAACACACTGGGTTTTTGTTTTGTTTTTTCTACCTTAACTCCTTATTGCCAAACAATTATGGGCTCCCAAATTCATCAGAATTATTCCACCAAGGTGGAGGCTGTGGTCAACCTCCTGGCAACCTGCATCTGCAAGCCTCCTACACCCACCTCTCTCGGGGCTTCTATTTCAACCAGGATGATGTGGCTCTCAAGTGCATGGGCCACTTCATCCTCAAGAAGAAGCACGATGCCGAAACCGGTTTGGCTCGGTGGATAGAGCGTCAGCCTGCGGACTGAAGGGTCCCGGATTCGATTCCGGTCAGGGGCATGTGCCTGGGTTGCGGGCACATCCCCAGTGGGAGATGTGCGGGAGGCAGCTGATCGATGTTTCTCTCTCATCGATATTTCTAGCTCTCTATCTCTCTCCCTTCCTCTCTGTAAAAAATCAAACTCAATAAAATATATTAAAAAAAGAAAAAAGAAAAAAGTGTGAGTTGTCAGAGAAGAAGCAGGAGGGCACTGAGCATCTCTTAAAGTTGCAAAACAAGCGCACTGGCCTCATTTTCTCCTAGGACATGCTGAAGCCTCCTCAGAATGAGTGGGCAAAACTCAGGACACCATGGAAGCCGCCCTGGCCTTGGAGAGGAACCTGAACCAGGCCCTGTGGAGCTGCATGCCCTGGGTTCTACCCGCGCAGACCCTCAGCTCTGTAACTTCCTGGAGAACCACTTCCAGGGCAGAGGAGTGAAACTCATCAAGAAGATGGGCAACACCTGATTCACCTCTTCAGGCTTCCCAGCCCCCAGGCTGGGCTAGGGGAGTATCTCTTCTGGAAGCCTCACCTTCAAGCACTACTAGGAGCCTTTGGAGCCCAGAGGCCCTTGAGAGGCCCCTCTACATTCCCCTGGTGTCTGGCTTTTACCTGAGCTTTTCCCCAAAACTACTAGCCATTCTTTTAACCACCCTGAAACCTTCTCCCATGCATTAGACCAAATAAAGCTTTTTGCAGCAAAAAGAAGAAGAGAAGAAGAAGTCAGGTTTGCATGCATCCCCACAATGTTCTGTCTGATGTGGTGAACTATACCCTGTGGTTAATGGAATGTTCTCATGCCTCAGGATGCTGCCATGCTACCATGTTTTTCTCAATCTGTTTCTCCTTCCGGGCCGTGTTGGAACTCGGAAGAGGAGGAGGAGGAGGAGGAGGAGGAGGTTAGCTTTCTTATATTTAGCCAACACAACCACAATATTTCCAGAAAAGAATAAGTATTTTCTGTAGGAATGATTTTGAAATTTGATGATAGATTGGACAAACAAGTAAGATTAATTTAAAAATAAATAATCAGTGTCTGAGATGGAGAGTTCAAACTGAGACTAGTCATTTAATGGGCAATATAACAAAAAAAGAAATCCTATATAATAAAAGCCTAATATGCTAATTGTCCAGTTGTCCGATTTTCTGTTCAACCAATCAAAGCATAACATGCTAATGATATGCTAAGGCCGCTCAACCACTCGCTATGTGCTGGGGTCCAACCCCAGCAGCTCCAGAGATCCCCAAAGGTGTAGATGGAGTCGGCGAAGAAGGAATGACACGGAGACAGCGTTCAGTTGATCAGCAGCCTAGCCAGGATCTCCAGCCAAGTTCTGGTCTGGATCTCCAGAGAAGTTCCGC
>NW_006300377.1:3588525-3601397 GCF_000327345.1 Myotis davidii | reverse complement strand
GGCACATCCCTACCTGGGGAAACAACCTTTCTCGGAGAGGTGACCTTGGTTAAAACACATAGCGCCAAGAAGGTGAGAAAACATATTAAGAACAGTATGCTATATATGCCAGGTCCCTTGAAACATATGCTGTGCAGATGTTTCTTTCCTGCAGCGACTGTGTCAAGCAGCAAGGATGGACCGGCTTCCGGCAGCTATGATGTGCACTGACCACCAGGGGGCAGATGCTCCAACTGGTAAGTTAGCTTGCTGCTGGGGTCCAGCTGATCCGGACTGAGGTAGACGGGCCCGGCACATCCTGGAGCCCTCCCACGGTCCCTCCCTAGCTCCAATCGTGCACTTGTGGAGTCCCTCAATCTGGCCTGAGCCCTCTTGCAATCCAGGACCCCTCAGGGGATCTCAGAGAGCCAGTTTCAACCCAATCCCACAGGCCAGGCCAAGGGACCCCACTGGTGCACAAATTTGTGCCCCGGGCCTCTAGTTCGATATAATTAAAAGCTAATATGCTAATGGTCATCACATCATCATGCCATAACAACTGATCAGCAGGAGGCTGCATGCGCAGCAGGCGCATGTAGGAGGGTAGGGCTGCATACTCAGCAAGGCGCGCACGGGTGGGCGGGGACTTGATGCTGTGTCCTTCCAAAAAAACCGCAGCAGCTGCCTGAGGCTCAGGCAAGCTGCTGATGGCATGCAGCTGCCCAGGGCCGGCCCGAGGCTCAGGCAAGCTGCCAATGGTGGGCCAGCCTGAGCTCAGGCAAGCCACCAACGGTGGCTGCCGCTACCCAGGGCCCGAGGCTCAGGCAACAAGGGTCGGGCTGAGGCTAAGGCAAACCACGGTGGATGAGAGGGCTAAGGGTCAGGCAGCCACAGCAGCAGAGGTGTGAAGGGGTGTTGCCTTCCCCTGATCGCCAGGTCGCTTCCCGTAGAGGAAGGCCAGAGACAGCAGCAGCAAGGAGGTGATGGGGGCAGTGCCTTCCTCTGATTCACCGTGGGGAGCTGGCATAAGCCATCAGTAGGCCATCCCCTGAGGGATCCCAGACTGTGAGAGGGGGCAGGCCAGGCTGAGGGACACCCTCTGCTGCCTGTGCATGAATTTTTGTGCACCGGGCCTCTAGTTCTATATAAAATTTTGAAAAGTAAATATTACTCCATTTAGCTAGATTGTACAGGAACAAGAGGCATTGTGAACAAAAAGCTATTTTATTTTTAGAAAAATACACATAACATAAAATTCACGATCTTAACCATTTTTAAGTGTACAGCTTCAGTGGTATTAAATACATTCACCTTACTGTGCAATCATCACCACTATCTGTTCCCATAATTCTTTTTTTAAAAAAATATATTTTATTGATTTTTTACAGAGAGGAATGGAGAGAGATAGAGAATCAGAAACATTGATGAGAGAGAAACATTGATCAGCCGTCTCCCACTGGGGATGTGCCCGCAACCCATGTACATGCCCTTGACCGGAATCGAACCTGGGACCTTTCAGTCTGCAGGCCGACACTCTATCCACTGAGCCAAACCGGTTTCAGCTGTTCCCATAATTCTTTTCATCTTGTAAAACTGAAACTCTACTGTACTGATGTGGCTCAGTGGTTGAGTGTCGACCTATGAACCAGGAGATCACAGTTCGATTCCCAGTCAGGGCACATGCCCAGGTTGTGGGCTCCATCCTCAGTAAGGGGCGTGCAGGAGGCAGCCAATCAATGCTCTCTCATCATTCATGTTTCTATCTTTTTTCTCCTCTCCCTTCCTCTCTTAAATCAATAAAAATATTTTAAAACTGAAACTCTATACCTATTAAACAATAACTCCTCATTCTCCCCTCCCTCAAGCCCCTGCAAACCCCCATTACACTCTGTCTCTATAATTTTGAACACAACTGTATAGATATCTTTTCAAGTCTCTGCTTTCAATTATTTTGAGTTGAATTGCTGGATACTTCTATTTTAATTTTTTTTATGTAACCAACTGTTTTCCACAGCAGCTGTAGTCTTTGGGTACCATTTTACATTTCCATCAACAATGCACAAGGATTCCAATTTCAACACATCCTTGTCAACATTTTTTATTTTCTTTCTTTTTTTATCTCCTTTTTTCTTAGTCCATGTAGCTAAAAATTTGTCAATTTTGTTCATCTTTTTGAAGAACTAACTTTTACTTTCTTTGATTTTTCTCTATTGTTTTCTATTCTCCATTTCATTCATCTCTTCCCCAATCCTTATTATTTCCTTCCTTGTATTTGCTTTGGGTTTAATTTGTTCTTCTTTTATTAGTTCCTTAAGTTGCAAAGTTAGGTTGTTGATTTGAGATCTTTCTTGTTTTTTAATGCAAGCATTTATAGCTATCCATTTCCCCGTTAGCACTGCTTTCACTAAGTCTCATAAGTTTGGGCATGTTTTGTTTTCAGTCATCTCTAAGTATTTTCTAATTTCTCTTGTGACTTCTTCTTCCATCTATTGTTTGTTTAAAAGTATACTGTTTAATTTTCACAATTTTTTAAATTTTCAAGTTTTACCTTTCTAACCTCATTCTGTTGGTTAGAGAGATACCTTGTTGATACCTATTTATTTAAACCTATAGAGACAATTTGTGGCCTAACATTTGTCTGTCCTGGAAAATGTCCTATGTTCAGTTGAGAGGAATATGTATGCTGTTGCTGTTAGGCAGTGTTCTCTATATGTCTTTTAGTCTAGGTAGTCTATTCCTTTATTGTGTGGTTCTCCTATTTCCTTACTTATCTTCTATCTGGTTGTTCTATCCATTATTGAGAGTGAGGTCTTGAAGTCTCTTACTATTATTGTGGAACTATCTATTTCTCCCTTCATTTCTGTCAGGTTTTGCTTCATATATTTTGATTGTGATTAGGCACATAAAATTTTACAATGGTAATATCTTATAGCTATATTAAACCATTTATTAATACATAATGTCCTTCTTTGTCTCTTGCATACTTTTTTTTAATCCTTACCTAAGGATATTTTTTTCATTGATTTTTAGAGAGTGGAAGAGAGAGGGAAAGACAGAGAGAAATATCAATGTGAGAGAAACACATCCATTGGTTGCCTCCTGCACATGACCTGACCAAGGCTCAGGCCAGGGAAGAGCCTGCAACCAAGGTATATGCCCTTGACCAGAATCAAAACCAGGACCCTTCAGTCCACAGGCCAACACTCTATCCACTGAGCCAAACTGACTCGGGCTTTTGCGTACTTTTGTATTTGAAATCTATTTTGTCTGATATTCATATAGCCACTCCTGCTCCCTTGGTTACCATTGCATAGAAATCTTTTTCCATCCTTTCACTGTTTGTGTCTTTAGAACTCAAGTGAGTGTCTTGTAGACAGCATATAGTTGGGCCATGTGTTATTTTTTGTTTTGTTATGTTTTATTTTTAAATGTTTTTGCTTTGTTAATCCTCACCCGAGGATATTTTTTCCATTGATTGTTTTTTGAGAGAGAGGGAGGAAGGAATGGAGGGAGGGAGAAAAGGAGGGCAAGAGAGAGAGAGCTATGTGAAAGAGACACATCAGTTTGTTGCCTCCCAACTGGGGCCAGGGATCAAACCTATAATACAGGTACATGCTCTTGACCAGGAATCAAACCTGTGACCCTTTGGTGAGATGGCCAATGCTCTAACCACTTAGCATACCAGACAGGGCAGGCTCATTTGTTTTTATCCATTTTACTAAGCTCTGTCTTTTGACTGGAGAGTTTAACCCGTTTACATTTAAAGTAATTACTGCTGACAAGGGACTTTACTGTCTTCTTTTGTATTTAGTAGATTTTTTTAAGCAAAACATTTAGATTTCTTTTTCATTTCCTTTTCTGTATATTTAGATCTATTTTTTGTGGTTACCATGGGGATTACATTAAACACCCTAAAGTTATAACATGCTAATTTGTATTTATAGCAGTTGAACTTTAATAACATACACAAACTCTGCTCCTTTAAAGTTCTGTCCCCACCCCTTTAAGATGTTGATGTCATGAAATTACATTTTTATATATTGTGTGTCCAAAAACATAAACTAGTAAGTGCATTAGTATTCTAAATTATGTAGAAAACAAGATTTGGAATCACAAACCACAAGTACAGTAATCCCAACCTTTACACTGATAATGGATCTTTTTCTTCTTTAAATGCATTAGTCTCTTAAATCATGTAAAAACAAACAGAAAGTATAGTTACAACAATGCTGGCTCATTGCTCATGCATTTACCTTTACTGAAATATTTAGTTCTCCATTCAATTTCAAGTTACTGCCTAGCATTTCTTGCAAGGCAGTCTAAGAGCTACAAACACCCTCAACTTTCATTTATCTAAGAATGCCTCAGTCTCTTCCTCACTTTTGAGGACAGTTTTGTCAATATAGAATTTGTGGTTGACAGTGGTGTTTTTTTCTAGCACTTTGAATATATCAACTGCTGTCTTCTGGCCTCTAAATTTTCTGATGAGAAATATGTTGATAATCTTATTGACAATACTTGTATGCAATGATTTACTTCTCTCTTGCTGCTTCCCAGATACTCTTTCTTTGTCTTTTGAATGTTTGATTATAATGTTTCTTGGTATGGGTCTTTTAGAGTTCATCCTACTTGGATTTGTTGAGGTTCTTGGATGTTATTTATTTCATCAAATTTGGAAAGTTTTCAGCCAGTATTTCTTCAACTATTCTCTCTGCTGCTCTCTCTCTCTGTCTCTCTCTCTCCCTTTGGGACTCCCAGGATACATGTGTTTGTTCACTTACTAGGGTTCCACAGATCTCTGAGACTCTGTTCACATTTTTTCCATCTTTTTGTTGTTGTTCCTCAACTGCAATCATCGCCATTGTCCTATCTTCAAGTTCGCTGTTCTTTCTTCTACCTGCTCACATCTGCATTCAAATCCCCCTAGTGAATTTTTAATTTTAGTTATTATAGTTTTTATCTCTAGAATTTATTTATTCTTTGTTTCTTTTGGGTTTTCTAACTCTCTGTCAGCATTTTCAATTTGTTCATACATTATTTTCTTGACTTTTCCCACATATTCCTTGAGTCTCTGAGCACAGTTAGGACAGTTAAACTCTTTGTCTAGTATGTCTGTCATTAGGTCTTTTTTGGGATGTTTCTGGTGGCTTATTTTTCTTCCTTTGAATGGGCCACACTTTTCTGTTGTTGTTGTTTGGGGTTTTTTTTGTATGCTTTGAGGTGTTTGAACACTAGACATTAAATCTAATAATATAATAACTCTGGAAATCCGAGTATTCCACCTTCCCCAGGGTTTGCTCATTTTTGTTAATTGGGGTTGTTTGTTTGTTTGTTTTAGTCTGTATTTGTATCAAGGATCAGACTGAAGTGTAAACTTAATGTCTTTTTAGGTTCTTTCTGAGCCTATCCCTGGGTAGCTATGGCCACTTTCTTTTCTTTCCTTTCTAATCCTCATCCAAAGGATATGTTTTTTATTAATTTGAGAGAGAGAGGAAGGGAGAGAGACAGAGAAATATCAATGTGAGAAACATAGATTGGTTGCCTCCCATATGCACCTGACCAGGGATCAAACCTGCAACCTAGGTATGTACCCTGACCAGGAATCAAACCGGCAATCTTTGGGTGTACAGCATGATGCTCCAATTAACTGAGCCCCCAGCCATGGCACTATGGCCACTTTCTAATTTTCTTCAGTTGCTTTTGAATGTCCTAGATTTTAATATTTGGTTCTCAAAAGGGAGAAAGCATACAAATGAAGAGGGGAAAGGATGCAAGTCACTTCAGCCAGAGGGGGTGTGTCTTTCAACAATAGGGGTGGTACAACAACAATGGCTTCCCGTCTTTTTATTTGCACCTCTGTGATAGAAGCAGCAACCATTCCACAGATCCCCTGTATTTGAAGGACAGGATCATTGTTGCCCACCCTATCTCTCACACACTGTGCATAAACTGCGCCAGGTACATGTGCACAGCTGTCTGCCACATGGCTGAAATTGGCCAAAATTAACAGCAATTTACTGTCCAAGTTTTCCCTGGAAGCTGCAAACCTTCAACACTTTCCAGAGTTCCAGAACCGTTACAGCAGACAGATTATGTCAGTGTAATTGTCTAGGTGGGGAGACTGATTCCTGGTGCTTTCCCTTCTGCCATCTTCCCAGCATTTTTTATTACACATAATGTGAAGTATCAGAGGAAAATATGGAAGTCAAAAATAATTGTCACATCATTAGTTTTATACATGTTATTAGAAGTACAAGATTTTCTTTTTTATTCAGATATACTTTATGTGCAATAAATTACACAAATCTTAAGTGTACAGATCCATGAATTGTTACATATGTAATTGCCATCCAGATGGAAGATATAGACATTTACGATACCCATAAAGACTCCCTTATGCACTATTCCATTTAATAACCCCCAAGAGATAACCACTGTTCTGAATTCTATCACCATATAGTAGTTTTGCCTGTACTTTACATAAAAACATAATCATACATAGTGTAATGTTTGTGTCTGGGTCTTTTGCTCAATTTTATCAATGTATTCATCCATGTTATTGCATGCAGTTAATTTTTAATTTTTGTTTAGTATTCCAGATATAACCATACTATAATTTATTATCCATTCTACTATTGATTAACACTTGATTTGCTTCTAATTTGGAGCTATAATGGAAAATACTGCTATGGCTATGTTACATACATGGCTTTTAGTGGACATATGCATTCCTTTTTCTTGGGCATACACACAGGAGCCAAGTTGCCAGTCATACAACTTACGTTAGTTTAATTTTAGTATATGCTGCCAAATTGTTTTCCAGATATTTGTATAAGTTAATTTTCCCATAAACAATGTACAAGACTTTTAGTTTCTCTACATTTCACCAATTCTTGAAGTTGTCACTTTAAAAAATCTTAGCCATTCTAAAATTGCATGTGCATGAGGTGGTATCTCATATTAATTGATAGCTGCTAAAAACAATTGGCACATGAGATTTTCCCCTGGACCCTGGACAAAGGACATGTCTAACATCTAATCAAAGACCAACCTGGGCTCTCTTTTCTCCATCCTGGATTAAGGGAGGGTCTCATATCAAATTCTTAAAGGTTTGGAATAAGTAAGGGGACCAAGAATCCAAGGTAATTGGCAGTACAAAGCAGTCGGCTCTCTCTCTCTCTCTCCCTCAGGCGCATTGCCTCTGGGTCCTCACCCCAGGTTCCTGCTCTCCTGAGTGACAGGGAAGGAGGATGGTGATTCCCACACACTGTAACTCTAGACAGAGGCTTTCTTTCTGCAGTGTCTCATCTCCCAAAGGCAATTGGCTCTCAAGTTCTTTTTTCCCCAGGTCAGACACACAAGACTAAGTTAGACATTTCCCAAAGGAAACTGTCTACTTTACTAAGGGAAAAGTCACATCAAAAGCAAGATAGTACAAGGCCGCAGGGATGGATGAGACCAGAGGGGATCGTTTTTTATCTGGACAGAATCAACTTCAGCCTCAAGAGGTTCCGCTGGCTCTAGTGTGGACACCAGATCACTTCTCAGAGACCCAGCTTTGCATGGCCCCATGGCCCCCGGGGCTGAGCAATTCATTCCACCAGAGCAACTGAATTCATGGTGTGGGCCCAGGCTGCCTCCTGGCTGTGATGTGAGATGTTGGCCAGCGCGGCATGGAATGAGCCAGCCTAATTCTCAAGAAAGGAGAGAGAACTAACAATTACCAGTGAGTATGTGGACTTTTAATTCCTCCTACAAGCAAGATAGGCTAAAATTTGGCTGGTGTGAGGCCTTAGGTGATACCCTTTCTTTTCCCACTTCTGCCCTACCAGGTTTCAAATAAATGTGGAGCCGACTGAGAAGCAGCCCAGGAAAAAGAAACAAATTAACCTTGCTCACAGCTGGATTGCAGACAGGAGTCTAGATTCTGGAAGGAGGCAGGTGACTATGCCCAGTCCTGGTGAGGAGGTGTAAAACAGAAACATGCTGTAGATGGGTGTGTAATTGGTGCAGCATTTTGGGAGGCAATTAGGTGATGTAATTAAAACAACTTAAGTGTGCACACACACTCCTTGACACAGCAATTACATTGCCAGGAATTTATTCTATGGATTTTCAAGTATGCAAAGATTTGTGGACAAGAACATTCATTGTAGCTTTGTTTACTACAGTAAAACAATAGAAACAAATGCCCAACAATAAAGAAAAAAATTCAGTTAAAAATAAATACTCTGTGACTATTAAAAAGAATGAGGTAGATATCTATATGTGCTGATATAAAAAGATGTATAAGATATGGTAAATGAGAAAAGTGCAGAAGAGACTTGTAATATTACCCCATTTGTGAATTTTTAAAGAAAACTGACTATACATATATTCATACTGGAATAGAAGACATCTGGAAATATATACATAAGAAACTGTGAACAGCTTGGCCAGTGTAGTTCTGTGGTTGAGCATCAACCTCTGAACCAAGAGGTCACGGTTCGATTTCTGGTCAGGACACATGCCCTGGTTGCAGACTCGATCCCCAGTAGGAGGCATACAGGAGGCAGCTAATCAATGATTCTCTCTCATCATTGATGTTTCTATCTCTCTCTCTCTCTCCCTCTTCCTTTCTCTCTGAAATCAATAAAATATATATTTAAAAAAAGAGAAACTGTGAACAATGGCTACCACTGAGGACCTTTATTTGATATTTTACACTTACCTCTACTGCTTTGAATTTATTTTCATGAACATGTATCACTATTAAAACGTAAGGAAAAAATTTAAAGAAGGAATAAGAAACCAATGTAAGTTAGTTTACCAAAAAGAAAAGAGGGAATTTGTCAGGTTTATCATCAGAAGGCAAATTCAGCTGTAGGGCATGAAGGTCAATGAGACATGGTGGCTGATTGGTGGACCCTCCCAGCCAACTTGGCAACAAGAACATGCTGCTCGCATTCAGTAAGCTCTAACTCTTTGCGACCCAAGCATTCTTGCTGAGACCTGGTAATATGGCTGAGGGGAGCAGTGGTTCCCTCTGCACCTGAAGCCAACTCCTGAGTCATCAACACATTAAGAGGGAAAGCACAGGTGGCCAGAGCCATTGGCAGGGATTTGCACCCAGTGACAGAGTCTCGGCTCAGCCAAAGCAAAAAGCAGCAAGTCTGGCAGATGGCAGTCCCAGCCAATAGCGGGATGGATCTCCAACTCGGTTACCACCAAGTCTTGGTATAAGAGTCTTGGCACAGTGGAGGTGATGACAGAGTTGCAGGTATCCAACAACAGTAGAAGGAAGCAGTCAGCAGGACTGGCCAGGAATGCATCCGGATCATACACACTTGGAGACTCCCAGAAACACTTGAGGAAAATCTACCAGAGACTGGAATGTCTGAGTGAGTCGTTGAGTATTTTAACTTAATATTCGGGTTTCTTTCATTCTTCCGGTACACTGAGGTCTTACAGTAGAGAGCACAGGGGATACATCCAAGAATAAGATAAGCATGAAATTTATTAAGTTAAACTGGATAAAAATAAAATTGCCAATATGCAACCTTTTGGATCTACAAAAGATGGCACTTCTTATGGATCAACATAAATGCACTCTGGCAAGAGAGAAAGAAAAGTAAACCAATGAATTACCCAATTAATTGCTTGATTACAATTGTGAAAAAAGCTATGAAGGAGTAATCAGATCTAACCCAGTCGTGTGTGTGTGTGTGTGTGTGTGTGTGTGTGTGTGTGTGTGTGTGTTGCTTGTCAAGACAGGCTATAAGGAAGTGAGAATGAAGAGGAACTAACTTAGTGAAGGAAAGGGAAGGACATCACTCCTGGTCGTAGGTGCAAAGGCCTTGGAGCTCAGGAAACTGGCCTGTTCCAGGGCCTGAGAGGGTGACTGAGCCGGTGGAGGGGGCAGAGTGGAAGAGGCGGAGGCCAGGTAAGAAGCAGGAGCCAGCTCAGGCAGAACTTTGCAGGCCATGTTAAGGACTTGAGTTTTATCCCAAGAGATTTTTTTTTTAATGGCATATTTTTTGTATCCAAAAGTTGGCAAAGTCTAGGGAACACTAGTGTTCCAAAGAATGTTCTCTCCCTTTTTACAGAGGAGGCCCATGCTCCAGCTAGGGACCTAGTGTATGTGGTGGCATCAGAATGAAAATCTAGGTTCTTCCAAAGAGCTTTCTGTAGCCAGAGTTCCCCTGGGAGGGTGGCCGGGGTGAAGCAGGCAGGGAGGCCAAGGAGGAGGCTTCCCCTTCAGTCTCCCCTCTCCCCCGACTCCCGACTCCCGGTGGCAGCTCAGCATCCAGGAGTCCTGGGGGAAGCTGGGCACGGAGAAGCAGTAGATCAGCGGGTCCAGGCAGCTGCTGAGGCTCAGCAGCTACAGGATAAAGGTGTGCAGGACGTCAAGCGCCATGACACCCTCCTGCCGGGCCACCCAAGGAGCCAGCAGTAGGAGTAGGGCGCTAGGCAGAGGGCAAAGATGAACAGAAGCCCCAGCACCATGGTCCTGGCCGCACGCTGGTGCAACAGGCTCACATGCACCAGCAGGAAGGCTGTGTCGGTTGAGGGGGAGCAGCCAGGCAGCGGTGTGGGCGGGGCCAGTGGCCGCCCTGGGTCTGGGCTGCAGCAGCACATGCTGATGAGTTTGGGCGAAAGCCATGGCCATATAAGTGGGCAGGTAAAAGACCACCCCAGGTAATAGTTGAGCCAGAGTGGCAGCGTGAGCATGAAGAGCACATCGGCCAGGTTTGAGGGACAGGCCCAGGCCCAGCGCCAAGGTGTGAGCCATGGGCACCCTAATGATGCAAGAAGGGTCATCCCAGGAGTTGCAGCCCCCAACACCAGGTCCCAACACTGCTGTTCGCCTTGGACCTTGGGCTAGGCAGAGGAAGAGAGGTCACTGCAGAGGCCTACACTTTCCTCAACCCCAATCCATGTCTTCCTCAGCCCTTGCTGGGAGGATACACTAGAAGCAAGGAAATCCAAGTGAGGGGGGATAAGGACTGAGCTCAGCCACCACCCAGGGGGGATGGAGAGGAGGGGATGGACTCCAGAGTTATTTGAAGGTGAGTGGGCTTGATGACAAGCTGTGGGAAATAAGAGGCAGATGTCCCAGATAGCTTGGAAATTTCCAACCTGGTGACTGGGCGGGTGGAGGTGCCCCTCACAGAGGGAGTATGGTTCAGATACATGGGGGCACGGGCATGTGTAGTCAGCCCAAGCAAGGCTGAGCCAACTGGAAGTTCCGAAGAAACCAGGCTCAAATATAGAGAACCCTTCCCAGAAAGAGCCCAAGCCAGTGGGGGAAGCACCAATGGGGGGACCAGCAGGGCATGGATGGAGGACCAGTCTTATGATACACTGATCCAGCCTATGCATAGTGACCTTGGACTTGCCTTGGTGAAGGTCCTCTCCTGGGGCTTGCCTGGAGCACCTTGGACAGTGCCTTTTCAGCTTTGTGCAAGGTGCTCCGGCCTTGCCGAAACCGGTTTTGCTCAGTGGATAGAGCGTCGGTGCTGCTCTGTATGGTGCCCAGGGGCAGCACGGTGGTGAGACAATCAGATACTCTTCATAGTGTTGTCCTAGACCAGCGGTCCTCAACCTGTGGGTCGCGGCCCCTTTGGCGGTCGAACGACACTTTCACAGGGGTTGCCTAAGAACATCCTGCAGATCAGATATTTACATTACGATTCATAACAGTAGCAACATTACAGTTATGAAGTAGCAACGAAAACAATTTTATGGTTGGGGGTCACCACAACATGAGGGACTGTCTTAAAGGGTCGCGGCATTAGGAAGGTTGAGAACCACTGCCCTAGCCTTTTGACCACAAGAAGTCCTGCATCTGACTCAAAACACTGGACAGCAAAGCAAAAAGAGCACAGGCCCTGGAACCAAGCAGATTCAAGAGACACACATTTATTTGCCATGTGACCTTGGGCAAATTACTCAGCTTCACGGAGCCTGTCTTCTCTGCTGTAAAATGGAGATTAAAATACCTACCTCACAGTGCTGTTGGGAGGATTATGAGAAAACATAAGTAAAACTCTGAGCACTGTGGCTGCCGCTGGGGAGACACTTCATAACCATTAGCTCCCTTCCCTCTAGGCAGCACACAGAACTGTACACCCACACAGGCACACGCACAGCGTTAGAGACGCAGGCACCCCCAGCAAACAAAACAACACAGACATCCGGGCCTGTTCCTCCTATCTCCCCAAGGCAGGTAAGTGCACAAGCCAATGTCCTGCTCCTATTTTGGACACAGAGACAAACTCCTAGGGCGTCTCAAAACTCAGTTCCTCCAATACCAAAATCTGTCCTTTTGCCTTTGAACCTCTCAGGTTCCAATCCTTTGAGGGATCCTGAGGGGGAGTATTCCTTTCTTGCCCTCCCTCCCAGCTCTGTCCACCATGGCTCTAGTCCCCAAGTGCTCCCCACCCCACCCCCCCAACCTCCCCTTGCCATTCCAGTAGATCAGGCCTCTCTCACCTCTTCCTGTTCTTGCTGCTGCAGCCCCCTCTTCTCTTCTCTCTCTCTCTCTCTCTCTCTCTCTCTCTCTCTCTCTCTCTCGCCCTTGGGACCTTGCTTGAAGGAGCTGAGATAGAACAGAATCCACTTCCACCCACACATCCCAGGACATGACATGAAGATTGGGCCCAACAGCTGGAGTGGCTGGGGCCCATCTGTGGCAGCTGTGAGCTGGGCTTGTGGGGTGTGGCCAGGGCCCCAAGGGAAGGGAGTGTCATTCCAGGACAAGAGGACCCAGGGAGGAAGATAGAAAAGCATAAGGAAG
This sequence comes from Myotis davidii, assembly GCF_000327345.1. Taxonomy (NCBI): domain Eukaryota; kingdom Metazoa; phylum Chordata; class Mammalia; order Chiroptera; family Vespertilionidae; genus Myotis; species Myotis davidii. The sequence continues at coordinate 3,588,640 of NW_006300377.1, read as the reverse complement.
CCCTGGCAGCTGAATGTCATTTGTGTTTACCTGACCTAGATTTCAGCTGTGGTTTGGGGGCCACAGTTCTTGGAGCCTGGCGTCTCCTTGCTGAAGAGCGCCGCTTGGAGCTCAA
>NW_006300377.1:3583977-3588509 GCF_000327345.1 Myotis davidii | reverse complement strand
CCTGCTGCTGTCAATTCTAATTGCTCCTCCTCACCAGCTGGCCAGCCCACTCCTCCACACCCTGCCTTTCCCACAGCCAGGCGTGGGGGCCCTGTAGCAACTAATCAGCTTACAGGTCAAGCCTTGGTAAACAGGAGTCCTCAGCCTATGCCAGCTGTGAGAGGTTTTACTCCAAGTCCTGGCAGCCTGGGAGGGGTGGAGATGATAAGGAGCCAGGATTCTAGGGGCTTCAGGCTCTACTTTCATGAGCTTAACATTTTCATGCAGAGGGCAATTCTGGAAAGCAAGGCAGACTTAATCACATTGGGCAGATGATCCCATGTACCCTCAAGTTGAAGAGAGCGGGAGCGCCCTGCCTGCCCACTTCCGACTTTGGCAGCTGGTGCAGTGGAAATTGTGCATTCTGGAGTCAATCAGGCCTTAATTCTAGTCTCAGATCTGACACATGGGCACTTAAGCTTTCTGAATCCGTTTTCTCATCGGTAGAACCAGCAGTATTTAATAATAGTGTTTACTGAACACTTATTATGTGCCAGGCACTACTGTAAACACTTCAACCCACTAAATCCCCACAGCAACTCTGAGAAATATTTACCATTATTAAACATATTCTGCAAATAAGCTAGGAAGCCGCAGAAACCGTTTTCTACCCCCTCCCTTGCTGACCAGTGTGGTAGATCTTAACTAGTTTAATTCCATCATGGGAAGTCCATCCTCCTTGCTGCTGATTGGTCTCGTAATGAAAATGTGACATAATTCTGACCAGTGGGGTGTGAGGGGAAACCTAGGGGTCTTCTAAGAGAGCTTTCCTCTTTCTTTTCACCTTGGGATGTTATGTGCAAATGTGCACTCTGGAGCTGCTGCAACTATTATGCATCCCTGAGGGCAGTAGCCAGTGCATTGAAAGCAGAGCAGAAAGTTGGAAAAAAAAAAGTATTTGATGTCATCATAAGGCAGCCTACATTGAATCTATGTTATCTCTGGATCTCTTATGTGACAGCTTCCTTATTGTTTTGACACTCTATACCAGTGTGTGCACTAATGTGTGTGTGTGTGTGTGTGTGTGTGTGTGTGTGTGTGTGTATGAGGTAAAGATGGTCGGTAATGTGACAGAGGTGCCCTAACATGGTCACTGTTCCTTGAGCCTGGCCACACTCACATCCTTCTAACTCCCTAGGACCTCTGGGACTCACCCCGGCTTCTGGCACAGCTTTAACAGGCAGCACCCCTTGGAGCTGACTGTCCCCTGCCTCCATGTCGTTCCAAGGAGCACCGCACTGAGTGCCCCACCTCACCGCCAGAGGCTGGCAGCTTCAGGTCCTCGGTTCGTTCTGCAGAGCAAAAGTGCCCAAGATAAGAAGAAACAGAAGGGAATACTTCATGTGGCTCGGAAGGGCGCAGGCAGAAGCACGCACTTGTACTCTGCCACACTCAATGTGTACGTGATAAAAGCCTTACAAACGTGCATGCCTGTTGAACCAGCACTGACACTTCTAGGGAAGGAAAATAGGTGTGCAAAGGTGATTCACTGTGAGGTTTTACAACAGCAAAAAATTGGAAACAATCCAAATGTTCCCGCATGGGGACATGAGTAAATGCATTACAGTACAACCTTACAACGGCACATACACAGGCATCAGCAACAAGGTCAAACAGGCATGGTGTATTAGCTTTCAAAAGCCAGTAAGAAAATAGTACATATGGTCTCATGTTCATTTTTTAAAATCTGTATAGAAGCATAGAAAAAAGTTGAAAAGTACAGTTAAACAAAGGACTTGAAAATAGTTATTTGGGGGCATTAACCTTGTGGGTTAAATTTCTTTTCTGCTTATTTTCACATGACAAGAGGAATGCTAGTAGACATCAAAAAGAGCAGTAGATGTCCAAGAGAGAAAGTAGGCCCAGGTAGGCAAGATGTCTATTTCAACAATGGCCATACTTTGACCCTGGAGGTATTGTATCGGTAACAAGGTGGTGGACTCTGTGTCCCTCTGTGTGCCTGCTGTGACAGTGACATGGCACCGAGAGGCAAGAGGTCCTCTACTCTCAGGATCCCTTGGCCGAACTTGGCCTCTTCTTCCTTATGGGTCTGACCACCTTCCCAGTTCTGACTAAGAACTGGCAGATATCCAGCAGCACCAGGAGCGCCAGGCAGACGACAGCCGGGATGCAGGTGTTCAGTGACTCCTTCAGAGACACCAACGTGAAGATGGACCCTGGAATGGAAAGTCAGGTCTCTGAGGCTCCCTGGGGCACGCAGGAGATCCAGGAGCTCAGGGCTCTCCAGCCTAGGCCGACCAGCTCAAGTGCTCCCCTTAAGCACCCCCCACGCACACACCCTACACTAGGTGCACTTGTCTCCATGGCCTCACAGAGAAAGCAGGACCAGGAATCAGAAGCTTTTGGGATTAATGGAACCCCTCTCAGAGAGCAAGAAAGAAAAAGGAACAATCCAGCCAAATAGGGCAAGAAGGTGGCGAGATAGCCATTTTGGAACAAATTCTCCCTGCTCCTACTCCTTTCTTAATCCTGCTGGAGGGAAGGAGGCCCAGGGGTTGGTGGTGGAAGTGAAAGATTTGAAAATCAGGGAAGCTCCAGAGATGGAAAGAAAGCCTGGGGCAGGGTGATGGTGGTGGCAGCAAAGGTGAAACGAGACCTGGGAGGCATAGAAGCAGCAGCTGTCTTTGTACATCAGCAGTTCCTGTGAGCAGAGCTGCTATGAGGGGGTCCCTCCAAGACTTCTAGCCCCAGGCAAATTCTCTGCCTTTCTCTTCAGGGGGCTCAGCTTCTTGGTTCCCAACTGCCAGACACATAGGTCAGGTGGCAAATGCTGCTCTATCCTCTCATCTCAGGGGTGGGATGTGGGGGGGAGCAGTAGGGGCTTTTAGGTTACATTATAATACATCCTTATGATGGACTAGCACACAGCCAATAGAATGGATGAGGTAGAAGGTACAGTTGGCATCAGTGGTGTTACAGTAGATTGAGTTTGAAAAGCACCTGTCCTAGTCTGAAGACCATGGAAACTGTAATACAGCCGGAAGTGCTCCTGGTCCCAGAGAAAAAAAAGGGGGGGGGGCGGACAATAGTAATGGGGAACAGAGGAACAGCCGGGCCTTCCCATCATCCTCCCCAAGAATTCCTCCTTCCCTCTGCCCAAGGGGGCGCCCCTTACCCATCATGAGCACGATCAAGAGAAAGTTACTGATCTCTTGCAGCTTTGGTGGGCCCAGGGCCAGCAGCAACCCAGCCAGCAGTTCCAACCAGCCTACAGTCACTTGGTAGCTCATGGGATCTGGCTGGTAGCCGAACACCTTCAACGGGAACACCTCAGCGAACTGCTCGAACAGGGCTTTCTAGGGGTGGCAGGGAACGCCTGTCAGCCACTCACCAAGGACCCACTTCCTAGCCACTGCACGGGGGCATTGGTGCCTAGTCAACTGCCCCCAACAAAGGAGTGAGTACTCTAGACCAGGTCCAGGGCTAGGGTCAGCTGGGAAGGAGAGAGCCTCCCTGGGGGGCTGAGCTTTGGAATCAGTAAACGGGCTTCATGCTCCAGGGAGAAGGGCTGGATGGTGATGCAGAGATGGACTGAGTTTCTCACTGGACTGTCCCCAGCCCCAAATTCAAGGAAGAGGAAGCAAGGCTTGGCCCTTCTCATCTGCCAAGGCCTTGGGAACGCCACAACTTCTCTTTAAGCCTGGCCTGGCCTCTCTTCAGGTACCGTGCAGTTGGGAGAGAGGGTGGAAGGGCAGATTGTTGCTCATTAAACAGATTCCACTTTCTACATCATATGCTGGTGCCTGGATCCCACTGCAATAGACACAAGGGGAGTTGAAGGGGCTCAAAATGACTCATCTTGCTGAATCAGGCTCCGTCCTGGGCCACATGACTTCATCCTGATCCTCGGGTTGGCTACCTTTTCCTGCTCCCCCACCTCGGGGCTACCTTCTCCTATTCAGTGATGCAAGGAGGCACTAAGCTGTCTGGCTCTAGGGGTGAACTTGCCCAAACCCACCACCTTCAGGCAGGAAAGAAGGGGAGAACCCAGGCCTGGGAGAGGGAGCTCGCAGGGTCTCCAAGTCTGGCTGTTTGAGAGGCCTGGGGGATTGGTGAGCATGAGCACATGAAAGCTTTCCCCAGTCTAGAACTAGACAGAAGGCCTAAGGGCGACTTCCAGGCCTCCCTCCCAGGCTCCCTCCTCCAGAAAAGGGCTCTCTAAATTCTAAGAGAGTGTAACCTTTACACTTCACCTTCAGGGCGGGTTTCCTACCCTGCCAAATGGGGATTCATAAACCCTGCCTCACGAAGCTCCCAAGAGCTCAAACAAGCAAGGAGCTGTGTTTCTTTTCCACCCCATCTTTCTCCCCCAGGGTCAGGGGCATTCCTCCTGCGGCTCTAGGCTCGCCTGGGCCACCAATGCTCAGCTGGAAACGGCCTTCCCGACCCTCCCGTCTATGGAAACTCCCCGGAGGGCGTCCACGTCCAAGCCGAGGTTCAGATGCTCTTCCCCAGGCTCTAGCGCCGTCTGG
>NW_006300377.1:3581246-3583813 GCF_000327345.1 Myotis davidii | reverse complement strand
AGTGTTGCCAGTCTTTTGTCCCAGGTCCTGGTTGGGGTGGGGGGTGGGGCGGGGGGAGGCCGATGGACCGGGCGTTTGTCTCAAGCCCACTTGCTCTTAACTGACTATATGAGCCCGATTGAATTTAGGGAAAATGTGTCTCCCAGTCAACACGAACAGAGCGGAGTTAAACATGGTATCTGGAAGTGGCTTGCAGGAGAGGGCAGTTAGGATGCAAAAAGACCAGGGCCTCCTTCCTGCCTGCGCCGCCCTAGCTTAGCGATCTGAGCCGTCACCTAACCTAGGTGCGCCACGCCACAGTATCTGCTTCTGTAAGTAGGGATAATGCTGCATCAGTCCCCCGGAGTCTGTAACAGGCTAGCACAATGCCTGGCACATGTATGAGCTCAAAAAGTTATTTGCAAAGTAATTTATGAAATTATTAATAATAAATCAATAACTAGTCATTATAAAAGGAATTATTCTTTTGTATCTTTGAAACATATCTTCTAATTTCTCTCAGCTGAAATCAAAATGTAAAAGATGTTTGAGCCAGGACCGGTTTGGCTCAGTGGATAGAGCGTCGGCCTGCGGACTGAAGGGTCCCAGGTTCGATTCCGGTCAAGGGCATGTACCTGGGTTGCGGCACTTCCCCAGTCGGGGGTGTGCAGGAAGCAGCTGATAGATGTTTCTCTCTCATCGATGTTTCTAACTCTATCTCCTTTCCTCTGTGTAAAAAATCAATAAAATATATTTTAAAAAAATAAAATAAAAGATGTTTGAAAATTCAGATACTTGTGATATCCTGGGCAGCTAGGCAGGAGCAGAGTGGAAACAGGCCAGGTACAGAAGGTCACCAGGGTGAAAAGCTCTGGGTGCCTAGCAACGGGCTAACCTGGGAACTCTAGTATTATAGGGCAGGACCTCACCCCCAGGGTGACCTACCTCCCCTAGCATATCTCGGGTCCTGCGGTTTAGACCCCCTGGCCTTTCATATCACTGGCCATGCAGTTCGGACCCTCCCCTGACCTTTCCTCCCCAGCACGTTGCTAATCCCGTACATCTCCTTAGAGGAGAACAAGGGGCCTGGAGAATAGCCTCATTTAACTCCCGCACGTGACCACTCCCTTAAGCAGTGATGGCAAACCTTTGACACGCGAACTCTTTTTTTTGGTTGATTTTTCTTTGTTAAATGGCATTTAAATATATAAAATAACTATCAAAAATATAAGTCTTTGTTTTACTATGGTTGCAAATATCAAAAAATGTCTGTCTGTATGTGACACAGCACCAGAGTTACGTTAGGGTTTTTCAAAATGCTGACTCCCCGAGCTCAAAAGGTTCGCCATCACTGCCCTTAAACATTAAGGCCTCGGAACAATGAGGTTCTGAACCACATAAAATAATCCTATGAACAAACCCTCAGGTATGTTGACCACAGAGACAAGAGTTTTGGTCAAACTATAGATAAATAACATCTAGGCTTCAGTTGTGTTTCAGCTTCAGGCCCAAAAAAGCAGCAAGGCCAGGCAGGCAACATGATAGCTGGCATCAGGACCAGCTGCAATGACTAATGATCCCCTCCCTGCCTTGGCCCCAATCAATCAGTGGAGACCACAACCCTGAGGAGCCACACCAGGAAAATCTGATGAATACGCGACTGAGATCCTCCCCTGAGACCACGAGATAAAAAGCCATTAAGAGGAATGACCCAGCATATGCCGGTGCTCATACTCATATTCTCTCTTTCTTCTCTCGCCTCCCCCTACCCCGCCTCTCACACACACACACACACGCACACGCACACGCACACGCACTCACGCCCACAAGCACACACGCGTGCACGCGCGTCTTTCCCCGATTCTCCTTCCTCTTTCTTTTTCCTATGCGCCAAGGGCTCGTTTTGCCTCTGTAACTTGCTCGCTGACTCCACGCAGCTGGGTGGCTCACTTCTTCCACAGCTCACTTCTACCCCTGTGACTTTCTAAACAAACTTGCCCTTGTATTTGAGTTCCCCGGTGCTGAATTCTTAGTGGAACTCAAGGTCCAAAGTCTAACATCTGATGCAGTTCGCTGTTAATACTTATAACTGTGAGAAGAGAGGTTTTCACAGAACAAAACCCTACAGGCCACTCCTGGCACATCTGATTTTACCTGGAAATCTGTCTAGACCTGGATGGGCAAACTGGACCAAATTCCGTCAGTTGTATGGAACGTATTTTTTACCCCCTCCTCCACCAACTAACAATGTTTATTTGTTTACACTAGAGGCCTGGTGCCATGCACCGGTGGGGTCCCTTGGCCTGGCTTGCACCCTCTCGAAATCCGGGACCCCTCAGGGGATGTCGGACTGCTAGTTTCAGCCAGGTCCCCACAGGCCAGGCCAAAAGACCCCACCAGTGCACGAATCCATGCACCAGGCCTCTAGTATGCATATAAGATCTTTGGTTAATCTCTTCCCGTCCTCTCCCTCCTTCCTTCCCTCTGAGATTCATCAGTCTGTTCCATGTTTCCATGCCTGTGCATTGAGTGTCTGCCCCCTGGTGGTCAGTGCACATCATAGCTACCAGTCAAACCATTCAACAGTT
>NW_006300377.1:3577862-3580405 GCF_000327345.1 Myotis davidii | reverse complement strand
AAGGATAGCGAAGGTACAGTTAATTACCATGTTTCTCTATTATTAGATAGGATTAGAGGCCCAGTGCACAAATTCATGCAAAACAATCGGGGCAGATCGGGGGTGGGCCTGTCAGGAGGAGGAGATGGCAGGAGGTTGGCCGGCCCTGCCCCTGATGGGGTGGGGGGGGCAATCAGGGGCAGAGCCAGCTGGGGAGAGGGGCTGCAGGAGGTTGGCTGGCCAGCCCCGCCCCCTATTGGGTGGGGGTAGGGTCAGGGGTGGGGCCAGGTGGGGGATGGGCTGAGGGCCAATTGGGGTGGGGCAGGCCCATTGGGGTCAGGGCCAGCTGGGGGGAAGGGCCGAGGGTTGTTTGGCTGGCTGCCCCGCCCTCAAGCAGGGTGGGAGAGGCCAATCAGGGGCAGGATGGCTGGGGGGAAGGGCCAAGGGAGGTTGGCCAGCCAGCCCCAGCTCCCCACCCCATTGGGCCAGTTAGTTGACCACAGTGGGTGTCATAGTGACTGGTCGTTCTGGTCATTAAGGCATTTGAGTCGCTGGCTTTTATATATATAGATAGATTTTTTTAATGATAAAAATTTTAAAGGCAGCTTCATGAAAGGAAAATTATATGGATTCATATTTCAATGTTCATAGTTTTATTGAAACACAGCCACATTCGTCTGTTTACTGTCTACAGTTGCATTTGTGCTATAACCACAGGTTGAGTACTGTAGTTGCCACCTATGGCCTGCAAAGCCTAAAATATTCACTATTTAGCCTGGGCCAGTATGGCTAATTAGTTAAAGCATAGACCCGAGTGCTAAAGGGTTGAGGGTACAATTCCCAGTCAAGGGCATGTACCTGAGTTGCAGGTTCTCTCCCAGCTCTCAGCCCCCACCTCCCCACCACACACACACACACACACCAGCAGGAAGAGTGTGGGAGGCAACCAATATGTGTCTCTCTCACATCAATGCTTCTTTCTCTTTTCCCATTTCTCCCTTCCTCCCTCCCTGCTTTCCACTCACTCTCATTCTCTCTCTGAAAAGCAATGGAAAATATATCCTTGGGTGAGGATTAACAAAACAAAAAATCACTATCTGGCCCTTTATGAAAAAGATTTGCCAAACCCTGGTCTAGTGGGCCAGAGAGGGGCCCTTACAGGGGTCTCAAACTCTCCTGCTGCTTTCATTTCCTGTTAATCAAGCTGCTTAGATCTTTTTTTTTCTACCTACCACAACCTGCTATAGTAGGATGCAGGCTGGCTGAAGACTAACATGTCCCACGTGCTTCTAAATGCCATGCAGTTTCAACATCCAGGTATGCTAATGATTACATTATAAATTGGACCTTTCACTACCTACATCTTTGTCATTAATCCAAATTATTTGATCAGTCAATAAAATGATATACAATTGTGTATAAATGTGTAATGATTAAATTCCTCAACAAAGCCGAAACCAGTTTGGCTCAGTGGATAGAGCGTCGGCCTGCGGACTGAAGGGTCCCAGGTTCAATTCCGGGCAAGGGCATGTACCTGGGTTGCGGGCTCATTTCCCAGTGGGAGATGTGCGGGAGGCAGCTGATCGATGTTTCTCGCTCATCAGTGTTTCTAGCTCTCTATCTCTCTCCCTTCCTCTCTGTAAAAAATCAATAAAACATATTAAAAAAATAAAAATAAATAAATTCCTCAACAAAAAGTAAAATTATTCAAACATTTAATCACTGAAAACACATAAGCACATTAGGAAATTATATTTTAGGATACTTGTCCCATACAAAATTTAACACAAAGTTATAGACTTTGATAAACAATATACACATTTATTATTCTTTCTCCTTTACTAATTTTTCTATCCTTGGAATCAAAGATGTGACTGCAAGTCTTAGGGCAGGGCCAGAAACCAACAGATTTCTTTGTTTTGACTCAGTCAAAGCTGAAAATGTAGCATCACATAAGTAAATAGTTGAAAAAGGCAATAAAAATTTCATTGCCCTTTCATGGAGTTCTGGGTAACTTGTCTTTGCTTTTATCCAAAACTGAGTTACAGACATTGATTTAAATACTGATTTTAATTCTAAATCTGAAGATAACTGTGCTAGTTTTTCTTCTTCGAAGTCCTTGAGATTACTATTTCGGTGATACATAAAAGGATTAATTATCCACCAATTTCCCAGACGCAAGTCTTCTTCTGGTGGATAACAGTCACTGAACATTTGAGAAAGTCCTTCCAGGTGCTCAAAAACAGTGCTTGAAATGCTTCTCATATTTAAGCTGGATGAGTTTGAGAATTCGGAAAATGAAGGAAACATGTCATAATCATTCTCTTGTGTGCGCTTCAACCACATTTTTAACTTTTCTTTAAGTACATCCATTTTATTATACAAATTGAAGAGCGTAGTCATACTTCCTTGGAGACTTAAACTTAGTTCATTTATAAGTGAAAAAATATCTGATAAATAGGCCAGCCTTGCCACCCATTCCTCATCAAGAAAATACTTGGCCAAATCAGAATGCTGCTGATTTAAAAAAATTTCAATTTCATGTCGTAATTCAAATAATCTTG
>NW_006300377.1:3557825-3577789 GCF_000327345.1 Myotis davidii | reverse complement strand
GAAGTGGAAAATTCACATGCTCAGAACCCATCTCTTCATACAAAATTGTTAACATACGTGAATTCAAGGCATTGCTCTTTATAAAACTTAAAATTTGTGCTGACTGCAAAAGAGTTTTATGTAAGCATGGAGACAACTTTTCTGCTGCTAAACGTTCACGATGAATAAAACAATGTGTAAACGCCAGTGTATTCATGGCAACTTCTTGAATTTTTTCCCTTAAACCAGAATACCTGCCAGTCATGCTTGCAGCCCCATCTGTACACAGACCAACACAATATTTCCAATTCAGAGATTTACTATGAATATATTTATTTATTAGTTCAAATAGTTCAACACCAGTTATTGGTGAAGGCATTTCAATATAACATAATAATTCTTCTTTTATATCACTACAGTCATTATCAATGAAGCGAATATAGCACAAAAGAAGGGTAGTATTTGAGATTTCTGAAGACTCATCTATCTGAAGGGCAAACCACTTTGACTCTCTGACTTTTTGAATCAGCTGGTCTTCAATGTCTGCAGACAGTTCATCAATCCTGTGTCCAATCATATTATTAGAAAGAGGAATGGTTTTCATTTTGTCTCCAGCACTTGAACCCCAAACTTCTGAACACATTTCTACTAAGTGTGGTTTAATTAACTCTTCAGCAATGGAGAATGGCTTCTTGCTGGCAGCAATTTGGAAAGCAATTAAATAAGAAGCTTTCACGAGTGACTTTTCAACTAGTAAACACTTTTTAAAAGAACTATTTTGACATTCCATTTCAAGAGATTTTTGTTCAAAAAAATCTACTGGTTTGTTTTCCAATTCTGAATGTTTTGTCTTTAAGTGATGAGAAAGATTTGCTAGCTTCATGTGTTCAGCAGATAAGATTTCTCCACAAATGACACACTGAGGCCTTGGTGAACTTTCTTTTGATCCAGGATAGATAATAAAACCAACTTTTAAATATTCTACATCGTAAGTCTGGAAAAAACCTATTTTTCTTTTCTTTGCAGGTGGAGAATCAAGTTCCACATCATTCTTCCCATTGGGGATAGGTAAATCTGAATGAAATATTTGAATCTCTGTTATTTTCAAGAATAAGCTATGTTATTCATGTTTTCCTCATACATATTTAACATTTATACTTTTTTTACTATTTATCAAAGGAATATACTAAAGCTTAAACACAAACCATAATACTTCCACGATACCACTGAAAACAGAATTTCTCCTTCGTCCAAAGCTTGTTCACTGACTAAAGTGAAACTGTAAGCTGTGTACATGAACAAGAAATTCTGTCTATTCAATAGATAACTGGAATCAGGGTTGAAATCCACAGAATACATCATATTAAGAATAAATAACTTCACTTTTAAAAAGTTCAGGAAAAAAGAGAAAAGAAATGTTGCAAAAAGTTAACATTTGGTAAATCTAAATGAAGGGCCCTGACAGGTTTGGCTCAGTGGATACAGCGTCAGCTTGCGGACTGAAAGGTCCCAGGTTTGATTCCGGTCAAGGGCATGTACCTGGGTTGCGGGCACATCCCCAGTAGGAGATGTGCAGGAGGCAGCTGATCGATGTTTCTCTCATCGATGTTTCTAGCTCTCTATCTCTCTCCCTTCCTCTCTGTAAAAAATCAATAAAATATATTTTAAAAAAAATTTAAATGAAGGGTATAGTGGTGTTTGTTGTGCTATATTTTCAATCTTCTTGAATTTTGAAATTTTTCCAAATTAAAGTTGGGGGGAAAAGGGTTAATTAGTAGTTTTAATACTCAATGTTAGTTAGGGTGCAGAGAAATTAATGCTATCAAAACACTGGTAGTTGGAGCATAAATTGATGTGCTTTTCAGAAGGGCAATTTTGCAACATATATAAAAAAAACCTATGATAGCTTTTGCCCTGGCTGGTATTTCTCAGTGGTTAGATCATTAGCCCCAGTCAGGGGCACATACCTGTGTTGTAGGCTCAATTCCTGGCACCCTGGGGTATGTGTAGGAGGCAGGTAATCAATTGATGTGTATCTATCACATCAATGTTTCTCTTTCCGTCTCTCCTTTCCACTCTCTCTAAAAATCAATGGAAAAAATATCCTCAGGTGAGGGTTGGCAAAAAAAAGGTCTATGATAGCTTTTGAAACTATAATTCCACTACTTAGAATTTATCTTAAGAATAAAATTAGACAAATGTACAAAGATCCATTTACACAGCTTAACTCAACTTTTTTTATAATATTAAAAAATAAAGTAATCTAATTGTCCAATCTTAGAGAAATGGGTATGTTATATACACTGGAATCTATGCATATCTTTTAAGAATCTCAATGTATATTTAAATTTATATTCACATGGAATGGTTTCTGATGCAATTCAAATAAAAATGTAGTTTATAACAGCATATAGGAAACAATCCAATATTTAACATAGAAATTTTTTTTCACATAAGCACACATACCTACACATTTAGATGTCCACATGTGAATGTGCATATAATATCAATTCATTACACAAAAAGTGTATCATTTTAATGGGAATATAAAGCAAGCAAACTTACTGAGGAAGGAAAATGGGGTTCTCCTTGACTACCAAAAGAAAGGCATCCTTCATAAAAACTTGTGATTATTTTTCATTTTTTTTATTGATTTCAGAGAGAAGGGAGAGGGGAAGAGAGATAGAAACATGAATGAGAGAGAAAGAACGATCGGCTGCCTCCTACATGTCCTCTACTGGGGATTGAGCCAGCAACGCAATGTGCCCTGCTGGGGATTGAGCCAGCAACGCAGACATGTGCCCTGACTGGGAATCGAACTGTGACCTCCTGGTTCCTGGGATGACACCCAACCAACTGAACTTCACTGACCTAGCTGATGATTATTTTTTGACAGAGTAAGCTTTTAAATACAGTATATTCGATGAAGTAAAATTAAGAACAAAAATCAGCCCTGGCTAGTGTGGCTCAGTTGGTTAGGCATTGTCCCATGCACCAGGAAGCTGCCAGTTCAGTTCCCAGTCGGGGCACATGCCCAGGTTGCAGGCTTGATCCCAGGTAGGGGGTATGCAGGAGGCAGCCAACTGATGTCTAGTTCTCACATCAATGTTTCTCTTTCTTTTCTTTTCTTTTCTTTCCTTTATGGCACTATTATAAGTGTAATCTTGAATCTATTCTAATTGTTTTTAAGTAGTCATTTTGGCCCTCCCTAGTTTGGCTCAGTGGATAGAGTGTCAGCCTGTGGACTGCAAGGTCCTGGGTTTGATTCTGGTCAAGGGCACATGCCCGGGTTGCAGGCTCAAACCTCAATGTGGGGTGTGCAGGAGATGGCCAATCAATGATTCTCTCTCATCACTAATGTTTCTATATCTCTCTCCCTCTCCTTTCCTCTCTGAAATCAATAAAAATATATTTAAAACACAAAACAAAAAAATTAAAAAATCAATACAAAAATTTTTTTAAATTAAAAAATGCTTTGAGCAGAGCTATGAAAGTAACTGAAAATATAAGGGTAGGTTGGGTTAAAAGCTATAACATGGATTGGAGCAACAGTTTACAACCTTTTCAAGTATGAATTCAAATAATTTTCCTTATCAACAATACCTCAGACATACAGTTATACCTTTAGTAACTGACAAATCAACTTACAGTGTTTTAAAAAAACAACTAAGATTAAATCACTAATGCTTTTTAAAAAATTGTATTTATAATGTGGGGATAAGGACACATGTAATAACTTAATAAAAAAAATTTATATTTAGTAATTATAATAGCTTATCTATACATCTGAAAAACAGATGTTTGTCTACTCTACACATAATGCTTTGTGTGCATATGGATTCAATTTAGTAGTTATTAGTGTAAATGACAATAATTATAAAAGAAATAAATTAGATGTTCAAAGGGTTAAATGTTTTCACATTTATGAAATTGTCAATGACTTTCTTTTCCTTTCTTTACAAAAAAAGAAACAGAGGACAAACTTTCCACATGTGGAAAGCACAAGGACACATACCTGTCTGACATTCCTTGTGTTGTGTATGTGGTTTGCAAGAGATGGCCTTGGTCTGTGTGGCGGGCTTGCACAATAATGCTTTGTTCTTTAAAAGCCGGGAAGACTGGGAAGAAAGAAGTTTCATGGCATCTGTCTGTGTATTTCCCTAGTTAAAAGCAAATTAAGAAACCAAAGAGAGATTTTTTTAGTATCTCATCACTGACAATAATTGCTATCAATTGAAAGGTGGCATGTATCAAGAGAAATATAATTTCTCTGAAAGAGTGATTGTAATAAAGAAGTCAGTATGGAAAATATACACTAATTCCTAATTCTTCTAATCAGTATTAGTTCCATTTACTGAAAATACTCTGCCGATAGTAAGTATAATCAAAACAATGAAAGCAGGCAAAGGACCTAAATAGACACCTTTCAAAAGAGGACATTCAGAAAGCCAAGAGACATATGAAAACATGCTCAAAGTCACTAATCATCCGAGAGATGCAAATCAAAACAACAATGAGGTATCATCTCACACCTGTCAGACCTGCTAAAGAAAGGTTAAGTCTAATGTTCTATTAGGGATGTGCATTATTTTATTAGAGCATATCAGCAAATGTGTGTTTTAACAAAATTAAAAACAACAACACAGGAGTAATTTCCCTATTGAAAGGTAATGCAAAAAAACAGAAACTGCTCAGGTAGATGAAATGTTGAAATTTATTTGGTTGGTATAGTTGATAATAATATACCTTAACATACTCACTTGGATTTTTTTATACATATACAATGAACTATAAATACATAATACAACTACAACTTACTTGGAAGACATTATACATATTATAACTAAAATGGCAAAGAAGCCCTAGCCGGTTTGGCTCAGTGGATAGAGCATTGGCCTGCAGACTGAAGGGTCCTGGGTTTGATTTCAGTCAAGGGCATGTACCTCAGTTGCAGGCTCGATCCCTGGCCCCGGTCAGGGCGCATGCAAAAGGCAACCAATTGATGTGCCTTTCTATCACATTGATGTTTCTCTCCCTTTGTCTCTTCCCCTCCCTTCCAAAATTTGAAAAAAAAAATGAAAAAAAAATAAATAAATAAAACCGGAAAAAAAAAAAAAAACAATGAAAGCAATCTTCGCTAATTAGGACAACTATTTAGAAAAATTAGAGCCAATGTCAGACTATATGCAAAAATATATTCCATATCAATCAACAACCTCAAAATGAAAAATATTAACTGGAGAACTTTTAAATGAACAGAACAAGAAACAAGTATTCTTAAATAAAACATGAGAATTAAAAACAAAGCAGAAAAGATGGACATATTTGACTACCTTGAATTTTTTTTGCAAACAAAGGTCTTTATAAAATGAAGTTGAACCCTGGCTGGTGTAGCTCAACTGGTTGGAATGTCATCCTGCATACTGAAAGGTTTCAGGTACAATTCCCGATCAGGGCACATACCTAGGATGCAGGTTTTATCCCTGGTTTGGGTGTGTGCTGGAGGCAACCGATTGATGTTTCTCCCCCGCCCCCCATGCCCCCCCTCAAATGAATAAAAACACATCCTTGGGTAAGGATTTCTAAAAAAAAATTGAAGAATAAGCAACAGAGTGAGAGAATGTATTTAAAACATGTTTTTCGCCCTGACCGGTTTGGCTCAGTGGATAGAGCATCGGACTGCAGACTGAAGGGTCCCAGGTTCGATTCTGGTCAAGGGCATGTACCTTGGTTGCGGGCACATCCCCAGTGGGGAGTGTGCAGGAGGCAGCTGATCAATGTTTCTAACTCTCTATCCCTCTCCCTTCCTCTCTGTAAAAAATCAGTAAAATATATATTTAAAAAAACAAAAACAAAAACAAAAACATGTTTTTCCATTCAATTACAGAGTAATATTTACTGAATGTTCAGTTTAAGTCAAGCACTCTTCTAAGCCCTGGGGATACAGCAAAAGACAAGACAAAGTACTACTCTCATGCGACTTACATTCTAGAGGAAGGCTCAGAAGATAAACAAGTAAAACAAATATATAATGTATAATTTTAGGGAATGATAAGTGCTATAGAAGAAATAAAGTAGGGTAAGAGAATGGAGAGCGATGGTGTGGAGGAAGGAGTAAACATTTGAGCAGAGACCTTCTGAATATTCAAAAGAGCAAGCCATGCAAAGGCCAGAGGTCAGTGGATTCCAGGCAGAGGGATGGTAGGTGCAAATCTGTGAAGTGGGAAAAAGCTTGGCCTGCTTTAGGAATATCAACAAGAACAAGGCTAAGAAAGCAGGGGTGAGAATAATACATTTGGAGAGGTAGGCAGAAGCCAAACTGTATAGGGTCTGGAAGGACTGTGTTTTAAATTTTTAAAATAGATAATATATGCAATAATTTTGAGTTATATAATAATTCAAAAGGTATAAAAGTATATACAGAAAAAGTTTTCTACGCTTGTCTGCCCTCTAGCCAGACTCTACCTTGAATACAACCACTCTTCCCAATTTCTTATACAGTCTTCCAAAGATGGCCTATGTCAATGATTTTTAAAAATATATATTTTATTGATTTCCGAGAAGGGAGAAGGAGAGATAGAAACATCAATGATGAGAGAGAATAATTGATCAGCTGCCTCCTGCACACCCCACACTGGGGATCGAGCCCACAACCCGGGCATGTACCCTGACCGGGAATCAAACTGTGACCTCCTGGTTCATAGGTCGACACTCAATCACTGAGCCATGCCAGCCGGGCTATGTCAATGATTTTCAACTGGTGTGCCATGGCATACTGGTATGTCTCAAGAATTTTTAAAACATGCAATACCTGACTAGTCAGGGGCACTGATCTCTTTCACCTTAGATTTAATTTAAAAATGACAACAGCCAACACAATACGAATGAATGAATAAATGAATGAAATCAAAATTATACCTATTATACCTATTATCGGATGGGCAAAAAATATATTTTTTGGTGTGCTGCAGAATTTTAGTAATTAGTTTATGTGTATCATGAGATGAGAAAGGTTGAAAATTGCTAGTTTATGTAATTAAATAAGTTGCTTTTGACTACAAAGCTTCTGACTACAAATGATCATATTTTTAGTAAGGTTCTGCATTGTCACTTTGCAAACTATCTTGGAGGTATATTTACATCACTTTGTATGAAGCTGCCACCTAGGGGCTTTATACACTGAATGTACCTCAGGGAATGTGAAGTGTCTCGGCTGAACTTTTTTTGTTGTTGCTGATCCTCACGCAAGAATATTTTCCACTGATTTTAGAGAGAATAAAGGGAGGGGGAAAACATCGATGGAATCAAACACAGGACCCTTCAGTCTTCGGGCCAAAGCTCTATCCACTGAGCAAACTGGCTAGGGCATCTGCTTCTGAACATTTAAATATTACAAATCTTTTGCTGTTATAAACAATGCTGCAATAAATATCCTTATACATAAATTAATTCTACATGTGCTATTATCTATAATAATAAAAGCGTAATATGCTAATTAGACCAGACGACCTTCCTGACAAAGCCAGGGCTGTGAGGGAAGCCTGGGTCTCGGGTGCCTGCAGGTGACCAGAGAGAAGCCTGGGTCCCAGGTGCCAGAGGGAAGCCAGTGCCAGCAGCCGGGGAAAGGAAGGCCTACTCATGCACTAATTGTGTGCATAGGACCTCTAGTCCTATATAAAAGCCTAATATGCAAATCGACCAAACAGCTGAACGACCAGTGGAATGACCTGTCACTATGATGCATAATGACCACCAGAGGGCAGACACTCAATGCAGGAGCTGCCCCCTGGTGGTCAGTGCACTCCAACAGGGGGAGCACCACTCAGCCAGAAGCCAGGCTCACAGCTGGCAAGCACAGCAGCAGCAGCAGCGCTAAGGAGCAGCAAGCCGAGCGGTAAGGTGCAGCAAGCAGGCGGGCGGTAAGGACCAAGGAATCCCAGACTGTGAGAGGGATGTCCGACTGCTGCAGAGAGCGGGCCTAAGTCAGCAGGCGGACATCCCCCAAGGGGTCCTGGACTTTGAAAGGGCACAGGCCAGTTTGAGCCCCCCTGCCCCCTGCACGAATTTCATGCACTGGGTCTCTAGTATCTATATAAAAAGGTCTTACAAATGCTGTTTGGTGGGTCAAAATATATTAAAATCTGTATGTGACAGACTTTAATTATGATGGAATTGCCAAATTGCTTTCCCTAAAAGTCATATCAAATTAAATGACCTTCTTCTGGCTGGTCAGTGGATTGAGCACTGTCCGTGCACCAAGAGATCATTGGTTCAATTCCCAGTCAGGGCACATGCCTGAGTTGTGGGCCTGATCCCCAGTGGGGAGCATGCAAGAGGCAGCCGACCAATGATTCTTTCTCATTGTTGATCTCTATTTCTTACTCCCTCTCCCTCTCTGAAATCAATAAAAAAAATATAAAAATAATTAAATGTCCTTCAGCAATGTATGTGAGCCTGTTTCCTAGCACTGTTTCCCACTTTTTCATCTCATGATACACATAAACTAATTACTAAAATTCTGAGCACACCAAAAAATATATTTTTTGCCTATCTGACAAAGAAAGAAATTGGTATAATTTTGATTCATTCCAACTAGGTGGCTATTATTGTGTTTACTGTTGTCATTCTCTTATTTGACAATCTAAGGAAAAAGAGATCAGTGTCCCTGGCTAAATAGTCCAGTGTTGCATGTTTTAAGAATTCTTGCAGCACACCAGTGTGCCACAATACAACAATTGAAAACTGCTGCTCTAGCCCTACCTGGTTTGGCTCAGTGGATAGAGTGGACTGAAGGGTCCCAGGTTCAGTTCCAGTCAGGGGCACATGCCCGGGTTGCGGACTTGATCCCATTGTGGGCGTGCAGGAGGCAGTCAATCAGTGATTCTCTCTCATCATTGATGTTTCTATCTCTCTCTCCCTCTCCCTTCCTCTCTGAAATCAATAAAAAAAAAATTAAAAAAAGAAAACTGCCAAAACCGGTTTGGCTCAGTGGATAGAGCGTCGGCCTGCAGACTGAAAGGTCTCAGGTTCGATTCCAGTCAAGGGCATGTACCTGGGTTGCGGGCACATCCCCAGTAGGAGATGTGCAGGAGGCAGCTGATCGATGTTTCTCTCTCATCGATGTTTCTAGCTCTCTATCTCTCTCCCTTCCTCTCTGTAAAAAATCAATAAAATATATTGGAAAAAAAATAAAAATAATTAAAAAAAAAGAAAACCGCTGCTCTAATCAACACATTATCAGACTCTTTGCTATTTCTCAATAAATGAAAAATTATCTAACAGTAGTGTCATTAGGTATTTTCATGGTTAAGCATTATTTGTATTTCCTCTTCTGTGAACTTTCTATTCATAGCCTTTGCTCAGTTTTCCTTTGTCTTTTTAAAAAAAAATCTATGCATATTTTTGAATGGGTAACATGACATAAATTTCAAAAATTCAAATAGTAAACAATAAAACTATAAATCTCTCTTAAAATTCTCCCTCAGTTATTGAGTTCTCCACAGAGGCACCACTATTATCTATTTATTGCCTGCCTTCCAGAGATATTCTATATATGTGTACAGGCATGTGTTTTGTCTGTTTTTAAAACAGAAATGGCAGTGTGCTACACTATTTTGTGTCTTTTTCACTTATATGTAAGTCTGCTCTATGACTGTACATATAGGGCTGCCTCATTCTTTTTTAGCTGCATGGTATTCCACTGTATGGATATAACATATTTATATAACAGTCCCAACATAGCCACTGTGTATGCTTGTGCAGGGGATTCCGCTTGCCAGGCCACATGCCTAAGTGTGAGGTTGGAGAGGGGTGCATTTCAGGCTCTACCCATGGTCTTCATTTTGGTTTAACTTATGTGGTAGAAATCCAATTGTACTTTTTTTCCATGTTTACTCAATTCTCACAATACTATTTATTGAATAATCTAGATTTCTTCTACTAATCTAAAATGCCAATTTTATTATTTCTATATTTCTATATATATTTAGATCTATTTCTGGACCTCCTTTCTGTTGAGTTTGTCCGTCTGTTCATGGCTTCAGTATCAGTTGTTCCAACTATGTAGAGCAGTGGTTCTCAACCTTGGCTGCACATTAGAACACCTGGGAATCTTTAAAATCCTGATTTCTGGGCCTCATCCTCCAGAAATTCTGTTTCTTTGTTACTAATGTTGTGCCCCACCCCATAACAAAGAAACAGAATTTCTGGAGGATGAGGCCCAGAAATCGGGATTTTAAAAAGATTCCCAGGTGATTCTAATGTGCAGCCAAGGTTGAGAACCACTGATGTAGAGCTTTATAAAATTTGCAACTTTCCCATAATTTTTAAAACTAGCTCTTCCCTCTTCTTTATTCTTCTTTTTCAGAATTTCACTGAAGGTGTTTAAGCAGTGAAGTCACACAATCTGATTTTGTTTCAAGAAGATCATTTTGGCAACAGTATGAAGAAAAAAACTGCAAAGGAGAAAAAGGGAAGCAGGAAAACAGGTAGAAGGTCACTGCAATAATCCAGAAGAAAGATGATGGTGGCTCAAACTAAGGAGGTAACAAGAACACTAGAGAAGAAGTCTGGAAGGAATAAAAGGGTCCTGTTTTAGACATATTGATTGAGATACCTATTAATTATCTAAATGTAATTAATCATCTAAATGTCAAGTAGACAGTTGGATACATGAATCTGGAACTCAGAGATTAGGGCAAAAGAAATAAACTGGGAATCAGCCACCACCTGGGTGCTATTTAAAACCACAGGACTGCCTGGCTGGTTTGACTCAGCAGATAAGAGCATCGTCCTGCTGACTGAAAGGTCCCGGGTTCGATTCTGGTCAAGGGCACATGCCCGGGTTGTGGGCTCGATCCCCCGTGGGGGGCATGCAGGAGGCAGCCAACCAATGATTCTCTCTCATCATTGATATTTCTATCTCCCTCTCCCTTTTATATTTAATAAAATAAATAAAACCACAGGATTGTATGAGTTACCTAGGAAGCAATGTAGGTTAAGAAAAGGTACGAGTATGATGACCTAGAAATTAAAGAAGGTATTTCAAGAAGAAAAGGGGGGAAAAAGCCCTAGCTCAGCGCTTCTCAACCTGTGGGTCGCCAACCTGTGGGTCGCGACCCCTTTAGGGGTCAAATGACCCTCAACATGAGGAACTGTATTAAAGGGTTACGGCATTAGGAAGGTTGAGAACCACTGCCCTAGCTGGTCTGGCTCCGTGGATAGAGCACTGGCCTGCAGACTGAAAGGTCCCAGGTTTGATACTGGTCGGGGGCACATGCCCAGATTGCAGGCTCAATCACCAGTAGGGGGTGTGCAGGAGGCAGCCGATCAATGATTCTCTCTCATTATTGATGTTTCTCTCTCTCTCTCCCTCTCCATTCCTCTCTGAAATCAATAAAATCTAAAAAAAAAAAAAGTAAAGATCAATTGTATCAAATGTTACAGAAAAGATGAGGAGAATGAAAACTGAAAGTTGACATTGGATTTGGCAAAATAAAAAGTATTAGCAACCTTGACGAGCAGTTTCAGTGAAGAGGTACAGACTAAAGCCTGACTAGAGTGAGCTAAGGAAAGATCACATTTTTAAAAATGGAGGCAGCAAGGAGAGGGCTACCTTTAGAGGAGTTTTTCCAAAATGGAGAGGAGAGAAATGGGACAGTGGCTAGAGGGCCATGGTGTTAACGAAGGATTTTTTTTCAAAATACTTCATGCCTTAGCACAGACAATAGCTTGGCCTTTGGAGCGCTTTTGTCAGCCCTGACCTTAGAGTCATGTTGCCAGGAATTTACCCATTTATTCCATTATCCTTGCCTAGTTATAAGGTAATTTTGTGAACTAAAGGGGGCACCTGCTTTAATGATGCTTTGTTTTCTTGAGCATTATCTCTAATATTCTGCAGGATGCACTCTCCGAAGTTACTAGAATGAGATATCACAACAGGAGTCTAGCCTCTGGCCTTCTTCACACAATTTTGTCACATTTAATTTCTGTTCCAGATTTATTAAATTCTGGGCATACTTTTTAGCACTAGCCCCACCACATAATGCATCTGAATAACACTGTTATTTGATATAAAAAATGATTTTTTACTATATCAAGAGCAAATGTTAAGAGAGCAGCACAAGAGTCACCAATACATGAACCTAAGGCCTAAGGTTCACGTGATACTGATAAAGAATGATGGGAATTTTGTTTTCCTGCTAAAGTGATGCTGAGACAGGACAATAATCACATAGTCTATAATCCTTTCAGCTTGCCAACTGCAGTTATGCATTTCTTCAAAAACTGCTTTAATTTTGGGAAGTTTTACAATGTTTCAAATTTGAGAAAGTCGGAATTTAAATATTTTTACTTTGCACTATTTTCTGCCTGACATACATATTTTACATAATGTATAAAGATACATAAAATGACATAATACTCAACTTTTAAGAGACTTTCTTGTCTAAAAGAAAATTACTTGAATGTAGCAAAAGAGAAAAATAAGCAACCCGATGAAATTAACAAGTACTTAAAGTATTTAAAGAAATTAAAGAGACACAAATAATAAAAATAAATTAGAAATGCATTCTCATTAATAATGTAATTTTAAGATTTGAAAACAAAAGCTAATGCATAATATATTACTCTAATTTTTTAAAGATTAAGCTGCAAATAGAAATGTACTCAGATATATATTAGAAGGTTATATCCAAAATGAAAATAAAGTGGCATTATCAGGCAAATACTAACACTAAAACTTACATCTTCAACGATCTTTGCTGCCTCTTTAGTAACTGCACCTGTTATAAAATGAAAACATGCATTATTATCCCCAAAATATATAGAAGTAAACACTAAAACCAAGAAATTACTTTCCTCTCACTAAGGTAATCTAGAGTCTAGATCAAAATTTCTCAATAAAAGACCAAGAAAACTTGGCCTCAGTATCACCTAGGGTCCTTGGTTAAGGTGAGGATTCCTGGGCCACAATCCCACCTATTGTATTAGAATCTCTCTTTTTTTTAAATATTTTATTGATTTTTTACAGAGAGGAAGGGAGAGGGCTAGAGAACCAGAAACATCGATGAGAGAGAAACATCAATCAGCTGCCTCCTGCACACCCGCCACTGGGGACGTGTCCACAACCAAGGTACATGCCCTTGACCGGAGAATCTCTTTTGGTAAAGGCAGCTATATTAAAATAATTTGGGTTATTGCCCTAGCTGGTTTGGTTCAGTGGATAGAGCATCAGCCTCCAGACTAAAGGATCCCAGGTTCAATTCCAGTCAAGGGCACATGCCCAGTTACAGGCTCAATCCCCAGTGGGGGGCATGCAAGAGGCAGCCAATCAATGATTCTCTCTCATCATTCATCTTTCTCTCTCCCACTCTCCCTTCTTCTCTGAAAACAATAAAATAATAATAATAATTTGGGTTATTAAAAAAATAAACTATGCATGCCACTTCCTTCCCTATCCATTCCACCCCGCTTGCTACCCTCTTCACTCCAAGACAGAGGAGTATGTTTCCTCATATAAATGTAAATATTACTGACAACAGCTATGCACACTAGACAACCCTGATTCCCAGTTTGAACAAATGCCTTTATACCAATTCATACCTTTTAAAACACTGTTAGTGTTCCCTGTGGGCTGGGCAGGAGATACTTTTGCTAATGACACCACATTGGTTATAACTGGTGTTGTAATTGTCCTCGCAGAACGGAATGCCATTGAAGCAGTTGGTGCCTTAGCAATTTGTACTGATTAAAACAAAAAGGTAAGACCTAGTATAAACAAAAGGGTCACACACAAAAACCCTGTTTAACAACTTAATTTTCAAGATGCAATGCAAACATCTACCTCTGTATAATGTTGGGTTGGGTGATTCTGGTCAGATTAGTGTTCATTAGGACTTAAAGAAAAGCTGATTTTCTAAAATTATAAGCTTCAAATTATATTTAACAGTGGGAATTTTAATATTTTTTACTTTGCACTATTTTCTGTCTGACATAATTCAAAGATACATAAAATAACACTATACTAAACTTTTGCAAGAGACTTTAAAATATAGGTATTTGCTTCAGGGTTAGCTGGGTTTTTCTATTAGTGAGTATTAAAACTCCTACATTTATGTTGCTTCAAATAAAAATTTAACATGACAATTTTTATAAATAAGTTGGCGATGTAGCTGTCCATCCATATAAAAACAGTGGTTTTGTTAACTCACATCATAGAATGAAAATTCTACCACCCACCTGGCAAATCTCAGGGAATGGATGCTATAACACAAAAGATTAGCACAAGGCATATCTGGATTAAGGTGATGATTAATAAGACTACAAAGGTGGACAAGAGCCACACTGTAAGGAGTCAAAGCACATGGATTCTGTCAATTCAATAGCACTTCAGGCTTTGATCAGAGAACATAATATCAAATGTTTTTAATCTAAGTCAGAGAAGTCCTACTTCAGGGAACTATTTTAAAAACATGCTACGTAACTACCTATTCATCTGGATATTTTGATCACATTAGCTGTCCTACTTGCAAAATTATTTTATTCTTAGCCAAGAAAAATTTGGCTACCCATGAAGAAGTGATCTATTTTATTTTTTTATATAATTAATGTGTTGTTCTTTTTTCCTTGGCTACAAGTAAGCACTGGATAAAATCTTAGGCCAGACACAGCAACTATATAAACATATTTATAGTCTTTCCCTTTATTTGCTCCAATTTCCTACTTTTATTTCTAGTTTATTAACTGAATAGCATATATCACTTAGTGTAAGTTATTTATGTACAGATAAACGCAATAAAAAGCAATCAAATCTAATTTTCCTATAAAAATTAGTGCTTCTACATTTATTATTCTTGGTGTGTTTGATTATGAGAGCAAAAAGTATCAGGATTAATTTCCCACAAAGGCAATCCTTAAGGATTCTTACAGGAAAATTTAAGGAAATTCAGGCTATCTGAATCCAGTGAAATTTTGTTCTTATTATATTATTTACAATTGTATATACTGATAGTATTATCCTAGCATTGACATAAAAATCCCATTAGCCAAGTTTAATTTTACCTTTTCTTTGTGAAACAAGGTCATTTGTAATTTGATGGTGACAGAACGCCAAGACACAAAATAGATTACAGAAATGTTTGATGTTTCCTCGCCATTTTATGGACTCGCTTAGCTTACCCTGTCGTTTACAAGCATCACACTTGGCCATCTGAGAAAAAAAACAGGATATGCTTAAAACTATAAAATAATGAAAAGATAAAATTATTATAAAATTAGAAGGCACTATGAAAACATGATATATGAACCAGTTGAGATCACAAAATATAAGATTTCTACCTTAAAATGTTGTGGTTATTCTCCAATGATACAGCCAATACAGAGTTAATATCCACAATTTATAAAGAACTCAAACAACTCGGCCTAGCTAGTTTGGCTCAGTGGATAGAGCGTCAGCCTGTGGACTGGAGGATCCTGGGTTCAATTCTGGTCAAGGGCACATGCCCAGGTTGTGGGCTCAATCCCCAGGAGGCAACCAATCAATGATTCTCTCTCATCATTGATGTTTCTATCTCTCTCTTCCTCTCTGAAATCAATATAAATATATATTTTTTTAAAAACTCAAACACCACCAAAAAAACAACCCAATTAAAATATGGGCAGAGGACCTAAGCAGATACTTCTCCAAAGAGGACATACAGATGGCCTATCTATATATATAAAACCCTAATATGCAAATAGACCAAACAGTGGAACAACCAAACAACCGAACAACCGGTTGCTATGACTACCGCTGACCACCAGGGGGCACATGCAGACCATGGCAGGTGTTGGCAGCAGGCAGCAGAGCACAGAACATGGTGGGCATTGGCTGCAGCAGGATGGTAGAGCAGGTGAATGGGGGCGCCAGACCATGGCGGGGCACTGGTCGCTGTCATCAGGGCTAGCTTTTGGTGGTTACTGAAAATTCTTTGCTCCTGCATGCCGCGGTCCCACACGGCGCTCACACCCCCTGCCAACGCAGGAGCCTCTGCTTGCACCTACTGTCGGCACCCAGCGCCAGCCCTGAATACCCCGCGCCGTTGACGAGTGCAAGCAGGGCCGGCACCATCAGCACATGGGAGCAGTGGTGGCGGGAGCGGGGCTGCCGGCAGATAGGGGGGTAGGGGCCGTGGCCAGAGGGGCCGGGCAGGGGCAGAGGATGGGCCGAGACCCACCCCTGTGCCCACTGCAGCCTCGCAGCCCAGAGTTCCTATCAAGGTGCATGAATTTGTGCACTGGGCCCCTAGTCCTATATAATAAAGGCCTAATATGCTAAGTGTCCAGTCATTTGATCGGCCATTCAACCAATCAAAGCGTAATATGCTAATGATATGCTAAGGCCGTTCAACCATTCACTATGACATGCACTGACCACCAGGGGGCGGACACTCCGACTTGTAGGTAAGCTTGCTGCTGGGGTCCAGCCAATCAGGACTGAGTGAGACAGGCCAGATACACCCTGAAGCCCTCCCACAGTCTCTCCCTGGCTGGCTAACCTCCCGCATCTCTCCCTGGCCCTGATCGTGCACCGGTGGGGTCCCTCGGCATGGCCTGTGCCCTCTCACAATCCGGGCTGAAGGACACCTCCCACCCTCCGAGTGGCCCAGTCAGTCTCTAAAATCAATAAAAAAATATTTTTTTAAAATCATAATAAAGTATCACCTTGCACATGTCAGAATGGCTATTATCAATAAATAAATAAAAAATAACAAGTGTTGGTGAGGATGTGGAGAAAAGGGAACCCTTGTGCACTGTTGGTGGGAATGCAGACTGGTGCAGCCACTATGGCAAACAGTATTGAGGTTCCTCAAAAATTAAAAACAGAACTGCCTTAAGACCCAGAGATTCCACTTCTGGACATTTATCCAAAGAAACCCAAAATACTAATTCAAAAGAATATGTGCACCCTTATCATCATTGCAGCATTATTTACAATAGCCAAGATATGAAAGCAACCCAAGTACCCATCAACAGACGACTGGATAAAAAAGCTGTAGTACATATAGACAATAGAATAGTATTACTCAGCCATACAAAAGAACAAAATCTTACCATTTGTGACAGCATGGATGGACCTAGAGCAGTGGTTCTCAACCTTCTTAATGCCACAACCCTTTAATACAGTTCCTCATGTTGTGATGACCCCCAATTTCATTGTTACAAATTGAACATAATTAAAGCATAATGATTAATCACAAAAACTATATGTAATTATATATGTGTTTTCCAGTGGTCTTAGGTGACCCGTGAAAGGGTCGTTTAACCCCCAAAGGGGTCGCGACCCAAAGGTTGAGAACCGCTGACCTAGAGAATATTATGCTAAGTGAAATAAGTCAGTCAAAGAAAGACAAATATCATATGATTTCACTTATATGTGGAATCTAGAGAACAAAATAAACAAACAAAATTGATAGAACAGACTAATGCATAGATAAAACAGACTGATGGTAGCCAGAGGGGAGGGGAGTTGGGGGAATGAGTAAAAAAGGCAACGGGATTAAGAAGTACAAAATGGTAGTTACAAAATAGTCATGAGTATGTAAAGTACAGCATAGGGGATATAATCAATAATATTGTAATAACTAGGTATGGTGCCCGGTGGATACTTGAAATATCAGGGAAACACTTTTGTAAAGTATATGGTTGTCTAACCACTATGGTATACACCAAAAAATAATACAAAATAATATTAAATGTAAAAATAAAATTAAAAATAGCCCAGCTGGCATGGCTCAGCAGTTGAACGTCAACCTATGAACCAAGACGTAATGGTTTGATTCCTAGTCAGGGCACATGCCCAGGTTGCAGGCTGTATCCTCAGTGTGGGGCATGCAGAAGGCAGCTGATCAATGATTCTCTCTTATCATTGATGTTTCTACCTATCCCTCCCTGTCACTTCCTCTCTGAAATCAATAAAAAAATATTATTAAAATAAATTAATGTATTGTGGTTAAAAATATATATTATTTCATATAGATACCCTCAATTGAGAGAATATAAAAGTTGATCTGTTTTCAAAATTATCAATGAGAAATCTAAAGATAGATCCTATTTTTAAGAGTTTAAGAGGCAACATGTTATAGTAGGAAGAATATGGAGAGACTTTGATTCATTCAATATCTAATGAGGTAGCCTTTGTCTTGAGTACTAAGATAGGTCCAAGGCATATAATTATGAACAAGACATACTTCCCCTCAAGAAAATTATATTTTGAGGGCTCAGGAAACAAGTAAACAGGTGATTTCACTTGAGTGGTATAGGTGCTGTCTAATTGTCACCTACCAGCTTCTTTAAGGACATCTTACTCCTTTTCCTTATTTATACTGGCAATAACATACCTACTTCTTGGGATTCCGGTAAGGATTAAATGAACACTTATGAAGCACTGGACATGTATTAGTGGTTCAATTAATTCCAGCTTTCATTGTTAACCTTACAAAAAAGTAATTTTTTTAAAAGGAGGTGGGTAAGGAGGTCAGTCATAGTCATTTGATCTATGAAATGAGAACAAGGCCTGACTTCAAATTTCTCAAAGGAACTTTCTGTATGAGAAAGGCATAAGGCAACTTACCTACATAAAGTTCTAACTCAGTTATAACAAGGTCAATGTGCCTTATAAGAAAGCAAAATTTAAAAGGAACATATCCTCAAATAATAACGTCTCCAGAAATTCTGTACTCTTTACCCCAAAGATTTCAAATTTATAATCAAATGAATTTTGCTTTAGGAGCCCATAGTTTATTTTATCCAGTTCTAAACACAAAACTTTACTCATATAATCTGAACATATTTAAACAAAAAATAATTTTTATAAACTTCAGGAAGCCAAAGAGGTATAATTACCTGATAAAACAGAACTGTAAATTTTGACATGCAATCTTCACAACAAAACTCTTCTAACTTGCCCTCCAATCGGTTTTCTACCAAATTAGGGGATGTCTGGGAGCAATAACTGCACATCCTACAGTAGTTTCCCCATCGTTCTCCAAAGTCACGGGCAGAGAGGTATTTGCAAACTGAGAACCAGAAAGGATGAAAGGAAGAAACATCAAATCTACTAACTTGAAGGAAGTAAAGTGAGTTTCTACAGTCTTAGATGTCCACAATTGTTAATTTCTAAATACTGGACACAATTATTTGCCTCTAGGTTAAAGAATAGTCTCTATATTCACAAAACAAACTTAAATCACCTTTTACATATCCTCTAAATATAAGACCATCTATATTCAGAAACATCAGTTTCTTAAGCCAAGAAGCCATAATTGCTTAAGTACCTGCTTCACAAATGGGTGCAAGGAAAGATCTCTGAAATCAGAGCTAAACTTATGAAGAGATCTAATATCATCATTGATCTAATTATATTTCAGAAGTTTTTTCTTTGCCGAGGTTATAGTAACATTTTAAAAGATAGACTTTTGTGGGTGTGGGGTAGAGTGGGTTATTGGGGGGGGGGGACAAGGAAAGGGGACATCTGTAATACTTTCAACAATACAGAAAAAATATAAATAAATAAATAAATGAAAAGATAGACTTTTGTCAGCTAATTTCTCAACAGAAACTTTGCAGGCCAGAAAGGAGTGGCAAAAATATTCAAAGTGATGAAAAGCAAGGACCTATAACCAAGAATAAGAGTATCACCCAGCAAAGCTATCACTTAGAATCAAAGGACAAATAAAGAGCTTCCCAGACAAGAAAAAGCTAAAGGAGCTTGGCCGGCCAGTATAGCCCAGTGGTTAAGCATCAACCTATGAACCAGGTCATGGTTTGATTCCCAGTCAGGGCACATGCCCGGGTTGTAGGCTCAATCCCCAGTGTGGGGTGTGCAGCAGGCAGTTGGTCAATGATTCTCTCTCGTCATTGATGTTTCTCTCTCTCCCTCTCCCTTCCTTTCTGAAATCAATAAAAATATATTTTAAAAAATAAATAAACCTTAGAAAAAAAGAAAA
>NW_006300377.1:3546182-3557606 GCF_000327345.1 Myotis davidii | reverse complement strand
CCAATCACTGATTCTCTCTCACCATTGATGCTTTTATCTCTCTCTCTCTCTCTCTCTCTCTCTCTCTCTCTCTCCCTCTCTCCCTCTCTCCCTCTCTCCCCCCCTCTCCCTCTCTGAAATCAATAAAAATATATATATTTTAAAAAAATAAATGTTAAAGGGTCATCTTGAAGAAAAAGAAGGGTAAAGAAAGATAAAAAATATGAACAATAAAATGGCAATAAATACATATCTATCAACAATTGAATCTAAAAATCAAAATAAACAAGCAGAACAGAAGAAATAAAAAGAAATTTTTAAATGAGTTAAACATAAATTCAATTAAAAAACTTCAAATTATACCTGATAAAACAAAAATTACTTGAAAATTGATTGTGGATGAATAGCCCAGCCCATATTAAATACATCACAACCACATGATCTGTGGATAAAACTGAACTTTTTCCTTTACCTTCACTACAGAAAGGCTTATCAACCCCTGAAAATCGTACAGTCTCCTTTATAATTTTCTGTAGTTTACAGTAGTCACACATTGCTATAACTTTATTTTTCTTTTTGTAGTCATCACAGCAAGTCTTGCCACAAAAGAGAAACATTTTACCCTGTAAAGAAAGAACAGTCATTAAGACCTAATTAAGCAGTTGCTTTATCTTTAAAAAATATTTTTCCTTCTCGTTTCAAAGCAAATTAAATGAATTCACAGATGAAGAGACAAAAATGCTTCTTGGATAAGTTTAAATTCAATCTTTCACATGATCTCTCTTACCTTGTAGAAAAGAAGTTCTGGTTTTTTGGCAAACAGATTGATACAGTTCTGACACTTGAGTTTAACAACTGCATGGACTGAAGCAACTTGCTGGGATTGTGCAGCAAGAGAATGGAGACTGGCTGCAGCAGGGCCACTGACAGTGCTGGGGGGAGCCGTGGAGGTGCTGTTACCTCCTCTTGCTGACACTGTTGACCCAGAGGGCGGGCATATTTGGCCCTGAGACAGGGGCACTGCTGAAGACGTTGTTCCTTTTGGCTTGTCAAATACATCTGAAAGGAACACAAATAAGGCAAAGACTAACAATTAAGAAGTAACAGAACTTGGTAATTTTCATTTTCTCATTTTAATAAATTGCTTTAAAATTTATAAAGTAGTACACAGAAAGAGTTTAAATGGCATACTTCCAGAATAGAAGGACTGACAAATACAGGCTTTCCAGACAAAGACCTCTAGTGTATATGACCCTAATAAATTAAAGCAGGTCTGATGGCTATTAAGAGCACAGTGGTGCCCAACTGGCATGGCTTAATGGTTGAGCATCGACCTATGAACCAGAAGGTCACGGTTCGATTCCCAGTCAGGGCACATGCCTGGGTTGCAGGCTTGATCCCCAGTAGGGGGTGTGCAGGAGGCAGCTGACCAATGATTCTCTGTGATCATTGATGTTTCTCTCTCTCTCCCTCTCCCTTCCTCTCTGAAATCAATAGAAACAATAAAAAGAAAAAAAGAGCACAGTGGTCACCAGTGGTGTCTTCTTTCTAGTGCCAGGGCCATTGCATCAGGCATCTTCCCACCCTGCAGGATCTCTAAACTCTACTTTCTCTGAGAGTGAAGACAAAATGTGACAAGTGAAGGCTCCCAAGTCCATGCCAGGAGTCATTATGCATCTGGCCCAGGATGAGAGGAAGAAATACATGAACACATCACCATAGTTGAACAGAATTTTTTTCTAACTGAAATTTAACCTTTTATAAGTATGGACCTTCAGCAGTTAACATTTTGCCATAGATCAATGCCTAAGAGAACTGCAGGGGTAACATACTATCTTAGCTCATACCTGGAAAGCCACAACACAACTGGAGCTGCAGAAGCTGAATATACTTCCATTGGACATAGCTAGGTGATACTGAGGGACTGCCGAGGTTTTACAACTATGACACGAAACCTGGACACCTTAGTAACAAAAAATAAAAACCAATGAATAAGTTACACAGATGAACAAATAATCCCAAAAAAATGTGTTAGAATAAATACACAAATAATAATATCCAAAATAAAAATCAAGGAACTTTATAATAACCTGTCAAGCTAACTATAACATCCTCAATTAAGTTCCATTTACACAAAAACTAACTTGGAACTTATGTGGGTGTTTTTTTTCACACATGAGACTACATACACACATGCACACACAAACACCTCAACCAAGGAAATCTGTAGAAAAACTATTTTCATTTAAAAATCAGTTCTTTAGCCCTAACCGGTTTGGCTCAGTGGATGGAGCGTCGGCCTGCGGACTGGAGGGTCCCAGGTTCGATTCCAGTCAAGGGCATGTACCTTGGTTGCAGGCACATCCCCAGTAGGAGGTGTGCAGGAGGCAGCTGATCGATGTTTCTCTCTCATCAATGTTTCTAACTCTCTCTCCCATCCTCTCTGTAAAAAATCAATAAAGTACATAAAAAAAAAGAAACATGGCCCTGCAGACACCTCAATTTCAAACTTCTAAATCCAGGACTATGAAACAATATATTAAAAATAATAATAAATAAAATAAAATAAAAATCAGTTCTTTAAAACTAAACCAATATTGTGCAAATTTAGTTTCCAACAAAATGAAAGAAAAGCATTTACATTCTTCTTCAGTATTTACTACTAGTAAATCTACAAATTTATCAAATTTAAACATTACCTGAAGAAGTAACTGTCTTAACTCTATAAGCAGATAAGCAGTTAATAGAGCAGAAAAGCTCTGTTTTTCCTGAGTCACTGGTAGTCTCAATCATTTCAGCTGAGGGCCTCAATGATTTCCCCAAGGCATACGGATGTGTCTGGGCTGAATTCTGTTAAGAAAATACATCTGTTAAGAAATAAAATTTAAAAAAAAAAAAGAAATAACATTCACACACCTAATCATACAATACATATATACATACTGTTTAAGAAAAAGAAAAGAAACCTACAACCACTGCCTTTGGTTGAAATATTTGAGCGTGACAGTGAGGCCACACCAAACATAGACTTCTCTGAAAGTTGGGATATGGGAAAAGTAAGTTTTTTCAGATAATAATAAAATGTAAATTGAAGAAAATTAATAACTACTCAGGTAGATTAGCAACAACAAAATACATTAAAAGTAATGAATTAGATAGTCATAACATACTTTTCTCATCACAAATGATCAGAGAAGACCAGGTAATGCATGAACCAAAGGCTCATCCTCAGAGCAGACTTAGACATCAATCTAGGAAAGAATTTACCACCTTTAATGTTATTTAAGTAGTAAGACTCTTTAGGAGGAGGAGATAGAAACAATGTGGGTTTTTTTGTTTGTTTTGTTTTGTTTTTGTTATATATCCTATATAATAAAACCCTAATATGCAAATCGACCAAACAGTGGAATGACTGGTGGAATAACCGGTCGCTATGATGCATGCAGACGCTCAACGCAGGAGCTGCCCCCTGGTGGTCAGTGCGCTCCCACAGGGGGAGTGCCGCTCAGCCAGAAGCCAGGCTCATGGCTGGCAAGTGCAGCAGCAGTGGCGGGAGCCTCTCCCACCTCCGTGGTAGTGCTAAGGAGCAGCAAGCAGGCAGATAGTAAGGAGTGAGGGGTACCTTCCTCTTTGTGAGAGCACAGGCCGGGCTGAGGGGACCCCCCCACCACCACCACCAGTGCACGAATTTCATGCACCAGGCCTCTAGTATATCAATAAAATAGATTCTATTCCTGTGACAGTAGTAACCAGACTGCCAAAGGCTGCAATTCCTAGAAAAGTAATACTTTTCACAAGATGAATGTCCATTACCAACTGCTTAGAGGAATTAAATAGAAATCAAACTTGCTAACTAAAAAATGTTTTAATTATTACTTAATATCCTTTTGTAAAAATGGAACTTTTTAAAGACCCAAGTCATTCAGCAAGAATTAAATTGACACAAATTGATATACTTAGTAACCAAATGAATGCATTATTCAAAAATATAAACAAAAATCAGCTAAAGTATTCTAAGTAGGTAATGTTGCCAAAATAATTATAATTCATTCCAAAACACATTAAAAAAATATTTTTTCTTTTTTGTTTTTTTTGTTGTTGTTGTTAATCTTCATTCTTTAAAAAAGAAAAAAAAAAAGAAGCCCTAGCTGGTTTGTCTCAGTGGATAGAGTGTCAGCCTGCAGACCAAAAGGTCCCGGGTTTGATCCGATCAAGGGCACATGCTTGTGTTGTGGGCTCGATCCCCAGTGGCGGGCGTGCAGGAGGCAGCCAATCAATGATTCTCTCTCAGCATTGATGTTTATCTCTCTCTCCCCCTCTCTGAAATCAATACAAATATTTTTTAAAAAAAGAATAATTTACTGATTTTAGAGAGGGAGAAGAGAGAAACATCTATGTGAGAGCATAATATTGATCCGCTGCTTCCTGCACACCCCCTACTGGGGATTAAGCCTACAACTTGGACACGTGCCGTGACAGAGAATCGAACCAGCAACCTCTTGATGCATGAGACAATGCCCAACCAACTGTGCCACACTGGCCAGAGCAAGCGCTCACTCTTTTCTTGTGCACTTCATTCTTGCACAGCCATCTCAGGAGGGGAGAGCCCAACTATATGCAACAGACTGATATTCATACCTGCTTATATGCTGTGACACTTGTTGAAGTAAAAACCTTCTGGGACTGGGAAGAGCCAGAGCTACTATAGCAATAGCTCCCACAGTTCTCACAACATTTCATAGTGAGGTTGTTGGTAGAGTGAAATTTTGAAAAACAGGCATCACTACAAAGACCATGTACCACATTTTGATACTTAACTTCAAATCGAATCTAGGAGAAAAAACACATATATGCATACAAAATAAGAGCCAGTTAAAAATCTCTGATCTTTGAGCAGAATCCCAATAAAGGTAAAATGTAACTTACATCAGCATTCTTCTGACACATACTGCACTTAGTTGAAGTGCTATTGGTATATATGGTAACAACAGGTTTTTTCTTTAGTTCATAAGAAGAAAGGCATGATTGGCTGCAGAAATCTTTGCTAGGAGAGGAATTTCCAAATCGGGCTGTGATCACATTCTTAGGATTTAAAAGGTCTCTAAAAATAAATAACAAAGGCAAAATGAAATGTGTTTTTCAAAACTGTAATTTCTTCCTCTTTGTGAGCTAAAATAACTACATTTACTAAGGGTAGTATTGTATAGTAGAAAATGGCCGACCCTGTGTATGGCACCTGGAAACCTGGGTTTAATGATTAGTTCTGTTACTTATCAGCTAAGTAACAATGAATAAGACAATTACTATCTTAATTTCCTCCTGTATAAAATGGAGTTCATAATACCAAATTTATATCTCATTGTATCTTCACCTGGCAGAGCAGCAAGGGAGCTCTGCAGGGTCTTTTATAAAGAGCACTGATCCTGCCCGGCTGGTGTTGCTCAGTGGTTGAGCGTTGGCCTATGAACCAGGAGGTCACTGGTTCGATTCCCGGTCAGGGCACATGCCCAGGTTGTAGGTTCAATCCCCAGTAAGGGGCATGCAGGAGGCAGCCGATCAATGATGTTTCTCTCTCATCGATGTCTCTATCTCTCTATCCCTCTCCCTTCCTCTCTAAAAAAACCTCAAAAAAAAGTATGTTAAAAAAATATTAGCATAATATATAAAATTTAGCTATAACTAAAAAGATGTTTGATTCCAGTCAAGGGCATCTGCAAAGAAACAGATGACAAAAGGATTATTAAGGCTTGGTATCAGAGGACAGAATCAAGAATAAGACAAAAGAACACAAATAACTGAGATGTTTTTTATAAAAGTTCACCTACAATAAGCACTGACAGTAAAAACAGAGGCTAAATATTGCCATTCTTCTGACAAGCATAAAAACTGAAGGAAATAGTCATTAATCAGAAATACTAGTGCAGGCCACAAAGTAAAAAAATAATGGCAATAATATTATATACTATAATAACGTGCATTGAATAATAACTATGTGCCAGCATTCTTCTCTTTACTCAAGTTATCCAATTTAATTGTTGCAAAAACTCTATAAGTATTATTATAATTGCCATTTGATAGATGAGGAGACTAAATCAAAAATGTCCAAGTCACATAGCTGGGAAGCAGTAAAGCCAGAATACAAATCCCAGCAGTCAGATTCTACAGTCCATGGAATTAATCATTCCAATATCCTGCCTTATACATCCTGTACATCTTTATTATACAGAACTATTCCATGGTAAATTATGAAAGAACAACAATAACGATTTGATAAATTTTCTAAAACTCACCTACCGTTAAAAATATGTCAGTGAGCCCTAACCAGTTTGGCTCCATGGACAGAGCATCAGCCTGCAGACTGAAGGGTCCCAGGTTTGATTCTGGTCAAGGGCACATGCCCAGGTTGCGGGCTCAATCCCTAGTAGGGGATATGCAGGTGGCAGCTGATCAATGATTCTCTCATCATTTATGTTTCTATCTCTCTCTCCCTCTTCCCTTTCCTCTCTGAAATCAATAAAAATACTTTTTTAAAAGAAAGATTGAATAGACTGTCCAACCTATGAGGGAAGGCAGGAGAGTGAAGGGGTAAGAGATCAACCAAAGGACTTGTATGCATGCATATGAGCATAACCTATGGACACAGACAGTAGGGGGGTGAGGGCATGTGCTGGGGGGTAGGAGTGGTTGGGGAGAGATCAATGGGGGAGGGGAGAAAGGAGGCTCATGTAATACTTTAAACAATAAAGAATTTAAATTTAAACAAATAAAAATATCTAGCCCAAGGTCATACAGTTAATAAGTAATAGAGCCATGATCTAAAACCAAGCTCTTAACTTTTCTTGCTCTTAGAGACTACTGACAATACACTGTATTCCTAGAATTATATTACCACAGAAATGGGCAAAACATGCCAAATTCTTCAAAGGTACTAAGGTAGAAGAAGTTTATGTGACTTTCCTTTCTCTTTCTGAATCTATGCATTATTTGAAGCAACAATGATCCCCAACAAAACTAGAATTTTTTTTAGAAATAAACACATTATATTTGTGGCCATTGAGAGTTTTTAACCTTTTAATGAATTAAATAATTTTCACATACTATTTTATTTTGAGTGATATTATTTTATCTTATACTTCAATAACATTCAAGATAAATAATTTTGAATGGCTGTTGTCTGATTACAGGCTATATGAATGATCCTGCAATTCCCACAAATTGTTTATTTCTTTCCATAGTAAAATTTAAACTGAAAGAGATTAAAAAAAACTGGTTTAGGCAATACTTTTTACACCAAATCATTTCTTTAATGTTACAAAAACTTTATAATCTGCCAAATTCTCAATAGCTAAAATGTTATTTCCACAGAATTGAGCTAAAGAGATTGAAAGTAGCGAAAGCATGTTTGAACTAAACTATCTATCTATCTATATAAAAGCTTAGGTGACTGTTATGACCGGTCGACCAAACGACCAGTCACTATGATGAGCACTGGACACCAGGGGGCAGATGCTCAATGCAGGAGCTGCCCCCTGATGGTCAGTGAGCCCCCACAGTGGGAGTGCCACTCAGCCAGAAGCCAGGCTCATGGCTGGTGAGCGCAGCAGCGGTGGCGGGAGCCTCTCCCACCTCCCTGGCAGTGCTACCGAGCAGCAGCAGTGGCAGCAGGCGCAGGGGGGCCCAGATGAGCGGGAGTAGTGCGGCACCCAGCCCCAACTCTGGCTCCTCCCTGGCTACCTGCTGCTTTGCGCACAGCTACATCCCCCAAGGGATCCCAGATTGCAAGAAGGCACAGGCCAGGCTGAAGGACCCTACCGGTGCACAAATCCATGCACCGAGCCTCTAGTATACACACAAAAAGGGTAAAAAGATGTAATTAAAAATTTTATACTTCGAGCAGTTTGTGCAGGTTTTCTTGGGAGGAGGTGGTAGGCAGACAGGTGAAGAATATCTGGCAATGCACCGCGTGGAGCAAAAGAGCTGAGTAGATCCTGTCTTATGATATGCGTTTTGCCCTTTATAAAGCATTTTTTTACAACCAGAACAAACAGCTTGCAAAGCTATAGCTGGAACTGAAGGAAGCAATCTATTTGGGCCAGTTGATGCAAGAGGAAACTGAAAGCCTGGGGTCAACTGTTGGGCTATTAAAAACAAAAAAACAAAAAGAAAAGTTTTAGTATCAATATAAACACATAATATTCTCTATTTTTAGGACAATTCCCTCAGTCTTAAATTCCAATATAAATGAGGCAATAAGCATTCCAGGGGATTTCAAACTTTCTAAAACCAGAACCCCTAGTAAAAACCATGTTTCACATTATAACCCAGCATACATGTACATACATGTGTATGTGTAGGTGGAATATAATTTAATAACTGACATAGTAGTTTCATGAAATAATGTTTCCTTACTACATGCATTATCTGATATACTAGTAATCTTATTCCACTTTTAAAATGCTGGTCAAGCCCAGCTGGTTTTGCTCAGTGGCTGGCACTGACCCATGAACCAGGAAGTCATGGTTTGATTCCCAGTCAGGGCATATGCCCGGGTTTGAGCTTGATCCCCAGTGTGGGGCATGCAAGGGGCAGCCAATCAATGATTATCTCTCTTCATTGGTGTTTCCATCTATCTCTCCCTCTCCCTTTCTCTCTGAAATCAATAAAAATATATATATTTTTTAAATGCTGGTCAAGACCAGCTACTCAGTGTGAAAGCATTGCTTTGTCTAAAGGAAGAAAAAACTTATATGAGGTGCTTTCCCTAAATTCTACTAGTCAGAATATAACAAATATTCATTATAATTAACTTTTTCAGTTCTGCTGCTTACCAAGAGGAATTCCACTGATTGAAAACACAGCATTAATTTTCAATTCACTTCCTTGAATTTTTGGCTTTGGGGCATGTCCATACTCCTTAAAGGAGAAAAAAGAGAGAGAGAAATGAATATAGTGTTAGTATCTAAGTAAACTAGAAATACAAGAAAAGCCTAATTCTGTCATATTCACCTTTTCTATATCCTAATTGTAATCACCTTCACAACTACCTCAAAAGTCAAAATTTACAAGTTATTATAACAGTTAATCTTTATAAAAAGGATCTTTCAGAACTGGAAAGCCTTTCATAATAGTTATATCTACTTTTCAAATGTAACCTTCATATACAGGCGTAATATACAGCATTTCCATGCTGAGCACTACTCTTCTCTTAGACTGTGTTTATAAGGGAACAATAAATTAAATTAATCTGAATTATTTAGAATTTGTAAAATTAGTAATTTCAGCCAAGACATTTACATGCTGTCATATCTGTTAGCAGAAAAGACACAAGAGTTTCTGCTCATTATGCCTAAAATCATCACAGTCCAGCCCTAGCTGGTTTGGCTCAGTGGATAGAGCATCAGCCTGCGGACTGAAGGGTCCCGGGTTTGATTCCAGTCAAGGGCACATGCCTGGGTTTCGGGCTTGATCCCCAGTAGGGGGCATGCAGGAGACAGCCAATCAATGATGCTTTCTCATCATTGATGTTTCTATCTCTCTCTACCTCCCCCTTCCTCTCTGAAATCAATAAAAATATATATATTTTTAAAAATCATCACAGTCCAAATCAGATTTACCCTTAACATATTTTTAAGTGCTTAAAAATAAAATACAATCATGAAACAAAAATTTAAAAATATATATACCTATCTTTGTAAGACTGTCTTTATTCTTTTTTCTTTTTCCCAGAAACAAAGAAAGGAAGGGAGAGGGAAGGAGAAAATGATCAAGGTGAGAGTGAAACATCCATCAGTTGCCTCATGCACACTCCCCTACCGGGGATCGAGCCCACAATCTGGGCATGTGCCCTGAACAGGAATGAAACTGGCAACCTTTCAGTGCACTGGACAACGCCCAACTAACACCCTTCCTTCTGCCCTACCCACACACACACACACACACACACACACACACATACACATACACACACACACACACAAGACTGAAAGGACCATGTCCACTATGGACAAGGACCATATTTGTTTTCCCACATCTATATACTCAACAGCCAGCAGTCAACATAGCACAACAGAGGAGACTCTGGGTTCTGACAGTAGACAGACAGATGTGATCTTGGCTCAGACAAGTTATTTAATCTTCTTTAGTTTCAACTTTCTTATTTATAAAATATATTATCTAACCTGTAGGCCCATTATGAAGGATAAATGATTTAATACCAACAAAGTATGTAGCATGATGCCTTACAGTTAGCCAAAAGTTAAGCATGATTTACACAGAAAAATACTAGCTATAATTATTATTTTCACTAGAGGCCTGGTGCACAAATTTGTGCACCAGCGGGGTCCCTCGGCCTGGCCTGAGGGATCAGGCCAAAACCAGCTCTCCGACATCCCAACTGAGGGGTCTTGGATTGTGAGAGGGTGCAGGCCCTACGCCGCCATCTTGGTTCTCTCTCTGAGAAATCTGTCTTCCTCCCTTTTGATTAAATGTATATTTTAATCCATTTCCTTATACAGTAGGTCCTCAGGTTATGTCAGAGATCCGTTCCTATAGCGCGACCTAACGCGATTTTCACTATAAGTCAGAACTCACCTACATAAGCACCTATGTCACTCACATGGGAGGACATACACAGCAATAATGAAGTGAAACAGTAAAAAAAAAATTAAAAGAAAGATAACAATTCCTGACTTTTACTTGCGGTAAATAAATAATAAAAAACACATATGTACATATGTCAAAATGATGAAACTTTTTTTTTATAAATACTGTAAATGGGCCCTAGCCAGTTTGGCTCACTGGATAGAGCGTCAGCCTGGGGACTGAAGGGTCCCAGGTTCAATTCCAGTCAAGGGCATGTACCTTGGTTGCAGGAACATCCCCAGTAGGGGTTGTGCAGGAGGCAGCTGATCGATGCTTCTCTCTCATCGATGGTTCTAACTCTCTATCCCTGTCCCTTCCTCTCTGTAAAAAATCAATAAAATATATATTTAAAAAAAATACTGTAAATGGGAGATGGCAACATACCCACGAAATGACATACGTCGAGTCTGACATAATCTGAGGGCTGCCTGTATAATATACTATAATTACAGCATTTAATAAATATTTGTTGAATGAATGAATCCAACTCCACTCAATCCTAAGTGGATGTTCTTTATTATCCTATATAATAAAAGCCTAATATGCAAATCGACCAAGCGGTGGAATGAGCAGGCAGAAGGGGGCAGGGCCGGCGAGCAGGCAGCAGCAGTCAGCCAAGGTGGGTGCTCGCGAGCAGAGGGAGGGAACGGAGATGGGGGGGCGGCGACCAGCAGGGCAATGGGGGGCAGAGCTGGAGCTCCCCCCTGGTGGTCAGTGCACTCCCACAGGGGGAGCGCCACTCAGCCATAAGCCAGGCTGACAGCTGGTAAGCACAGCGGCAGTGGCGGGAGGCTCTCCCACCTC
>NW_006300377.1:3545726-3546167 GCF_000327345.1 Myotis davidii | reverse complement strand
TCCCACCTCCACGGCAGCACTAGGATGTCCCCCGGGGGGAGCGGGCCTAAGCCATCAGTTGGACATCCCCCAAGGGCTCCCAGACTGCGAGAGGGCGCAGGCCGTGCTGAAGGACCCCAAGTGCACAAATGTTTGTGCACCAGGCCTCTAGTACTTAAATAACAACAGTTATTTATTGACACTTGCAAAGAGAGAAGTTAAAAGTACCTATACACACGTCCTTTAACTTACTAAAAAGAATACTTGCCCTGGCCAGGAGGCTCTGTTGTTTGGAGTGTCATCCTGTACACCAAAAGGTTGGGAATTCGATTCCTGGTCAGGACACATACCTAAATTGTAGGTTTAACCCCCAGTCAGGGTGTATACAGAAGGCAACCAATCCATGTTCTCTCTCACATCGATGTTTCTATCTTTCTCTTTCTCTGTCTCCCCTTTCTCCTC
>NW_006300377.1:3525723-3526348 GCF_000327345.1 Myotis davidii | reverse complement strand
AGTAGGCAGCTGATCGATGCTTCTCTCTCATCGATGGTTCTAACTCTCTATCCCTGTCCCTTCCTCTCTGTAAAAAATCAATAAAATATATATTTAAAAAAAATACTGTAAATGGGAGATGGCAACATACCCACGAAATGACATACGTCGAGTCTGACATAATCTGAGGGCTGCCTGTATAATATACTATAATTACAGCATTTAATAAATATTTGTTGAATGAATGAATCCAACTCCACTCAATCCTAAGTGGATGTTCTTTATTATCCTATATAATAAAAGCCTAATATGCAAATCGACCAAGCGGTGGAATGAGCAGGCAGAAGGGGGCAGGGCCGGCGAGCAGGCAGCAGCAGTCAGCCAAGGTGGGTGCTCGCGAGCAGAGGGAGGGAACGGAGATGGGGGGGCGGCGACCAGCAGGGCAATGGGGGGCAGACCCAGGAGGCTCTGTTGTTTGGAGTGTCATCCTGTACACCAAAAGGTTGGGAATTCGATTCCTGGTCAGGACACATACCTAAATTGTAGGTTTAACCCCCAGTCAGGGTGTATACAGAAGGCAACCAATCCATGTTCTCTCTCACATCGATGTTTCTATCTTTCTCTTTCTCTGTCTCCCCTTTCTCCT
>NW_006300377.1:3523552-3525612 GCF_000327345.1 Myotis davidii | reverse complement strand
TGTGCACGAGGCAGCTGATCGATGCTTCTCTCTCATTGATGTTTCTAACTCTCTATCCCTCTCCCTTCCTCTCTGTAAAAAATCAATAAAATATATTTTTTAAAATAATAAGATAAAATAGCCCTACCCAGTTTCACTCAGTGGTTAGAGCATTGGCCCATGGACTGAAGGGTCGCAGGTTTGGTTCCAGTTAAGGGCATATACCTCTCTCACATCGACAATATATCTCTCTCTCACATGGATGTTTCTCTCTCTCCCCCCTCCCTTCCACTCTCTCTAAGTTAATGGAAAAAATATCCTCTGGTGAGGACTAACAAGAAAATAAAATACAAGAAAATAAAAAGCACTATGCAATAGAAAAAAAAAAAAGATTAATTTCACCCCTAAGTGACAGTTAAACTATGTCTGAAAAGTGGAGAAAATTTTTGCCAAGCTATCTAGTTTAGGATACCGCAGGCAGAAGAAATGAACTGTGCAGTCAAGGAAACAAAACTCAACAGAATATACTTTGAGTGAAATGCAAATAGTTTGCAGGAGCAGAGATTAGAAAAATGAGGATGAGTGATGATACTGAAGAGGGAAACAAAGGCCTAAATATGGCTAGGGTGACTTTGATCACTTCCTGGATCCCCTAGCATAGAATAGAGCACAATACTTAGAGAATAAAAGCAAACTTTTATCAGATAGAAGAGAATTTTTTAAAAAAAGTACTCTAAGCATGGAAAAATGGTAACATACTACTTTCTTTTTACAAAACGAAATATCATATGGATACCAAGGTCTTTTTTCATTCAAAGAGCAGAAAAACTGATTTACTCATCCAAT
The DNA here is from genome assembly GCF_000327345.1 of Myotis davidii. Taxonomy (NCBI): domain Eukaryota; kingdom Metazoa; phylum Chordata; class Mammalia; order Chiroptera; family Vespertilionidae; genus Myotis; species Myotis davidii. Next base: position 3,524,787 of record NW_006300377.1, on the reverse strand, counting down.
GAGGAGAAAAAAATCAGTTTGGGTCATTTTAATGTACAAGCTAGAAATTGCCTAACTAAAAATTTGAATTCACCAGATAGAAAAGAAGGAATTTAAAAAACAATTAAGTGAAATTAAATGCTTACTTGAACATTGTCAGGTTCCTCTTTAATTGTGTCTGGAAGTCCCTGCTGTGGTGCCATTGCTCTGCCACATACACCATCCAAAGGTTCTTTCATTCTAATTATTTATATAAAGGAATTCTCCAGTTTAAACTAATATATTTCTTCTTGGTAATAGATAGCTTTGCTCCTAAGACACAACATAAAGGATTGGTACTCAGGTTAATCTTTTTTTTTTTCATGTTTTTATTAAACGTTTCGTGTTGAGCACAAGGCTTTAGATTTGAGCATCTGGAAAAAAAACTTTCCTGGGACCATGACTAACTCTATTCTCCTTTCTTCCTGCCTTCTGCTCCTTTAGTTGCTACCTTCGCATGAGACAACAATCTTCTGGCAATAGCTCCCACTTCCCTAAGATCTTTAAAGACAAGCACTCTGGTCTTTTATATTTTGAAAATTACAGAGGGTATTAGCCCTGCAGACCAAGACATGGGAAGAAGTGACCAAGGGAAAGGACTCAAACAGTTTCTAACTCCATGAGAATTAGGACTTGGAGACCCACTTCAGCTTTTATGTCTGAAAGTGGGGCCCCTTGAGATCCCCTCCCCCGCCTCTAACTCAGCCTTTACTCGAGGCCTCCATAAGGACCCCACTCCTTGGACTAAGTTAATGCACTTTCCAAGGTCTCCATGGTTGCGATGCCTAGGAGTGAGACCCTCTGAGCTCTGATACCCCTTCCCCATCCTGCAAACAAAAAATTCTATTAGCCATGCAGCGCCTTTCCTTCTCCTAGACCTAGTAGGAAATATACTAAACAGGATGCAGCAAGCCTGCAGCAAAAGGTACCTCCACAACGTGGTCTTTTTCCTGGTGGTCAAGCCAGGCTTGCAATGGGCCACTGGTTTAAGAGCCCGAGCTCAGGAACAAGTGAGAACTTCGGTCTCCTTGCCACAACATTACCAATCTAAGGCGCGCTCGTCTCTCCTCCGAGCATCGTACTCGCTCCGAAACTCTCGTCTCCACCAGTACTTCCCACGCGCGTCACCGAGTGCCAACTCGGAATCGGCGGGAGCGAACGCAACCCGCAGGAGCGTGTCATTCCCCGCGGCGAAGCCCGCCCCGCGTCCGCCAAGC
>NW_006300377.1:3512514-3523538 GCF_000327345.1 Myotis davidii | reverse complement strand
TTCCCGCCCCATCACATGGTGTGACCCCTCCCCGCGCAGTCCCTCCAGCCACCACCAGACGCGCTCACCTTCGGGGCGCCCCTCTCCTGCCGGGGAGCACCGGCCGCAGAAGCAGGAATAGGACCCGAGAGACGCGCGCCGGGGCGAGAATTATTTTCACAGAATTCTTCCGCGTGACCCAGTGCGATCCCTCAGGCGGACTAGCGGGCGTGTGCTTCCCTGGTCTCGGCACCCCCTTTTCCCATCATGCTCTAGTCCTGAGCTTAGTGGCTCTTCCCAGCATGCCTCTTTCCTCAGGGATGGTTGTCTTCTTAAAGAGACCGAGACCCAATTGTGAAAAGGTAGAGGAAGGGCCTGTAGGGGAGAGGATTAGGGGGGGTTAGACGACGCAGTAAGTGCGCTGCACCATTCTCTGACGCTCATTTCCAGAAAGGGCCTCCTAGGAGAACATAGTAATAAATAATAGCTAATATTTGTTAAGCCAAGAGCTTGCTGGACATGTGTCATTCCTTAGTCCTCACCACAACCCCAAGAGGTACAAATTTTTATCTGGGAGATGTAAATGCAGAAATTAAGTTGTACAATGTCAAGATTTGGCATGTTTTGCCGAAACCGGTGTGGCTCAGTGGATAGAGCGTCGGCCTGTGGACTGAAAGGTCCCAGGTTCGATTCCGGTCAAGGGCATGTACCTGGGTTGTGGGCACATCCCCAGTTGGGAGTGTGCAGGAGGCAGCTGATCGATGTTTCTCTCTCATCGATGTTTCTAACTCTCTATCTCTCTCCCTTCCTCTCTGTAAAAAATCAATAAAATATATTTTAAAAAAAAAAAGATTTGGCATGTTTTAATTCAACATTGTTTTGGAGATTCATCTATGACTTGTGAGGCGGTCTCGTTCGTTCATTTGGACTGTTGTGTTGTATTCCATTTTAGAAATATGCTGCAATTTAACCTCCTACCATTGATGGACATTTGACGTGTCTCCAATTTTTGACTATTAGGAATAATGTTGCTGTGAATATTCCTGTATTTTGTGGCACATATGCACATATGGTAATTTTATATCTAGCAGCGAAATTGCTTGTTATGTATTTGTATAACTCAACTGGATAATGTCAAACAATTTTTTTAAAAGATCTTTTATTGATTTTTTTAGAGAGAGAGGAAGGAAGTGGGAGATAAACACCCATGTGATGGGCCGCCTCCCACACGCCCCCTAGCGGGATCGTGCCTGCAACCCTTTGGTGCACTGGAAGCCCATCCTAGCTGCACTGTCCAGAGCTCAAACAATTTAAGAAAGTAGTGGTTTCAGTTTGCACTTCACCAGCCATGTATGAGAGTTCCAGTTGCCCCACATCCTGGCCAATAACTACTACTATACCAGTACATCTTCTTAATTTTAATCATTTTGGTGGGGGTATAGTGGTATTTGATTATGGTTTTAATTTGGATTTTCCAGATTACAAATGAGGTTGAGTCCATTTTCATGCTGTTGCTTTTTAAATATATTTTCATTGATTTCAGAGAGAATGGGAGAGGAAGAGAGAGATAGAAACATCAATGATGAAAGAGAATCCTTGATTGGCTGACTCCTACACGCCCCATACTGGGGATCAAGCCAGGCGGATGCCCTTGACTGGAATCGAACTTGGGACCCTTCAGTCCACAGGCCAATGCTCTCTCCACTGAGCCAAACCACCTAGGGACATTTTCATGTTTTTTTTAATATCTGGATATCCTCTTTTATGAAGTGTCTATTTAAGTCTCAGACCTATTTTTGTATTGGATTATCTGCCAATTTCTTACGATATGTATTCTGGATATGAGTCCTTTGTTGAATATACGTATGTATTGCCATTATCTTCTCCCACTCAGTGGACAGCCTTTCCACTTTATTATTTGTGTTTTTTTAAATTTTATTTGTTGATTTTAGAGAGAGAGGGAGAGAGAAAGAAACATCAATTTATTGTTTCACTTATTTATGCATTCATTGTGCCCTGACTGGGCATGGAACCTATAACCTTATCTGAACAATGCTCTAACCAACTGAACTACCTGGCCAGGGCCTATTATTGGTGTCTTTTGTTGTTAAGCCTCACCTGAGGACATTTTTTCCCCATTGATTTTTAGAGAGAATTGAAAGGAGGGAGGGGGAAGGAGGAGAGAGAGATAGAGATAAACATCGATGTGAGAGAGGCACATCAATTGCTTGCCTGCTGCCTGCACGTGCCCCCCGACTGGGGATTGAACCTGCAACCCAGGTACATGCCCTTGACGGGAATCGGTGCTCAGACTGACGCTCCAATCACTGAGCAACACAGGCCATGGCTATTGGTGTCTTTTGATGAACATAAAAGACCTTTAAAGCTCAGTGCTTCTTGTATCTGTTCAAAAATATTTTCCTACCAAAGGTTCTTACTAATTTCTGGAACTGTTATTACTTTGTCTTTCTTATTTAGATCTACAACCTAAAGTTGGGTTTTGTGTATGGTGTGAGATAAGTCAAATTTCATTTTTTCCATATGAATGTTAATCTGATTAAGTGCTGTTTTTTAAAAGTCTGTCTTTTCCCTATTGCTTTGTATTGTCACTTTTGCATATATAGTTGTCTATAAAGGTGTGGATTCGTTTCAGGACTGTGTAATCTATTCCTTTTGTCTCTCTTTGCAGAAATATTACACTGTCTTCATTTCTGTGACAGCTTTATAATAAATCTTGTTATCTGATAGAAAAAGTTTTCCTTCCTATTATGTCCTTTAAGATTATCTTGGCTTTTCTTGGTTCTTTGCATATTCATATAAATTTTAGCATCAACTTGCCAAATGCAACAAAACTTTCCTTATAAACTTTAGAAGCAGCTAGGATTTTGTTTAGTATGCACTAAAGCTGTAGACGTGTTTTGGAGAATTAGCATTTGTTATTCATTGTGTTGAATCATGTCCTCCAAAAAGATATGTTGCAGTCCTAATCCTGAGAATATGGCTTTATTTGGGAACTAGAGGCCTGGTGCACAATATCCGTGCACGATGTGGTCCCTAGGCCTGGCCAGCGATCAAAGTGTGAGCGTCTGGCATGGAAGGGCAGGTCCCAGCTGACCTCTGGGCCCTGGGCAGCACCTGTGCCTGGGCCCCCACTCACCGCCCGTTTGCCTGAGTCACAGCGCCAGAGTCCCCATGTGGAGATGTGGTGAACGCAGTCAGATGCCACAGGCTGGGGCACAGCGTGGGCCTGTGGGCTACCCAGTGGCACCACAGGGACGCTGGGTGGGCAGCACACTCTCTCCCGGCCGGCCACGTAGACCGGGTCCTACACAAACCCACAGGGTGCCCAACCGGCCCCTGCGGTCCCAACGTGATATTTCCCTAGTGTCGTATACAGGGTACATTTTATGAATATGATTTGTGGTTGCTGATGTGACCTTGATCATGTGCATGAAGCAGTGTTTGTCACGTTTCTCCTGCGGTCCCAGCAGCTGCAGCCCAGCTCACCCGGAAGAGGCCACTCCAGTGCGGGGTAGGCTCCTCACAGGTGCCCAGCACCTGAGCGCGGGGGGGTGTGGGTGGGGCCAGGGGCGGGGGGTTCCCCAGTGAGCAAGCCCTCACATCCCAGGGGAGGGTAGCAGGAGGAGTGAGAGCAAGCTCAGCAGACATCCCGCATTCTCACTGCACCTCCATCCTATCACCCCCACCCCCAGGTAGCCAGCAAGAGGTTGCAACGCATTGCTGACACCCGCCATGTTCCACGCCTGCTTCCTGGTGGTCAGCACACATCATAGCGAGTGGTTGAACTCTCCTCCCATCTCCTGGTCGAACAACCGCCCAAGGGGACAATTTGCATATTAGGCTTTTATTATATAGGATAGGGTTGTTGCAGGTGTAATTAGTTAAGATGAGGTCATATGGGTGTAAGGTTGGCCCTTAATGCAATATGACATGTCCTTATAAAAAGAGGAGATATAGAGACAGACATATGGTGGGAGAACACCAGGTGACAATCGAGGTACAAATTGAAGTGCTGCAGCTGCAAGCCAAGGAATTCCAAGGATTGGTGATAAACACCAGAAGCTAAAAGAAGCAAGGAAGGATTCTCCCATACAGATTTCAGAAAGACTAAGGCTCCACTGATACCTTGATTGTGAACTTCTAGCCTCCAGAACTGTGAGACAATAAATTTCTGTTTGTAGCACTTTGTTACAGCAGGCCTAGGAAACTAAGATAGCATTATATAGGGTATACCTCTCCATTTAATGTGTCTGTAATTTCTCTTAATGTTTTATAATTTTTTAAGTGTAGGGATCTCACATCTTTTTTAGGCTTATTTTATATCTTTGATATTTTATGGTATTTTTTTAAAATATATATTTTATTGATTTTTTACAGAGAGGAAAGGAGAGGGATAGTTAGAAACATCGATGAGAGAAACATCGATCAGCTACCTCCTGCACATCCCCTACTGGGGATGTGCCCACAACCAAGGTACATGCCCTTGACCAGAATCGAACCTGGGACCTTTCAGTCCGCAGGCCGACACTCTATCCACTGAGCCAAACCAGCTAAGACTTTTTATGGTATTTTTAAATGGTAAAATTTAATTTTTATTAGTTATTCTCAGTATAAATATAGAATTACAATTATCCTTTGTATATTGGTCTTAAAGCCAGAACTCTTTTAAAAAAATATATTTTTTTATTGATTTCAGAGAGGAAGGGAGGAGAGAGAGATCAACGATGAGAAACATCATTGATGAGAGAGAATCATTGATCAGCTGCCTTCAACATATCCCCTACTGGGGATTGAGCCTGCACCTGGGCACATGCCCTGACTGGGAATCGAACCATGATCTCATGGTTCATAGGTCAACACTCAACCACTGAACCATGCCGGCTGGGCTTGAATGTAGCACTCTTGTTAAGTTCACTTAATACTAATAGTTTAGCCATATGCATAAAAATTCATGCAAGAGTGGGCCTTTCTTCCCCTGGCTGCCGGCACCGGCTTCCCTCCGGCACCCGGGACCCAGGCTGGCTTCCCTCCAGCCCTGGCTTCATCAGGAAGGATGTCCGGAAGGATGTCCAGAAGACATCTGGTCTAATTAGCATATTACCTTTTTATTATTATAGATATCTATATATATAAAAGCATAAGCAACCGTTACGACCAGTCAACCAAACGACTGGTCGCTATGACATGCACTGACCACCAGGGAGCAGATGCTCAATGCAGGAGCATCCCCCTGGTGGTCAGTGTGTTCCCACAGCCAACCTCCCGCAGCCAGCCAACCTCCAGCGGTTCCTCCCCCTGGCCGGCCGCCCTAAACAGCGTTGGTCACCAACCAGGCTGAGGGACTCCACCCATGCATGAATTTGTGCACCAGGCCTCGTGTGTGTGTGTGTGTGTGTGTATACATATATATATATATATATAAAATTTTATCCATATACTTTATAATTTTTGAAGGTTTCAAGTATATAGAGAATAATAAATTTATCCCTTCCTTTCCAAGCATGTAACTTTTATTTCATTTTCTTATTGCATTGGCTTAAACTTCTAGTAATATGTTAAATGGAAATGGTGATATTGGCACCTATGTCTTCTTTAGGCTACGTTGTTTTCAACATAAAATCATTAAATATTATACAGGGGTGGGCAAAAATAGGTTAGTAATAATACAAAGATAAATAAATAATAATAATATAAGAATAAACTCTATTTTATATACTCACACTGTAAACCTGCTATTGCCCACCCCTTTATTTGCTTTAGAATTTTGGCAATTAACTGTCGAAGATTACATATGGTTATTTCTTTTCACTCCACCCATCAAATGAGAAATTCTATTTCTCTACCCATTGTTTCTGGGTTGGCCTTTGAATTACTTTAACTACTAGAATGTGACAGATATGATATCATGTGAATTCCAAACCACAGGCCTCAATAGTCCTTGCAGCTTCTGTTTTTACTTTCATGAAACATTCCCACCACCATGTCAAGGCTAAATGGGTTAAACTGCTGAGTGATGAAAAATTACATACAGAAAGTAGCCCCCATGGCCAGCACCAAGGCCCCACTCATACAAGTGGAACCATCTTAGATCCTCCAGGTTGTTAGATGACTCCAGCCTCATGAGTGAGCCCACGCAAGATCAACAGAATTGCCCAACTAAGCTCAAATTGTAGAAGAATGATTAAAGAAATGGTTCTTGTTTTAAGCCAGGAATTTTGGAGTGTTTTGTTACTTAGCAATATATAACTTATAGAATTGTTATCTAAAAGTGGAGTATTGCCATCACAAAAACTTAAAATGTGACATTTGTCCCTGGCTGGGTAGCTCAGTTGGTTAGAGTGTCATCCCAACATGCCAAGGTTGTGGCTTCAATACGTAGTCAGGGCACATACAAGAATCAACCAATGAATGTATAAATAAGTGAGAAAACAAATCTATCTTTCTCTCCCTCCCCCTACCTCTCTCTTTCTAAAATCAATAAATTTTTAAAAATTTAAATGGATTATTAAATCATTCCCACAAAACAAAACAAAGAACATCCCTGTCTTTAGAGTTTGAGAATCTAACAACAGGTGCCCAGGTAGTGAATTACTATGAGCAGGGGAAACATGGTGGGTAGTTGACTAGCTGCAATAGATGCTGGGGAAGGTTCTGGGGAATCTAACTGTTCTAAGTTAAGAGTTTCTACCAATTCGTATGCCACCACATACCATTTGAAATAACCTGATGCTTCTGCATCCTGAGCCTTTCTGGAGTTCTATGGAGTGGGTTGACTTCATTCTAGGGATACTTCACCTCTGCAGGTACACAGTAGTTTCCTCCTCATGTAAGTTATCTCTCTTCCATAAGTTTCCAGTCTTCTAAAATGTGGTGAACTCTTCAGTTCTTTAATTATCTCCTTTCCCATTCTTTTTGCCTTTTGTATGTATCCTTTTTATTCCTTTAATGTCAGTTTGAGTCTTAGGAAGAAAATATTTTTAATCAGAATTTATTTATTTTTTTTTAAATATATTTTTATTGATTTTTTACAGAGAGGAAGGGAGAGAGATAAAGAGCTAGAAACATCAATGAGAGAGAAACATCGACCAGCTGCCTCCTGCACATCTCCTACTGGGGATGTGCCTGCAACCCCAGGTACATGCCCTTGACCGGAATTGAACCTGGGACCTTTCAGTCCGCAGGCCGACGCTCTATCCACTGAGCCAAACCGGTTTCGGCAGAAAATATTTTTAATCAGAATTTAGTTCTGTCAATACTACTCCCAAATATTTTTCACTGTTTTGCTCTTTGAAGGAAGCATGGGGACATGTGTGAGGGGATCATGTCCTGCCATTCTGCCCCATGCCAGGAAATGGGCCTGTCATGAGTGGGAAGTGGTGGAGATTCCAGGAGGCCAAGGTTCATCCTATGGCTGAAGAAAGCCAAGGTTCCAGGCAGACTGTGAGTCCTGTTTACCGCTCACATATGCCCAGGACATTTTCCATGGAGGAGCAAGAAGGGCTCTGGGGAGGGTGGGAGGACCTCAGGTCCTCTTCTCCCCTTTGACTTTCTTTCCAAAGCTGTTCCAATTCTTTTGGAAAGAGTCTGTAGTACTGGAAAGGCATGTCTGTCTGTCCGCCTCTCTCTCTGTTTACCTGCCTGGCTGCCTATCAATGTTCCTGCCTGGTCTAGAGGGTTCTGACTGTGGTTCCCTGCCCAAGCATCACCACCTCTGCCTCTAGATATTGGTCTGGGCTTCAGAGTCCCCTCCAGCTGTATTGGCCTGGCTGACTTGGGAGTGATTATGAATTTAATTATTTAGTTTCTCCATCCATCACAGACAGGCCCAACCTTCTCTATACCTTTCTCTGTCTTGGGACTACCTGGCCAATCCCAAGAAGAAGGAACTCCAGAGCTTTTACCTGGGCCTGGGGGTAATGGAAGAAGTTTTAATTAGAGTGAAGCAGTATTTATAAATTGGGGGCAGTGAGTATTTATTTAATGATGCATTTATGTTTTAACATGTTTATCTGCAAAGAATATATGAAGATCAACATTCATAGCAGCATGTATATACAGGCAGGTGTTTCTGTTATTTGTAACTTTTTTTAAAAAATTGATTTCAGAGAGGAAGGGAGAGGGCGAGAGATACATTAATGATGAGAGAGAATCATTGATTAGCTGCCTCCTGCATGCCCCCTGCTGGGGATCAAGCCCGCAACCTGGGCATGTGCCCTTGACCAGAATCGAATCTGAGACCCTTCAGTCCGCAGTCTAATGCTCTATCCAACTGAGCCAAACCAGCTAGGGTTTTTGGTTTTTATTGGTTTCAGAAAGGGAGAGAGAGATAGAAACATCAATAATGAGAGAGAATCATTGATTTTGTTTGTGACTTAAATAACTAAATATAGGTGTCCATGTACATGGAAGGGATAAAAGGAATTGGGGGTTAATTAGATTGGGACAGTATCCTGAGTGGCCTTGGAGAGCCTTGACCATGACAGGACATTTCGATAGACAGTTTTCTGTGTGTTGTACCTTTCTGGGACCAGCCTCATGCTCTCCCACAATCTTAGACTTCAGAGTTGGAAGGCACTACTCGATCTCCCAGGTATTGTGGTTAGGTCAGTGAAGGTCATTTGATGGAGTCAGCACCTTGCTGGGATTTCCCACCCAAAAAACACCAGGGAATATACTTCTACATCCAATATCCTTCAGGAATGGAGGTAAAATAAAGACATTGTTAGAAGAGGAAAACCAAAATAATTTTTTTGCCAAAAGACCTGCTCTAGCCGAAACCGGTTTGGCTCAGTGGATAGAGCATCGGCCTGCGGACTGAAGGGTCCCAGGTTCGATTCCGGTCAAGGGCATGTACCTGGGTTGCGGGCACATCCCCAGTGGGAGATGTGCAGGAGGCAGCTGGTCGATGTTGCTCTCTCATCGATGTTTCTAACTCTCTATCTCTCTCCCTTCCTCTCTGTAAAAAATCATTAAAATATATTAAAAAAAAAAAAAAAAAAAAGACCTGCTCTAAAAGATTTGCTAAATGAAGTTCATCAGATAGAAGGCAAATGATACCTGAAGGAACCTGGAGCATCAAGGACAGAAATGGTAAATATCTGGGTAAACATAATAAACTATTCTCCTCTTGAGTTCTTTTTAAAAAATATTTTATTAATTTTAGAGAGGAAGGGAGAGGGAGATAGAAACATCAATGATGAGAGAGAATCATCCCTTACTTGGGATCTAGCCCACAACCGGGGCATGTGCCCTTGACCGAAATCAAACCTGGGACCCTTCAGTCCGCAAGCCGACTCTCTATCCACTGAGCAAAACCAGCTAGGGCTCCTCTTGAGTTCTTTTAAAATATTGATAGTTTATAGCAAAAATTGTAATTCAAATTTTCACAATTAGAATTTTATGATTCTAATATATATGACAACTATAACATAAAAGGTAGGGAAGATAAAGGACTTATATGAGGGTAAAAATCCCACTTGAAGTGACCAAATTTTGATTCTAAGTGAACTCTGAAAAGTTACTTATGTTTATTGTAATCCCTAGAACAACCACTAAAAATAATATACAAAGAGATATGGTCATAAACATAATAGATAAAACCAAATACTAAAAAGGTGTTCAAATTAGCCAAAAGAAGACAAGAAAAGAGAACAGAGAACAGATAACAAAATGTTATACCTAATTTCTATATACCATATTATGAAGGTAAGAATAGCTGTTGGAGAAATTAACTTCAGTTACCAGTCTAATACAGCAGGTCCTTGAATAACGTTTCATTTAAAGTTGATGAGGCCGTAGAAACTTAACACTTGTTTGTGCCAATTAGCCTAATGTAAAATTGAGTTCATTATACTTCATTTCACTTAAAGTTGCTGAACCTATCAATGATATTGAGGACTAACTATTTTCAACATCACCAAAGGGTCTGAATTTGAGGTTAATTAACTGCAGAAGATGTTTAGGGACTACAGCAGCAGGGATCAGGAGGCCCTTTTGGCGTGGACATCCCATTCACAAAGGGCCTCATATTTAGACTTCATAATATCTCAAATAGTATGGTCAAAGACAGGATTGCAATAAATCCACTCAACTTTATATATTGTATAGTCCTATTATGACTTAAGGAATAGCACATTTTTTGATCCTATACTTTTTTTATGTATTGATGGTATTCAACTCCTTAATAGCATTTAAAATCTACCATAATCTCACTTACGTGTGGAATCTAATCAACAAAATAAACTGACAAACAAAATAGAGAGACATGGAAGCACGGCAAAGACTAAAGCATCTCAAAGGGAAGCAGGGAGAACTTTTGGCATCTATATATATAAAAGCCTATTATGCAAAGTGTCCCCTCAGGAGTTTGACCAACCCGGAGTTCAATTGCTCACTATGACAGGCTCTGACCACCTGGGGGCGACGCAGAACAAAGGCCTCAGCAGGCAGCTGGCAGCGGCTAGGGACCCTACCTGTGCCAGAATTTCGTGCACTGGGCCTCTAGTATATGCATAATCCCTGGACACAGACAACAGTGCAGTGAAGGGGGTGGGTGGAAGCGGGGTGGAGGGGGTCAATAGAGGAAAAAGGGGCACATCTATAATACTTTCAACAATAAAGATACATTTTTAAAAAGTAAAATCTACCATAATTTTTGCCACACTGTTTTGGAATTATTTTAATTTTTAAAATACTCAGAGCTCCCTAAAACGGAAGCAGCCTGAACCCCCCCCCCCCCCCCCCCCCCCCCCCCCCGTGAATAATTCCTTTCACTGGGAATTTAGTCTGCACCCAGCACTTGACTAACATCCCTTTCAAGCCCATGAGGTAGGCAGTATAATTATCCTCATTTCAAAGATGAAGAAATGGGGATTTTTAAAAAAGAAGTCGCCAATAGAGTCGTCTCTCAAACTCAGGAAATCTAATGGCCCCGCCTGAGCTCTTGTCTGAGTCAATACACGCTGTTCAGCCTTTCGGGGTCCAGACTTGGCTGCCATCTCAATGAGGCCGCAAGGGTTAAGGTC
>NW_006300377.1:3506647-3512289 GCF_000327345.1 Myotis davidii | reverse complement strand
CGTCGCCCTCTCCCTTCCAGGGAGTCGGAGTCACGGCGGTCGGCTGCGCTGCGCTGCGCATGCTCGGCCGCAAAGCACCGCGGGAAAAGGGCTGGGCCTCCGCGACCTTTTGGTGCCTGGGAAGTGGCCGTGAGAATCCTCCCCTGGCGAGCGGCCTGGAGAGGAGCGCGTAAGCTTCCGTACGTGGCCCCGGTGCCGGTCTTTACGTCTGTGCCTGGCGGATGGGCAGAGTTGCGCGTGTGGAGGGAGGAGGAAGCGTCTTGTTGGGTAGAGTTTCTGGAGACACGGCCGTGCGTGCGGTTTCCGCCGTCCGTCAGGGCGTAGCTCTTGTCTGAAGGAGGCCCCGGGTTCGCGTTCGCGGTCTCCTGTAAACGGACGCTCACTGAGCCGGCGGGTTACTGCCCCCCGCTTGCGGCGTGTCTCGTCGTCTGCGGCTTCCGCGTCGCACTCGGGCTTCCAGCCTTTGGTTTCTCTGCGGCTTCCGTTTCTAAAACGTTCGTCTGATAACATTAGTGGCGTCTCCTTCGTTCAGTGGTCATTGGTTTCAACCTTGGAAACCTGGAACTCCTTGTGCAAGTTGAATTGTACACGGGATCTCGGCTAAAAAAGATGAAGTAATTATTTAAGAGTTTGACTTTTTTAAAAAAATGGATTTTAGGTAAAGGTAATAGAATTTTTCTTTTTTAAAATATGTTTTTATTTTTAGAGAGATAAGGGAGAGGAATAGAAAGAAACATCAGTGAGAGAGGAGCATCACCCACGGGCTGCACGCCCCCACCTGGGGATCAAGCCCGCTTTCGGGGTCCTACCAACCCCTTAGTTCCTGGGACCACGCTCAGTCACTGAGCCCGTACACCGTCCGAGTTTAAAAGTTTGACCTTTGATGAATTAGGATTTGATCGGGGATCAGATGAAGGGGCAATTTTTATCACTTTATGTGTGTTTTGCTTTAGTATGCAGGATGGAGAGTATCGTGGTTTGCATGGACTAGTGTTTGCAAACGGATATTTTTTCAGCTTTCTCAAGATGCCATATCGGCAAACTTTTCAGTTAAACTCAACCAAAAGCTTGAAAGTAGATGAGAATTTCTTCTCAGGAGTTGAATTCCCAAATAACATCTGACAATTACTTGTCATATAACATCTCATCCCAAATAATAACATCTCATCCCAAATTTTGTAAGATAAGAAGCCCTTAACATAACAAGAATAAATTACGCCCTAGCCGGTTTGGCTCAGTGGATAGAGCATCAGCCTGCGGACTGAAAGGTCCCGGGTTCGATTCCAGTTAAGGGCATGTACCTTGGTTGCAGGCACATCCCCAGTAGGGAGTGTGCAGGAGGCAGCTGATCGATGTTTCTCTCTCATTGATGTTTGTAACTCTCTATGAAAAATCAATAAATTATACTTTTTAAAAAAAAGAACTAAATTACAACACCTTGCCCATTTAACTCCTAGGTTTTGGCAAGAATATTAGAGCCCTGACCGGTTTGGCTCAGTGGATAGAGCGTTGGCCTGCGGACTGAAGGGTCCCAGGTTCCATTCTGGTCAAGGGCACCTCCCCAGTAGGAGGTGTTCAGGAGACAGCTGATGGATGTTTCTGACTCTCTATCTCCCTTCCTCTCTGTAAAAAATCAATAGAATGTATTTTTAAAAAAAGAATATTAGAGGAGTGGATGCCTTTGCTAAATTAGTGAATCTGCTTCTAGGGTTTTCTGTGCATGAGAAAGGATAGGTGTAAATTGTAACCTTCCTCGTCAGTGACATAGCTACAAGGAATTGAACTACATTTACCCAAATGGCAGGAAAAGCTATTTTCTGAAGATCTGCAGTAAATTTTTATTTTTAAAATGAGATGCAGCCCTGGCCGGCATTATTCAGTGGTTAGAGCTTTGGCGGCACACAGGAGGGTCACGGGTTCAATTCATGGTCAAGGGTATGTCCCTGGGTTGTAGGTTTGATCCCCCCCGGGTCAGGGCGTGTTGTGGGGGTTTGGGGGGAGGAGACAACCAATGGATGTGTATCTCCCATTCATGTTCTCTTCCTCCCTCCCTCCCTCCTCCTCCTCTTTTCTCTCTCTTTCTCCCCCAACTCCCCACTACCTTCCACTCTCTCTAAAAATCAATGGGGAAAAATATCCTCGGGTAAGAATTTAAAAAAGAGATGTGAATGAAATGTTTGCTGAACCTCAAAGGCTACTTATTTATAGATTTAGAAATATCGATGAGAGAGAAACATCAATCAGCTTCCTCCTACACTCCTCCTACTGGCGATGTGCCCGCAACCAAGGTACATGCCCTTGACAGAATCAAACCTGGGACCCTTCAGTCCACAGGCCAATGCTCTATCCACTGAGCCAAACCAGTTAGGGCTTAGAAACCTACTTTAAAACCTGGCTCAAGCCCGGCTGGCATGGCTCAGTTGTATTTCTCTCCTCCCCACTTCCACTCTTTCTGAAAATCAATGGAAAAAATATCTTCTGTTGAGGCTTTAAAAAAAAAGTTATAGGCCAGGGGCATGACTACTCACCATGATCTGCCCAGTTAGGAATTTATGATCTGATCACCCTGTGAGGTTACTTTCCATAGAACCCCTTCTTTTGTCCACATGGGGAATTATGCATTGGGGGAACACAAGTACTTTAGAAGCAGGTGGGGGAAATGTTTGAAGACAGGAGAGAAAAAACAAAAACGGGAGGGGTATAAATTCAATAAAAATGAAAAAAAAAAGACATAGGAGAATAAATAGTCTTGGAATCATAGGACTCAGGGAAGGAGAGAATTTCAAGAAGGGAAAGTAGTTCTGAGAGGGGCAGTAGGTTTAGAGGTTGGATCCTTGAATGTGTTTAAATGCTTATATATGAGAGGAATCAAGGAGGGGAAGTGAGGTTGATTCAGATGATAACTGGCTCAATAGGAAGGCAGTGGTGGGGAGAGGTAGTGCGTACAGGTGATTGAATTAATGTGAGATAGAAAGATTTACATTTTCTAAGACTATCTGATAAATAATCAGATTATTTTTGGATTTGGTGGCATTATGCTGTACTCAGACCAAGGAGAATAGAAGTGGAGAAGACTAGTCCAAGAAGAAAGTTGAGAAGTGGAAAGCAAAGCTGTACTGGGGAAGGGAAGGAAGTAAGTATTGGTGTTGTGAGAACCTCGAGACCAAGCTATCTGAAGACCCTTTTGTTGCTTGTATTAGCAGCAGGAAAATGCACCAGGTGTGAACCTTGGTTCAGCAAACTCAGTTCTTGAGTTCTGGCTAAGGGAAGAATTCAGAGCCACATCTCAAATTATAAAAGAAAGTTTATTTAGAAAGTCAGGGAGGTAGAAGTGGGCTATAGGGAGTTGGGAGAGTTCTTATCTCAGAACTCTTCATCAACTCATTTTTCATTTTAGGTATCCGGAAACTGTTCCCCAAGAAGAAAGGAAGTGGAGAATTCCTTTACATCAGATACTCAAATGAAAGAATCACCAACAGAGTGTGGTGACAGGGCAGTGGCACCACCACTACTGCAGCTGGATGAAATTAAGACAGAACCCGACAATGCTCAGGTAAAATGGTACTTGTTTTCTTTTTTCTAGAGCAGCATCAAATTATAAATTGAGTTATTTAGATGCTGGTTCATTGGTTGAAATTTTTAAATCCCAAAGCAGTGGATCAAATAATATAAGGTATGTGGTGTTCAGTGCCAAAACAAGTATGTACAAGAATGTGATTTGAGAGAAGAATGAGCTGTTCCGAACTGGTCGCCCACAACTGCCCTCCCCTGCCAGCCTGGTCACCCACAGCTGCCCTCCCCTAGCGGCCATCTTGTGGCCATCTTGCAGTGACGTGAGGGCGTCGTGTGAGGGCGCGAGGACCACCTAGGCTTTTAATAGTATAGATTAGGTGAAGTCACATTCAGGTACAATCCTATATAATAAAAGGGGAATATGCAAAATGGCTCTAACAGTGGAACAACCGGTCGCTGTGATGCACACTGACCACCAGGGGGCAGACGCTCAATGCAGGAGCTGCCCCCTAGTGGTCATTGCACCTCCACAGGGGGAGCACCACTCAGCCAGAACTGGCTCATGGCTGGCCAGTGTCCTGCCTCTGTGGCAATGCTAAGGATGTCCTTTGTGGGCTCCTGGGCTGCCAGAGGGATGTCCGACTACCAGCTTAGGCCTGATCCCCTGGGGAGAGGGCCTAAGCTAGCAGGTGGACATCCCCCAAAGGGTCCCAGACAGGCTGAGGGACACACACACACACTCTCACTCTCCACCACCACCACCACCACCACCACCCACACCCAGTGCATGAATTTTCATACACCAGGCCTCTAGTAGAAAATAATGTAGTATTTGATTGGTGTTATTAGCCAAAGGTCACCAAAAGGGTAGTGTTTATGTGCCATGGTTCAATTCAGTCATACAAATTCACTGAATAGACTTTAGCATAATTTATCATTTTGTTCAATTAAGTGGTTGTTTAAAATACATTGTGTTTGCCGAAACCAGTTTGGCTCAGTGGATAGAGCGTCGGCCTGCGGACTGAAGGGTCCCAGGTTCGATTCCGGTCAAGGGCATGTACCTGGGTTGCGGGCACATCCCTGGTGGGGGATGTGCAGGAGGCGGCTGATCGATGTTTCTCGCTCTTCGATGTTTCTGACTCTCTATCTCTCTCCCTTCCTCTCTGTAAAAAATCAATAAAATATTTTTAAAAAAATACATTGTGTTCATTATTTTCTTTAGGAGTATTGTCAAGCCCAACAGTCCAAAACTAAGGAGAATGAAGAGAAAATAAGCACTACATTGACAGACAGTGGTAATGGAATTTTTTAAATTAATCCTATTTATTCTGACCAATATGATAGCCAATTTATTCTTTTTTAGAATGTCATTGAATAGTGCATTTTTTGAGTTTTAAATCCAGAAGTAGCTTCTAAAATAAATTGGGGGGAAAAAAGCATACTTAATTTTATGTAAATACTGAATGTGTTCTTTCCTGTTTTGTGTTTATAGCTTCACAGACGATTACAAGCATTCAGCCTTCTCTGGCATCATCTGGCATGAATAAAATGCTTCCTTCACTTTCAACCGCAGCTATTCAGGTTTCCTGTTCTGGTTGTAAAAAAGTTCTTCTGAAGGGGCAAACTGCTTATCACAGAAAAGGATCTACTCAACTTTTCTGCTCCACACCGTGCATCACTGAATACATTTCATCTGGCAGTTCATCAGCTCTTCCCAAGAGAACTTGTGCAAACTGCTCAAGGTATATAATTCTAAATTATGCCACTTTTTACTTCTCTACCAAGATCTTGATTAGAATCTTGGGTGTAGTTTTCTACATTTTCATTTTTTCTGAAGAAATATCACCTTGGTTTAGGGCAATGGTCGGCAAACTGCGGCTTGCAAGTCACATGCGACTCTTTGGCCCCTTGAGTGTGGCTCTTCCACAAAATACCTACTTCTGCGCATGGGCCACGAAGTTTCAGTCGCACTGTACATGCGCACCTGCACATGGTATTTTGTGGAAGAGCCACCCTCAAGGGGCCAAAGAGCCACATGTGGCTCGCGAGCCGCAGTTTACTGACCACTGGCTTAGGGAAAAGCTGGTTCTGTTTTCAATTCCTCTAATAGAGTCTTTAGAAATCTTTTT
>NW_006300377.1:3505047-3506471 GCF_000327345.1 Myotis davidii | reverse complement strand
CAGTGATTCTCACCATTGATGTTTCTATCTCTCTCTCCCTCTCCCTTCCTCTTAGAAATCAATAAAAATATATATATTTTTTTTAAAATCTTTTTGTTATTTATTGAGAGATTTGCAGAATTTAAAATGTGAGTTCTGTTTCTCTTTAAACAGTGTGATTTCCAAAGCTTTTATGATATGCCCATTTGATTTGATTTAACTGTGTAGGGAGCAATTTTTCAAAAAAAATTAATCATATAACAGTTATTTTGAATCTTTCAAGGTATAAATAAAGTTATTTAATTTTCTTGAAAAATTGAATAGCCATAGGTAAACATAGATGGGTGGATATAATCTTTTCAAGATTTCTGTGAGCTATTGTTTTGGTCTTAGTTTACTTTTTTACATATGTAAGTCATTTCTGATAGAATCCAACTGTAACCTCCTGGTTCATAGGTTGATGCTTAACCACTGAGCCACACCTCCTGGTCACTGTTGAGGTTTTATAGCAGTGATTTTTAATCTGTTTTTAGTTAATGAAATTCTTAATATATTTCATGAATGAGATAAAAAATAGCTTGGGGAAAAAAAGAAAAAAAATAGCTTGGAAAATGACATTTTAAATCAGGTTAGACGACTTTTTTTGAGAGCTATATATTTAAGAAGTATCATTTCTGTCCTCTAGTATCCCAGTTGGAACCAACTGGAGATCCTGAGAGCCATCAGTAGAGTTCAAAATAGGCCCATGTACTAATGTTGAACACTTATTTGTAGGAAAGTTGTTCAGATCTATGCTGAGAGTTTGTTTAAGCTAATTTTAGGCACTTGTACAAAATTCCCCTTTTGAGTTTTTATTTATAAGTCTTTAGTAGATTAGAAGCAGCAATCTAATATACTAAAAATATAAGCCAGTAAGCATTTTCAGAGTTCCATGCTTCTGTCAATGCAATATCTCCTGCCTCTCTTCCCAACTGGCTAATTTTGTGTCTTAAAGGTCTGCCTCAAATATCTTTACCTCTTATCTATTCCCACACTATTCCTTCCTCTTTTACTACCATCCACCCACCCATATTTATTGTTCATGCTCTGTTTTTATAGTGTTCACAACTCCCAAAACATTGATCATAAAATTAATGTTTTAAAGAATTGATACTGCCCAGTTTAGATAATGAGCTTCATCATCTTCATTTTTTTTAATGTTTTTATTAATTTCAGAGAGGAAGGAAGAGGGAGAGAGAGATAGAAACATCAATGATGAGAGAGAGTCATTGATAGACTGCCTCCTGCACGACCCTTCCTGGGGATCAAGCACCCAACCTGGGCATGTGTCATGAACTGGAATCTAACTGTGACCTCCTGGTTCATGGGTCAGTGCTCAACCTCTGAGCCACACCTTCCGGCTACAATGAACTTCTTAACATTAGAAACTAGATTACAGTCATCTT